>NC_065920.1:3341585-3650151 GCF_024586455.1 Bactrocera neohumeralis | reverse complement strand
GTCCCAAGAAGTTCTTGGAGGAGATGTCGATGGACAATGCCGAGTACTGGATAGATGCGGTGGCACTGCTCGGCACCTTTGTAGCGCTGCGTATTATCGCGTACTTCGTGCTGCGCTGGAAGCTGCACCTCATACGCTAAGCGCTAAGCCGCTTATATATATATAAATAGTTGTACGGTGTAATTATATTATCTATATCTATGTTATGTATTTATAAGTAGAGACAGTCACAAAGACAGTTCCATAAGCATTTCACGCTGATTTCAGTTTGTTTGGGATCACACGTTTAATGTGTGTGTGTGTTTTTTATACCATATATATATTGAACTTGATATTATTTAGCGCCTTGAATTGATATAAATATATTTTATTATCGTAGAATTTTTACGCATACGGATCATGTAATTTACAAGTAATTAAATAACTGTACTATTTGTATGTATGTATATATATTAAGATGCATGCTTGCTTGCGGTGCTTCAATTTTCTTTCCACCCCCCCACTTTTGTTACTACATAAGGGCAAGAAGTTGGCATATTTGTAAGATTAGCGCGTAATTAGCTTGAAATATTATTAGAAGAAATATTAGATTTTCAATAAAACAACATAAATCAAAAAGAACCAGTATTATTATACAAGACAAACAGCACCCAAGCGGATTGTAGACACAACTGGTTTTTTGGATATTATACATATGTATGTTAGCTACGAATGTCAGTAACCGATGTATGTGACCAACAAAACGACCGTTCCTATAACAGTCGGTTCTAAGAAACTCAAACGGGCCCACATTTTTATTCGGCCTAGGACTGACAACTCGGCACCATTCCTCGAAATTTCTTTAGGAATGTTTTCTGCCGCTACAACAACAACAAAAACTACAGCCAATGATATAGCCCTTAAAACTGTTTGGTACATATTCGACTTCTAGTGAAAATGGCGATCAGGTACACCACAGTTAGCTTGACTATGCAAAAATGAAGCAGTTTTTCAAAACCCATTGAGCCATTAATTTTGTTATGATAGCCCTTGTAGCGCCGAATATCAGTAAAAAATAATATTTTTGAATAAAAATGATCACTAGTATTCTAAATTTTGGTTTTTAAAGTTTTTTACCTAGATTTGTCTGAATGAAGTTCACCATTTTGCCGCTTAAAATTCATTGCGCCATTTCCTTGAATTCACGTGAATTATATATAAATATTTAATATATAATAATAATTAATTTATAGACTTTAGCATACTTTTCAGCGCGAAAAATTTAATTTAATTCGAACAAACTGCGGGCAAGAAATAATAACTGAAGATTTTATTACTCGAAAGCTTCTCTTCACATTTAAAAATTTCTGCGAGGAAATATTTCGAAGCTAAGGGTCTTGGTCCACGATAAAATATTCCCCGAAAATTATTCGAACTCTTTAAATAAATTTTAAAGAAATAAATATTGAAACTTGTCATTACAAAAAGAAAACAATATTTAGGGAAATATCATATGCTGGTTCCCTTCAGTTCTTTGTCACACCCATCTTTTCCTTTCTGGACCAGATTGTCTGCGATAAATTTCAATTATCAAGCACAAGAGTGTCAAGAGAAGGTATTTTATTGCGATAAATTGCTGACTTAGGTTCGACTACACAAGAAAGCATATTTCTAGGCTGACGGGGTATTATAGTTAGTCGTCTTTGTGATGGGATTACACTCTTTTAGATTCGTTTACTCAATTTTCGGTTAGCAGTCAGCTGTCAGCTAAGTTTTGGTTAAAAAATGTTATTTGCCGGTTAAATAATCTCTTTACCGGTTAAATTAACCAGTAATTATCTGATAGAAAACGGTCATAAGTTGTGTTGAAATCTATGAAATCGAGACGACAACTAAGCTGAAAGGCACTTTTGATTCACTTCAATTCAAAATATAATTTCCATAAAAAGTACTCTTTGGAAAACGCCCAAAAGTATGCACAAAATTAAAACCAATTTGCCATTTATAACAGACAAATTCATATGTAAATATGTATGTTACAAACACAGCCATTATTCCCTCTCCAACAGCAAATGACTTATAGCATTTATAAAGACATATTAAGTTAAATACACTTAATCCAAGAAATAATAATAATAAATTTTTAATGAAAGTCTACAAGCAATTATGCACATGATTTTGTACATATATACGCGATATACACATTTGGAAATCGTCCAAGAAGGTTCTAAAGCAAGCATGCTGACGTGATATTGAAGAAGTTGTGATATGTCTGCGTTGTTTGATATTCATTTCGTTTTAGAACAAAATAAAAAATTTTATTAGAAACTAACTACTTTGTCACTTTAAACATAATTACTTTTTTCAATTACTGCAATGCCAAATACTTTAGAGATCTGTATGTAAATATGTTTCAATATTTATTTTTGGTATTTTATTGTGCACTTTTTGTCCTTACTTTTTATTAAATAAAAAAAATAAATGTAAATAGTTTTATAATTTTTTTTTGATTAAAAAAAGTTGGAATTTGAATGTGATGGACTTGATGAGCATTGATTGTGTGTTGGAAAACGTTTTTAGATCAATATAAAGTGAACTGTTTTTCCAATTATGAAGAAGTTTATTTTTGTAGTGCGATTTAGGTTAAGTGTTGTTGGAAACTAACGAAATTCGTAAGAAACAAACTTAAGAAAAATAGTAAAAAAGTTGAAAGGTGCATAACCGGGATTTAATGTATGAACTGGTGTACTATCGGGTATCTAAAACGAAATATGAAAGTAGATTAACGATTTTAATGAAAGGATTGTTAAAGAAGACGAATTTTAGATTAAGTATGTAAGCTAAGTGGTTAAAAATTAGAGTTGTATTGTTCAAGTGAGTCAAGAAAAAAGTTTTTTTTGAAATATTTTTTTATAATGTTTGGTATTTAAATCAACACACTTATAAAGCCATCCGTTTGAAGCATAAAACTAAGCAATACAATTTTCTTAAGGCGCGAGATTTTTACTTTTTTTTCTGGAATTTTTCGCTAAAATGTCATCTCCTCTTCTCTAGAGGAGCCTCACTTTCGTGTCTAGGCATAAATAGCCAGGGAAATTAAATAAAAAAAATATTTATACATTATTTATAATTATATAATACTTGAACTGATTAAAAAATTAAGAAAAAATTTATAAAATACAAAATTGTAAGCAAAGAATTAAAAATAGAACATAATATCTTAGTGTGCAATAAACCATTAAATTGTCAAAAATTGAAAAAAAAAAACCAGTAACAGCATCCACACAGACATATAAAGTAAGAGTTGGAAGAAAAGTTTCTCATAAAAACCTAAACTATAAAAACAAAAAAGTTAAAAATATAAATCTCGTAATCTTAACATCACAAAATAAAAATATAAATCCCATAATATTAACGTCAGCAAAATTAAAAAAATCCATCAAAATAAATATTTGCAAGTATCTCAAAATATCAAGCGCTTCGCCGCAAAAGAACGCATCTACAAATTGTCCATATTTGTTGAAAACATCATTATATCCACTTAGTAAATACTTACGCACCTCTCTATGCAAAAATAAAGAAATGCACCTGTTTGTATGTATGTGAAAATCAAACACAAAATTCATATATATATTGAAAAAAAATTAAGAAAAAATTAAAAAACAAAAAATTATAATTTAAAAAAATTTAAAAAAAAATTAAGAAAAAATTTAAAAAATTATGCATATACATAAGTGATCAATAAATATAGCAATTCTACATATACATATATACATATACATATATCTATGTATGTATGTAATCACCAATTGTTATTTAATGCAAGCGAACAACGGACATTTCTGTACTTTGAGATGTGTGTTTTGTAAATATGAAGTTGGTAAAGTAGCTATGTGTATGTGTTTGTAATTTAATACATATATATTGATTTTTCTTACCTATATATATAATTTTAAGTTCAGATATACTAAATAGTTAATTATATACTTGAAATCACTCAAATAAACAACTCAAAAACATAATTTTATTTACACACACGAGTATAATTTTTCTAACAACAAGTGAAAGTGGCAGTGAAAGACGGCAGGAAGTTGACTGAGTGTCTGAAAATAATATTTTGTAAACTTTTTGGTAGTTTTATTAAGGGGTTATATGGGTTTCCTCGTGTGAAAAACAGTCTTTTTTAACAATTTTTTCTCATGCAAAAAGTGAAATATTTTATTATAATTTTTATTGTTACAAACATACACTATTAACAAAGAAATTCTGAAATTTTTGGAAAAAATATTTTAAACTAAACCATTGCGACGCCATTTCCGGTGACCCCTCGGAAAAAAGATGAGCCCGCGTTGGCTGGATAACTCACTACAGGATCAGCTAAAGTTAAAAATATGTGTTTTATTTAAAATCTTAACTTAGAACTTGGACGAAGGAAAAACAAACTGAAATTTGGATTTTTGGCAGTTATTTATAAAAAAAAGAGCAATGAAAAATCAGTGAAAATTTCGCGTCATTTTTTCCCAAATAGTTGTAATCGAAAAAAATCCTTCATCCAAGCTTTTAAGAATTATATCTCAAAGACCTGTATAAACTTTCATGTAGATTGGTTGAGTAGTTCTCGATAAATCTTATCTACCGACTTCAAGTTTCCAGAAAATCGCGTTTAAAGACGGCGCACTTAGCCTAGGTAACCTTGAGCGCACAAATTCTCAAGGTTGTATATCCGAAAGTTTCACACGGATCAACTTGAAAATTTAAGACAATATTCTAGAGGTGTTTTAATAAGGCAATAAAAAATCAGTGTTTTGAAACCTGTAAACCCATGTGACCCCTTAAAGTCATTGTCCAAGCAGACCCCCAAATTGTGAAACAGACCTGCAGGGCCATACATGTTTTCGTAAGGAGCACACCTACTGCGAAATTTTGAAAAAATATAATTTTTTTTAAATTTCGCTAGCTTATATCTTCGAAAATAACATACTAAAATTTCCAATCGATATCTCATATAGTTTTTGTGCTACAAGCATTTAAAGGATAACCGCTCAGTTCAATCCAGTTCAACAGTTTATTTTCAAACCCTTTTTTTCCAAACTCGAGTCGAATGGTCAGATTACCATGAAATTTCTACTCGTCCTGTATATAATTCTACATACAATGACCGAATCGGTTTTCTAATCTGATCAAAAATCGAATTTTAACAGGCCGCACCGACAAAAATTTGGGATAAAAATCATTTTTTCCTTAAATTCCATCATTTTTTCAATTTTTGATATATAAGTATATACTTTTTTTGATCGCAAATCATTGTACGGAGAATATCTTTTAGTTTAAGAATTTTTTTTTATTTTGAGGTTCCATCCACGTAGAAGGTCGTATTATTTGCAATAGTGGCAATAGCAACTCAAAAAATATTTAATTTTTTTTTTCAAAAATTTCACCTCGCATTTTCGAAACATGTATAAATATACTGTGAAAATTTTCAAAACAATCGATATAGTATTTTTTAAACCCAAAAATCGACGTTTTTTGAGGTTGTCACCAGGTGTGCCTCTTAATTTTTCTCTTATTTACAAGTGATACGTGTTTTACCAACATTCAGTTTTTTCTGCGCACAAAAATCGTTTTCTTATATATTAGTACGTACCATATATAACATATACTATATATGTACATGTATACATACAATATTATTATAACAAATTTTTTTTTTGTCACTCATACGCCCTGTACTCCAGTAACTCTAAGGCCTGTTTTTCGCTACCTAATTTATTATGGCATCACGAAAAGCTTTGTATTGAATAGCTTTCATTGCCGAAGCTTTCTGTACGTTGTTTGCGCGAAAAGCTTTTACAACTGCAGCTTTTTTAGTACACACAGGCAAATGAACTAAACAAGTGGATATCTAAATTCAATAGCAACGACGATTTTTTAAAGCTTTAACAAATAAATAGATATCTGATAGAAAAATGTATGGGAAACTGGCAGTTGCAGTTGAATACTCCAACAAATGTTTTGGGATTTTTTCTACTTATATATCGCTTCTCGAATAAAGTTTAACGGCATCTGTAACTATGATAAAACGTTTAGCTTTAGAAAATTGGTCAACTTTTCGCAAAACCGAATTAACAATTTATTATTATTGTTAATATTATGTTTTTCATCAAAAAAAAGAGCGTCAGACCTTCAGTCAACGATTCACTTACCATAAAAGCTGTCAATCTGTCGAAACTGCTGAGAATTAGAAGTCACAGATAAGAAAAAGCTGGTATTCCCAGCAAAATACTACCGAATAAGCTGCTAAAACTACGAATTTTTATTTGCAAAAGCCTCTAAAAAACTGATACATTTCCTTAAAAACTTCTTAATGATGGAAATCAAAACTTAAAGCCAGAAATATATGAAAAAACCTATCTAAGTCAGTTTTATTTGGACAAGAATGCTCCAAAAACAGACGAATAACTTTTCTATACATTTTTCCTCAATTTTATTAGTCATTTGCTAGCCACGCCTAATGCAACGTTGCTCTAACGCACAGCGGCGCGGTGGCGGCCATTGCCAGTCGAGAAGTGCAATGTGCAAAATGCGCTCATTGCACGAGCTCCACCGAGTGGCAGCTTCAGTCTGTCGCCGACAGTTTCCCAAGTAGGTGTGGTGCGCTAAGCCAATATTTTTCCGTGTGTATTTTCCGCCGTTATTTGTTTTTTTCGTTTTCATAAAACTGAGGAGAGACTCATTGTGTGCTACACATACAAGAAAGTAGCAGTTTTCATTGGAACAAGTCGTGCATGCCGCGCCAAAAAATGTGACAACCACTTATCGAGCATAATAGCAAACTAATAGCGTAAAATATTCTTTGTTTGTGTTTGTTTTCACTTCATTTGTTGCAAAAGTTTTTTTTCGCTGACACTCAAAGCGGCACTTGCCACTTGTTGCATGACCGCATACGATAAGCTGTACGCTTATCTAACAAACCAGTTATTTATTGCTCGTCAAATTTTCCGCCGCTCTGCGCTTTGTGCACACAACACCAACAAGCACACACACACACACATACACGGCGGAGAGTAATCGCTTATGTATTTGAAAGTAATTTGCTCGCGTGCGATTTCTCTAAACCGAAGCGAAGCGCTTTTCGCCACCGCGCCCACACCAGCAAAGACCTTACACGACGCGCGACGAACGGCAGCGGGCGCGCGGTCGTCGTCTAGCATAGTGTGTGTTGCATTTGTTCTGCGACCGAGTTATTGACCCTTGCCAAACGAGATTTTTCGCATTCTACAACAAATTTTCCAACGCGAAACACGCAGCGGCGGCGTCTTATACCGTCCGTCGGTTTTTCTTAAGTGCGCGCAAAGTTTTCGTAAGTACTCGTTTCGTGATACTTGAACGTGTCGACAGTGTTTGAAATGGAACGCGATGATTACGCTTTGAATCTCGTCGAAAAAAATAACCGGTAAGTTGAGGTCAAGTAGGTGTAGAGCACGGTTAAAGTCAGCCAAGCGCTGAAAGTGCGCTCGTTCAATGCAAAAGTAGTCGCTTTCTTTTCATTTACTTGTATCAGTACTTAAGTGCTTGGGAGCCAACGCAGCTTTTGTATGCGAAAATGCAAGGCGTGTCACCATTAATGAGCGCACTTGTCGCATGTGTTCTTTACAAAGATTCACTGCTGCAATTGCTTGTTAGCTAAGCATTATTTATTTTACAGTAATGATTATGGAGTTTGGAATTACCTAACAATGCATGCAGGGGTATTTTTTAAAGGGCACAACTAGTGTGACAGAATAAAAGAACGTCGAGTTTTGAGAATTAAAAAAGTAATAATCTGTATCCATTATCTAGCAATTTTCAGGAACATACAGTGAAATTTTTGAGAAGAACACTTTTTGAGTTATACGAGATCTCTGGCGCTAAAAACAGATCCTCCCTTGATTCCTACCTTTTCCGTGGATGAAACTCAAAAAACAAAATTCCCGTTAAACTAGATGATATTCTCCGTAAAAATCAAACCTGATAAAAAAAAACAAAAATTGACAAAATGGCGGCGTTTTACAAAAAAAAATAATCCCAGAAATTTTATCCCAAATTTTGGTCGCTTTTGGGCTGTCAAAATTCGATTATTGATTATCTCAAAAATCGATAAGTAATGAATGTAGAATTATATAAAATACAAGCAGAAAATTTCATAGCGATCGGATCAGTTATCTTCGAGTTATCACTAAAGCAGTCTCAAAAGTTCCTGTTTCGAGAAAAACTCGTCCAAAGACAAACTCGTAGAGTTGATCTCCTCTCCGATCGCCGAAAAAACAGTCCTTGCTAATCCGATATACTTTTCATCCAAAGTCCACCGTTCTTAGTACAGGAGCCATGGCAAAAAGGTGGGTCTCTCGCCGAAAGTGATCCTCTGGCTGTAAGACGCCATAATTAAACCCATTATGTTCTATTGACTCTTTATGTGGTGGAGGGCTCTAGAAAAGACCGCACACTTGCAAAGGTGCACGAGAGCGTTCATCGGCCGGCGCTTATCAGCATGTGTGGTGCACTAAGGTCCATCCCAGCTATGGCACTTACCGCTCTCTTGCACATATTGCGCGTGGACATCGACGGAAAATGTCTGGCTATGAAGGATGCCAACAGACTCGGAGAGTCTGGGTTCCTAAAAGAACACTGGTGTGAACACTCGGAAATCCTTACTCACTTTCGACTTCATACCGGATCACTTAGATCATGGAACTTTGGCGGCTTCTTCTCTACCCATATACCGCCGAGGGAGTTGTGGATGGGTAGAAGCCGTTGGAGGAGAGGGGAAGTGAGCTTTTTCACGGAGAGCTCAAAGCTTGGGAGAAAGGTTGGTGAAGGGGTCTACTGTAAGGAGCTTTCTATAAACTCTAGGTTTAGACTCCCTGACTAATGCAGTCTCTTCCAAGCCGAAGTAGATTTACACAGATTTACTACTCCGGAGTACAGCCTTCTGCAGAGAAGTGACCAACCACTCAGACACCAGAGCGGTGATACTAGCATTGAAGTCAGTACCACTGCTTCAAGGCTAGTCAAAGAGTGCTTCAACTTGCTATCAATACCACGGTCACACCCAGGCCACACCCAGGCCACAGCGGAATCGTAGGAAACTGTAATGCTGTTGAGCTAGCAAGAAAAGGCGCCTTAGAACCGCTCCCGTACCCTCTTGTGTTCTACTACTAAATAGCTCGGCTTCCCGAAAGCTTGGTCAGCGATGGGTCATCATCGGTACATGCGCTGTCGCAAAAGCCTTTTGGCCCAAGATCGATCGCAAGAGATCTAGTGATCTCTTTGCCCTCAGTAAGGTTAGCTAATTGTGTGGCTTTTAACGGGCCATTACACTTCATTCATGACTGTCTCGCGTGTGGGAGGTCAATACTTAAACACTTGAGAGCGCATACTTTCAGACATTCCACCGAGCTGGCGGGCATGGAATTAAATGCCTGTGCAAATTTTAATTATCTCCTAATTTATGGTTCGAACACAGGAGTTCTTCTTTTCTATGACTTCACAAAGGACTACATCCACGTGTGATCTTTTATCAGCCATCTAACCTAACCTTTCTTTCTGAAGATATCATTACCTCTTACCTGAACGCGTACAGTTGAATTTAGGAACAATTAAATGCGTTAAACAGATAAACCTGATGCTAAATGGATTTAGAATTACAAATACCGCAAGTAATAACGTAAATATTGAAACTATATAAAGTGCATGGCCATAAAATATACGGACATTTTTTTAAAACTGTGCCGACAAAAACTACGGCGTAGCCACTTGTTTAAGTATAATTATTTTTAATTACTTTAACAGTAAAGTTCTAACCACTTTAAGTGTCATGCGCTTAATTGCATTTAATTGCAGCCGTGTGCTGAGAGCTAGCCATAAGCTCATTAAAAATATTGAAAGCTTTATGCTTGTGTTGTATATTTGTGGAAATAATTGCATTACAATTTTGCTGAGAAAAGGCAAACAAGTTAAACGTGTTCGATTCGCAGAGTACAATGTTCGAATTCTCCCAAAGTATACCTTATTTATAATCTACGATTATATACGTGCATATACTGTTATTACTAGTTATAATTTTTACCGATTGAAAAGAATGGCGGAGCATGGCAAATCGAACAGCAACTGGTATAAGTCACAGAGACTGGCATAATCAAATAGGTATAGAATAGAGGGAGGTTTGAACATTTTAGTGAGATATTGGCACCGCTCTTGTATTGAATTCCGAGTTTAACCTTTTGATATTGCTAGTTATAACTTTTCCCGATTGAAAGCAAGGGTGGAGTAAGGTGCATCGAACAAGCAACTGGCATAAGTCACTGACACTGGCAAAATAAAATAGATATAGAATAGAAAGAGGTTGAAGGGGATTTTAGTGAATATGGAGAATAGTTGTGGAGTTTAGATAAAAATTTCGAACAAGAGAGGAAAGCAGAAAGAACAAATAAAAAAGTGGCGAAAGAAATACTACTGTATGTCTGGTTGATATTTGCAAACATTTGAAGGAAACATTGTCTATATTGCCTGGAGCTGCAGAATTGACTTAAAATGTGAACTTTTATTCGTAGAAAAATAATAAATATTGTTTTCTTTATGAAAAGTGAGTTTCGAAAAATAATTATAAATCAGTTTTAGCCTAAAGTAAGTGTTACAGAAGCATGAAAGACATAATAATCGCATTTAAGCTGAGTTAATGCACACTCAAAAGCGTTGAAAGCATGGCTCTTCCTTATGCGACTTTCTTTAAGTTTTCCAAACTCCGCTCGCGCAATGAAGAATGGCACAATGAAACGCATTTATGAATATGCTCAAAAGTACTCGTTATAAATGCATGAAAGCACACTAGATTCCCCTTAATTAAAAGCAAGAATGCATGCAAATATTAAGCCCCACCGAAAGCTACAAACAGTGAGGCCCAACAATACCCAGGCGCAATAGTGAAACTCAAAGAAAAACCTGTGTGGAAAAGGCAGGCTGCAAAATATATAAGATTGCGTGCGAAAACGCACTTATGTGGATATGTATGTATGTATTTGAAAATTTTCATGCATAACTAACTGGACGCTCAAGTTAGCATGACAAACTGCAATTCGCTGGGACATTGGCATTACTTTTCGTGTTGTAACTGCAATTTGTGATAAATAGAAAACACAATGAAAGTTACGAAATCAACTCTGTTTCATTACACACCAGCACATATAAACATATAAACATATACATACATACGTACATACATACATACATTGACGATATTCAAATCTGAAAAAGCAATGACCTGAAAACAACTACACTGTGGTGAAACCGTAATGTGAATGCCCATAATGAGTAGTTGTTGTTGCACATATACGAGTATTATAGTGGAAAATGTATGTCAAAACGGCTTCCTGTACTTCAAAGTGTTCAAAAAGTATTTATATATAAATCTTGTATTAGTTTTTATGCGACTTGCGAGGCTTATGAACTTACCAGCTGCGAAGAATGATTGGTTCTCATTTCGGCGCATATGTAGCTTCTGAAAATAATAGATTTTCGGGATATTAATAAAGTTAGTTTATATTTTATAGCAAATAGTAATTATTATGTTCAAGATATATTTGATATATTGTCTGCTTAAGATCTTACGCACGAAAGATAGGAAAAATATGACAACTGCAACTGCATCTACATATATAGACCAGCCTAGCACTACTATACTTTCAGAGATGGAGTGTTTTCGTCCAAACGTAAACGTCTCTTAATTCGCTGAAGTACATATGTCAATGTCGTCGTCGCATGCAGTTCATCGTTCCATCGAATTCGATATTCGCTGTGGCCCACGCGCAAAGGTCCATAAATCTTTCGCAGAACCTTTCTTTCGAAAACTCGTAACGTCGATTCATCAGGTGTTGTCATCGTCCATGCCTCTGCACCGTATAGAAGGCGGGAATTTTTATTTTTAACGAATTTATTATTATTTAGTAGGTTGCAGTCCCTTAAAGAATTGTGCTGGTTATAACAACAATTAACAAGCTTCTTTGAGAAACACTTCTAATTTATAAAATTAATAATTTAAGTAATATATTTTCTTTCGAAATTCGCAAAACAAATATTTATGCGCAATAAAGCTGTCACATTAGCAATTTAAAGCGCTAGCGCCCACGCATTATCAAAGTTGAATTGGCAAACGCAATTTATCTTGAAAAGTTCAACCGCTCGCGCGCCTTAGTGTAGGCAACGTTAGTGGGTTGACAGCTGCCCTATGTAAACTTTCACTTCGCTTATGGCGCTCTGCAACTATTTTCTGCTTTGTAAGCAAATAATTGCAATTTGCATAACTTTGCAAGAATCGAAACTGAACTTTGTGCAAAAAATGTTGGCTAAGAAGAAGAAGAAGAACTTTCGCAAACTTCAAAGCCACTAGCGAATTGCAAGCGGCTGCAGTCAAACAGTTATTTCTGTGGTACGGCATACTTTCAATGAATTTAACCGCAATTGCAACAGTAAAACTAAATTTTAGGAAATTTATTATTTTTTTTTATTATTTTTTTTTTCACTCGTCTAATTATAATGACTACATTGTCAGCAGAAACCGCAGCGTGTCTCTATGTTTCTTTGAAAAGCTACATATATCTAACAGATGTATACATATATATAGTACCGTTGTACTTGCATATATGTACACTATGACAACAAATTAACTACACTCAAAGCATATCTTTGCCCCTAAGCCGTCACCCCAGTCAAAAATTCAGAATTTGGCAGCACTGTTAGTCTTAAGCAATGTTTGTTTGTATATGAATTTGAATAAAATTATTTTCTTTATTTGGTTTTTCGCACGCTGTGAATTACTTATTTACATTTCTTCAACTTTTTCAGCGAAACCGCGCTTCATTTTACGCCTGAATGCTTAGCAAATCAACATTTAGTATAATGATTTAACTCACACACACACACACACACACATGTATGCACTATATGTGCTCAGTTCTCGGCAGCTAATCTTTTGTTTAAACGCTACTTTTTGCAATAGTTTACAGATTTCGCTTTTGTTTTGCTTTTGTTGTAGCTTTTTCATGAGCCAAATGCTGCGTAATGCTATATGGTCATAATTGTAACTTCATAGCGCAAACATTGACCGACAAATTAGTGCATACACACATACTTATAACCCAACACATGCCTGTGTATGTGTGTGTGTGCGAATTTTTGCTTGCATGCATGCACACAGCCCATGGCTAGAGCGCACATTGTGGCTCATCAGCAGAAGCTGACATTTTCCAGCGTCATATTGGCACTTCTGCCAAATGCCGCGCGTATTCACCCGCTCGCCGTCGCGCGTTTGCCTTGTCGTTATCTCGCTGCGCACATTTTCAAGGCCCTTAAACACATTCTCATGACAAAAATTGTAAAATATTATATTTAATATGAATTATGACTTTAATGTGCGCTTACATGCAAACGCACAAGTGTTTGCCACAGCAATTGCCATTGACAACTACAACTGCAATTACAATAACAACAATAACAAGTGTTATACAGAAGTTAAATTTCACACGCTGTCGCGTTGAACTACATACCTACATATATATGTATATGTATAAGTATATATTAACTACTGTGCCTCAATCCGCTGGTTCAAGCGCTTCAGCCAGAGTGAGTTTGTGTGCGTATGTGTGGGCCTGTTAATGTCAGCAGCAATTGCCAATTTGGCTAAGTCACTCTTGGAAGCTTCGCAAAAAATGCCGAAAACTATGCCAAACAGCACGACATAAACCATATGAAAATTATAAAATGTCGACAGTTATGTTTGTGAGTTTATAATATTGCGTAATTGCTTCTAGAAACTTACAACTGTGTAGGACAGCTCGCCAGTGGCTAGATAAGCATGTGCCAAACATTAATTTTAAATGGATAATCTTCAGCAGCGGGTTAATATTAAATTTTTAAAGCAAAAAAAAATCTTAATTTCTAAAATAACGCAAGTTTTTTTTTCTTTTGTAAAACTGCTTCGCTAATCTTATTCTAGAGTCTATTAGTTCATAGTGCTTACCTTTAAAAGTGTTGGTGTTTTTGGATACCGTTTTCTTCATACTTGTGTAGCTCTAAAGACTGCAGATATTTAGTTTTGCGGAAGCACTCTTTTCGTCATACTTCGCGATCCAATCTTGGATATGGTTCTTATATCCAGCTTCTGAAGTATTCCTCATCACTAAGATTATCGAAACGCTGCGTCGATCTATGATTATCTGGTGATTCACTTTCAGGAGTTCATAGCTAACACAAAGGACGAATGTCTATCTAAATGAGATCTATCGATTTTGGATCAACCCTACGTCTAACCTATCCTTAGGTTACCGATGTGGAGTAGCTTTTATATTAGCCGTTTTCGTATATTTTACCTTAGTTTTAGTATTATGATTGGCTCAAATATTGAATGAATATTCAAATTTCTTGTTTCTTTGACTACAAAAGCTTAAGACTTAAAATCAATTATTAAAGTTTTTTGGAGAACAAAACAAAGCAGGGACCAAAACGCTTTTGACACAGAGAAATAATTTTTTCACGGAGAAAGGTGTACATACCGGCGCAGAGTTGCACCAAAAGGACTGCCTGTTTCCTGTTTCTTTAAACATCTTGTATATTATAGTTTAATCGATTGGCTACTGTCTAATACCTGGCAAATCGAAAACTACTATTATTCATAAAATTATTAATTTTCAATCAAAAATATATCTAAAATTTTCAGTTCATAAATATTTGAGCTTTTTCGATTACAACTATTTGAAAAAAGTCACAAATTTTAACTGAAATTCTAATTTTTTTGTAAAAATATCCGCCAAAAATCCAATTTTCAGTTTTTTTTCCTTTTCTTAGTTAAAGTATTCTTTTCACTTTAGATGATCCGGTAAGGGGTTATTCTGCAAACGCCGGCGCATATTTTTTCCGAGGGGTCACCGGAAATGGCGTCGCAATAGCCGAGCTTAAAATATTTTTCCCAAAAATTTCAGAATTTCTTTGTTTTATGTTTGTAACAATAAAAAAATCTAATAAAATATTTAATTTTTTATATAAGAAAAAAAATTGTTGATAAAAGGCTGTTTTTTACCCGAGAAAACCCATGTATCCCCTTAAGTGAATATTAAGAATTTAATCTGCAGGGAACAAGAACCTTGTTGAAGCTCGGGATAAATGCGCATTGATGCAATTTACGGTTAAGAGTTTATCTTTCAAGATGTATCTAAACTTCACTTTTGTTCTGGCCCACCTAGTATGACAACCTAATTAACGCCAGTTTTTGGAACTATTGAAGAGAAACTACTCTATCGATTGCATAGAAAATTTCAAGGTACATGTTTCAAGAATACACAGTGAAAAAAAAATTATATGCTTTAAACGAGGTCTTCGAAATAAAAATTCTCCTTACAATGACTTAAAATAAAAAACTTGAATTGAGCGGCTTATCTGTATATAGCTGTCACTCAAAAACCATTTGAAATGTAACATTTTAGTATGTAAATTTTAAGGGTCTGCTATCGGCAAATATGGGAAAAAAGAAATATTGATCTTTTCAACTTTTTTTTTCAATTAAGAGACACCTCTCAACAACTTCCTCAAACTATAAATCTTTAAACCGCGTTATGTAAATACTGTCTTAAAATCATTAGGCGCTGACAGTTTTGTGATAAGCATGGCAAATACATAATTGATAAGCATTATAAATGAATAATGAAATATAAAGACTTAATTTAAACAAAGAAACTTGCATTTTCTATATATAATACAACAAATCTCCGTCATTCCCGACATGTGTATTACTTACACCAAGACTTCGACTGCAATCGCGCACGTTCAAGCGCAGCGTTCAAAGTTTAATTCCGTAAGTGAAGCTTAATTAAATAATCACAATATAAAAATAAATAATAGTCATGGCTTAATACTAAGTGTCAGAGAAAATTAGGCATTGTAAGTGACTATATATGTGCATATGTATGTATATAAATGTATATATTTATTGCTATCAATGAAATTAGTCACGTGTTGCTTTTGTATGTATGACTTTTGAAAGTAACCCGTGATTAATTGAAGTAGTTCAAATCAGAACTAGTTGGTATGAACCACAACACACAACTAGTCTTTATACTAACCTTTTTTAGGCACAACTAGTCTTCAGACTGTACTCTTTCATGCGAGATTGTCGATTATCAAATTTTTATTTAAAACACACAATTCTTGTTCTATTTCAAAAGTGACAAAATATTTGAAAAATTAAAGGTGGTTAATCATATATCGCTTCATTTATTGTAAAAGTCTGTCAAGCAGTCTTGTAACTAGTACCTTCTGGAGTAGTCAGGAATTCAGTAAAGAATTCACAATGACACTTTCTTTCAAAATTTGACAGCTTAATGAGCCAGCGCTGAATAGGCACACAATGGCTTAATCGTCAAATGATCTCAAACTAAGTAGAGAAGTACTTAATGTGACCACTATTTACTATTACATAATAATTATATACCTGCCTTCATTAAGATTTTTTTTTTACTTTTCAGCGGTAATATAGAGTTTAAAGTGTTTAAGAAGGGAGTGAAACGGAAAATTTATCAGACAAATTAACCCAAAATTATTTTCAGCTGACAAAATGCTTTTATCTACATTTACGAATATACTATAAAAGTAATACTATCTCACACCTGTCGTAGCTACATCAAATAACATGAAATTCTTGTTAGCAAATAAAACAATAAAAATGCAATTTTTTGGCGTAAATTTTATCGAAAGTACACAGAAGTTCCGCCAATGAGGCATCATAAAACACATATCTAAATTACAAACTAATCTTATCAGTAACAAGTAAAAAACAAAACGACCTTTAAACTGCTTAACTTTCAAACTTTCGATGATTGACTGCCACAACGTCAGGGTACATACCTTTACATATGTATTTATGTGCATTAGGGTGAGTCAAAAAAATTTGTGTTTAAAATTTATATTTTTTTTGACTTTGCACTCTGAAAACATACGAATATGTATGTAAATTACGGTGGATCAAAAATTTTTTTGATATTTTTTTTTTGATTTGGTTATCTGAAAACAAGGTTTTTTGGTGCCCCTACGAAAATCTTTACAAGTATGAACCTTTCGTTGTTCCGGGTGATCGCCCGCCTTAAGAAATCAGATAGGAAAATTCATATTTTGCCTCCAACTAGTTGAAAAAATATTTCGTTTTAAAGGTTTTATAGGAACTTAATTGCTCAACAAAATTTTCTCGTACGATATTTTCGAATACCTAACCATTTAACATATATTAAGGGCTGAGATATGTTTATTTTAAGCAGACTTATTTTGCTTATGGATTTTGAACTCATTGGTCATATAGGTTCATAGAAAAAAAATTTTTCCTGGAAAATTTTCGAAAAAATTTTTAACCTAAAAAATTGATTTCTTTGTAAAAGTAGCAATATAAAATTAAGTACTTAAAAATAAAAACAAGAAATTTTTAATTTTTTTTACCCACCCTAATATAATAGTATATACGCACAGTTAATTATATGCCGCAAGCTTTATGAGTTTATCACATTATAATTACTAAAAAAAAATTTTTTGTTTGCACAAAGTCCAAAGAACTAAAGAAATCATTCAAATAAAAAGGTGTGAAGCTTATCAGCAACTACTCAATTACTGTTGCTAAAAATAAAAAGCAACCAAAATTGCTTAAAGAGATGAGTAATTAGTAAAATTCGACGACAATAAAGAAAGAATCAGCAAAATTAAATTAATTAAATTTTCACTGAACTGTTGGTCAACAGTCGAGTACATTAGCTTCAATATTGATTGAATGGCAATGCACCAGAGTTATCAGCTGTGATTGATTATACGGAAATACATACACATTATATATGTACTTCTGGTGTTTTAGTTCAAGGTGGCTGTTGTCGCTGAATAAAATAATCTAAAAACTTGCACATATAATTATTTTTAATATTTTTCTGGAAAATTTCGCAAATAAAATTTTCGAAAATATTTTTTAAACCAAAAATTAACCATGTGTGAATACTTGTTAAAAGTAGCAATATAAAATAAAGTACTTAAAAATAAAAATAAATATTAAAATATCATCCTCCAAAGAAAAAAAAAATATATACATACATACATACATATATACTGAAAATTATTATCGTTTTTTTGCGCAAAGTCCAAAAAACTAACGAAATCATTCACCATATACAATATTTATATATTTTTGAAATTTAGGAAAATAAAAACATATATACATATGTATATATGTATTTAAATTTCGGAGTTATAAATAATTTTAAAGCAAATTTCCTATGTAACTCGAACACTTTTAAGCATACAAAAAATTTTCACTAGCTTTCTGTTACCCTTTGAAATCATTTCTACGAAATATTCGCACAATTATCTCCTTTCGCTTTTAGCTTCGCTGCAAAGGTGGGCACAACTGTTGTCGAACTCTTTCCTCTGCTTTTAAGTTTTCTGAGGCAGCATTCAAAACCCGCTATTCAACACACACTTAAGTTCACTGTCAGGGTTAAGCGATGCAGAAACATATTTATATGCCTACATATTTAAATGATTATACATATCTTACAACATTCAATAAAATAGTTAAATAGAAACAAGTTTCTGTCCACAAAAGATAAATATGCAATTTATCACAACTTAAATTGTACCTGCATACAAACAAACATAAGAGCCCTTCTATACGTGTAGCGGCCCTAAACTGCATTCCAGTGATGAAACAAGTTTGAATATCGCTAAAGCACCGTTACGGAATTCTACGCCAGTGTGCTTGCAAATACGCCCAGTTTTACAAAATAAGCTAATTTTTTTTTTTTTAATTTTTGTATTTACATTTGCTTTGCCCCTTCATTCGCATTACAGTGCATTTTTCATCGCGTGAACTTTGCTCAAGCCGGAAATGTTTAGCCACTGACACAATTAAAAGCGATTACAGTGGCAAATATGGGACACCATAAATACAGGGTGCTAAAATATATGTTTTGTTGTTTTGTTTTTGCTGCTGACATGTGAAGGTTGGCGTAAGAATATAAATTTTTTTAAATTATTTTTTTTTACAGTATCAATATATGTATTTACTGTTAATTTTTTAGCTCACAATTATTCCGATTTTTCTTGAATTTTTAAAGCCTCACAAATCTAACAATCTACCCTTTTTGCTTTTCTTCAACACTTTTTTTCTAATAATCGATATGTAACTTAAGGGGTTACATGGGTTTCCTCGGTAAAAACATCCATTTTTCAAAAAATTAATTATTTTATTAGAATTTTTTCTTGTTACAAACATACACTATTAAAAAAGAAATTCTGAAATTTTTGGAAAAAAATATTTTAAACTCGGCCATTGCGACGCCAATTCCGGTAACCCCTCGGAAAAAAGATGCGTTGGCAGGATTATTCCCTACAAGATCATCTGAAGTGAAAAAATGCGTGTTTTAGTTCAAACCTTAACTTAGAACTTCGACGAAGGGAAAAAAACTAAAATTAGATTTTTGGCAGACATTTTTACAAAAAAATTAAAATTTCAGGGAAAATTTCACGACATTTATTTTCAAATGGTTGTAGTTTAAGAATTGCATCTCAAAGACCTGTGTAAAATTTCATGAAGATCGGTTGCGTAGTTCTTAAGAAATCTTGGCAATCGCCTTCATAAACACAGTTTCGAGAAAAACACGTTTAAAGATGATGCACTCAGCCGTAAACCCACTTAACCCTTTAAGCTTGATTTTTTATCCATTAATCCCCTTTTTTATGCTTTTCAGTTTGATCGCAAATAAAACCGCATTCACTCGTTGACTCATAATAGCATCGATAACTCATGTTCAGCTGATGCCTTTCAATTTTTATGTTATACAAGTATATATGTTACGTATATATCACATATATTATATTTACTTGCTCTTTATACCTTAAATAGAAAATTTCTAAAGCCAATAACTTAGTGCAAATCTAAGCGATTTCGCTTGTTAATTGCTGTTAATTAAACTGGAAAGCCATTTTTGCCAATTGAAAATGGCACGCGAAATTCAGCATTTCAATGCAAGCAAACAATTTTGTTTTCAACACAAATACATGTTTTTATTAAACAATTTCTGATTATCGTGCAAAAGTATTAAACTGTCACAATTATAAATTTAGCATTTTAGTTGTTGTAATGAAAAATTTATTAGCAGCACGAACTTTGACGAAAGCATACTATAAATATACATACTATATGTGCAAATAACTGTTATATTTCTCGCATTATCTTTATATATAAAAATTACGTGTCACATTGTTTGTCCGCGATGGACTCCTAAGCTACTGAACCGATTTTAGTAAAATTTAGCACACTGTGTCCAGTTCGAACCAACTTAGAAGATAGGATAGTAAAAACAATTCATAAATAAAGAATATAGTGAAAGCTCTATTAAATGGACGCCCTATTAAGCGGAGAACATTGAGAAAGCAGCCTTAAATTCGATATTTTTTCCAATGAAATTTATTTTTTCATATTCAAAATTAAATCTCAAGTACAATCCCTTGTATTCATATACCGACAAAAACGCTTTCGCCTTTATTCGTAAATAAAATTTTCACTGTATTGAATAATATATTATATGAATAATAGTATAAAATGTATACCACAGCAACGCATGGCCGGATCTCCTAGTATATTTATATAAGAACAATTGTCAAAACAATAACACAATATTTCCTGTATTCCTCCTTCTCAGTTATGAGTTTGAGTACTACTCGCATTGCCAATCATCTCTGACGAATCTCAAATATTTCAGATTAGAGAGCAAAATAAAATTTTGATCAACGAAAATCATTTTACTGTGTTTCAAAATTTTCTCTATTATGATCTACACACTTTGGTATACATTTGTACTAATTTTTGAAACAAATTTGCCAATCTTCTTGAGGTATCTCCAAAACATGCGTTCGGAACGAAACAACTGCATCTTCTGGTGTCGAAACACCTTGACCTTTTAGTTAAGTTTTAAAAAAAAGTCATTCGGTCCTATGTGAGAACAATACGGTGGATGACTCCTCAAATCGATGTTTTGAGTGCTCAAAAATGCATTTGTTTCAGTCGATGTTTGAGAGCTCGTGTTGTCGTGGTGAAGAGTGAGCCGTCTTCGGCGATTTTAATCCTAATTTCTTGAAATCAACTGGTAAACAAATGATTGTATAGCACACATAATTTACTGTTCTGCTTTGTTCCTAAGGTATGGTTGCGATATGTCTAGTTTCTCAAAAAAAAAAAAAAAAAACAAAAACATACAGGCAATCATTTGCTTGAAAGTGTTTCGTGCGCGCGCAAATTTTGTTGAATTCTGCTCATCTTGAAACACCCATACCGGCGTCTGCTCTTTACCTTCGGTCGCATACGTGTTTCGAAGCACTCCTACAGTATTTTTTAATATTTCTCTCGATCAATCGACAGGACTCTTTTTTGAGCGATCGGCAAATTGTGTGGGATGCAACGAGAAAAAAGAATTTTTTTAAATCACATGTTCATGCAAAATTGAATAAGTGTTTGAGTGATCTGCGCCCTCGATTAAATTCATCTTACCATTGATAAACACTGATTCGTGATGGAGCTACATCGTCACAAATTGATTTATGTACGTTCACCTATGCACCCTTGATGAGTTACTCCACGTCGAAAATTGTAAAAATAATGGTGCGAATGTGTTCGCGATTTAATATAATTTTTGCTAGAGAAGAATATTTTAAGTTACTGTATGTCATATATAAACATTTTTTTTTCAAATTTAAATGCTAAAAGGTACATAAAAACAAGAAGTTTATGTTTACATGGGGTTACGGGTGATCCGAGTAATAGTTTTGGAGATACAGCCTTGAGAACTTGTGCGCTCGAGGCTAGCTAGGCTAAGTGCGCCGTCTTTAAACGCGTTTATCTCGAAACTGTGTTTTTGAAGTCGTTTGGCAAGATTTCCCGAGACCTACTGTCTTTTTTTGTAAAAATGTCTGCCAAAAATCCTATTTACTAACTAAAACACGTATTTTTCAACTTTAGATGATCCTGTAAGGAGCTATCCTGCCAACGCGAACGCATCTTTTTGTGAGGGGTTACCGGAAATGACATCGCAATGGCCGAGTTTAAAATACTTTTTCCCAAAACTTTCAGAATTTCTTTCCTATTAGTCTTTCCAACATTTGATGGAATTAGAGGCCCCTTAAAACGTTTCGCTCTTGTAAATAATGCTGATTCTTATTTGTACATTGACATAACCTCTAAAAACACTGCTTATCCCAAGAGACAAGATTCAAATTTATAAATTTCCAACCAAAAAAAAATTAAATATAAATATGCTTCACTATGATGTGATGATAATACGATGCCATTCTGGTCTTAAATATAAAACAGTCGCAAGCAAAGTAGCTCACTTACAGGCGCTTCGACCGATTTGTTTGACGTTGACTTAAGCCCAACACAGCGGGTCATTCAGAATAATAATTAGAATATTGGGCTAGTGTAACTCTATACAATGTAATGTAAGCGCTGATACATACAGTTATGAAGCACTAAGTCTCATCTAGCGCATATTTTTCACCGAAAGCAACAACCACACATTCCCCTCCTCGTATAGATAATAGAAGCTCCCCTACTGTGTTACAGAATTGCGATTGAATAAACACAACGCAAATGGGTGCATTGGGGTTCACAATCGAGCAGAGAGCAACAAACTGAGTGCATACACACAATGACAAAAACAGAGAATTGAAACGAAAATGGAAAGACAGAAATCAAATCGAATGCAACAGGGCAAAAAAGGGGAAATGCACGGCGCACGACACACACACACGCACACGAAGGCATAGGCAGCGCAGAGTTGCCAACAGCGCGCTGAAAGAATCGTAAAAACTTAGAATACACAGCGAGCATAAGTTAGTTGCTCTGCTCTCTATTTTATGAGCGTGCATTGTTGCTGTATTTTTTTTGCTATACAAAACAAGCGGCTGGCAACAGCGACCACACATACGAACACGCTCTCGGCACATTGAAACACATACGGAAATTCAACGCGAACCAAACACCTCTTGAAGCAACAGTACTCGTAAGGAATGCGCACCACCGAATACGCGCGATTAGCTATGCGTTCGTGTGTGCGTGTGCGCTGTCGGCGAGAGAACGCGCGAGAGTGGGCAATTTGATGAGCGTCGTCGTGAAATAAAACAGCAAATACAGAAAAATATTATATTTTCCTTGATTATTTATTTTTGCCTTCATTACTTTATTGCCCCTTCTGCTGCGTTGTTGATAATCACCACGACATGCTGTCATCGTGGTCCGCCGACGGCCGCACATTTGTTGCTGTATTGCTTTCAATTCAATTTGCTGCTGCCGCGCGTGTGTGTGTGTTTTGCTATTGTGATTTTATTAAACACTTTTCAAGTCGTCGCTGCTGAGACTGCCTTTGTTCGTTGCCTTTTGTACTGGGTCCAATTTGGTTTTCGAATTAGTCGCGATCACACCGCATAGGTGGAAAGAACATTTCGGGTTTGAGTTGCGGAAGACAAAGTGTGTAACTAAAACTGTGTTCGCGCCTGTCACATTCTGGGAGCGCAGGCAAAGACGGAAAGTGGAAAGTGGTGCGGAACTGCCGGTCCACAAATTGATGCTTTCGTGCAAAGAAACACACAAAGCAGAGAATAAAATGCAATGCCTAAAATGCTAAGAGCAGTGAAATTTGTGTAGAAAAATCGCAATTGGAAATTGCGTTGTTGTTTTTTTTCATCTATTTACAAAAAGTGTTTGATCGAAAAGTTAGCGTGAGGGAAATATTTACTTCAAACGAGCAGGCGCCTTGTAAGAAGCTTAAAAACCAGTAAAGCAACTTTTTTTTATGTGTGAATTTGTGTTTACCTGTGTATTTTTATACATTTATATGTACAACAACGGCGTGAACGGCCAGAAGCTAGAACCTGTATAGTAATAAAAAGTAAAAACAAAAACAAAACTTCTTTCGCTTTTAATGCCTTCTAAGTAGCGTTACGCTATCGCGAATACAACACAAAAAAAGTTATAGTGTACAACTCTTTGCATTGAACGCGCCAAACATAAATCCGTTGCGAAAATGGTTGAACAAGACAGTGTCACTAAAAATCTTCTAAATGATAATAGGCATGGCGGCGCCGGTGGCGTGGTCATTGTGCCCGCTGGCGGCAGCGGCCCACAGAGCAGCAGCCATGCAGCGAGCAGCGTTGCGCCAGTGAGCATACTGAAGACACAAATCGTGCCAGCACCGCCGAAGACACTGCAGCACTTGCCGAAACGTCCAGCGGTGGACCTGGCCTTCCACGATCTCACATATCGCGTTAAGGAGGGCAATCGCAGCAGTAAGTACCACCTAACAAGCCACTCACAAAGCGCACCAAACATAAAAATCATTAAAGCAAAAACAATAATCAAATCCATAACTAATGCCCATTACTCATTAAATTGGCGGTCATCGCAGCTCCTAGTGATTCCTAGTTATTTAGCGGGTGGTAGCGCCTAATTATAACGAAATATTGCTCATTTACTGTAAGAATAGTTCAGCTGGCACTTTTTCCCAAGTGCCTTAATTAGCTGCAATTCACTTTGCCACTTGTTTCCACACAATATTGCTGTTCTAATTGGCGACCGCGCAGTTGTTGACATTCCCGTGCTTATTTATTTATTTATTTTAACTTTCTAAGTTTAGCTACGTTCCCTTGTTCGTTGGTATGCAACAACAATATTTAATGACTACTTTCTGTTATTATCTTAGTTGCTGTGTGTTATCATTATATAGTACTTAGCGACTCGCTTTCTGCTTATAATTCGCGGTTATCGCTTTAGGCTACACACATATTTGTTGATCACGCAGCTTTTGACAGGTCGCTGTTTGATTTGTCATTAATTCTAACCCGATTGATATACATATATCGCAAAGCGTTGCCAGATTATAACTTAGCCAGATAGTTTTGCTACTTAGTTGTACACAAAAAGTTTATTTTTGAGAGAAAAAAATGTGCGTTAGCATTATTTGTAAATAAAAACTGTACACTATGCGACGAATAGTAGCTTCAAGTGTTCTTTTTAGATTCTTCAATCACTGCCATTTGGTCTCGGTCATATATTTTACCTAGTATATATTATTTTCTTCAATTTTGCTAATGATATATGATTAATAATTTGCTCGGTTACTTCCTGCAGCAAAGCAAATTACAAGCCACTTTATGTAAAAGCAAAGCCAGCTACATATTTTTGCATTCAGGTGTCTCTTGAAATATTCTAACTTAGAATCTAATGAATCGAACAACATCTGGTATAAATTGCATAGACTGGTATGAAAGTAGAAATAACCATAAGCAGTTATTTACGATACGCTAACAAGAAATTGGTAAATCGAACAATAAACTGGTATAAAGCCAAGAAAGTGTTAAATCGAACAATAGTCGGGTATAAATTGCATAGACTGGCATAAAAGTAGAAATAGCCATTATATTATATAGTACATAGTTATTTGCGATACGCCAAGCCAAGAAATTTGTGAATCCAAAATTAAACTGGTATGATGAATCGAACAATAATCTGCCAAGAAGTCAAGAAATTGGTGAATCGAACAATTATCTGGTATAAAGCCAAGAAATTTGTGAATCGAAAAATAATCTGGTATAAAGCCAAGAAAGTGATAAATCGAACAATAATCTGGTATAAATCACGCACACATAACTTGACAACATCTTCAGCCGTTATACCACCTAATGAGTTAATCACGTTGTCTCTTGTTTAGAATTCAAAGTTGTCTACGTTGTTCTTTTCAAAAATAAATGTTTTTGGAAATATGCAGAGCTCAAACAGATAAGAAAACACTTCATGGGCAGCCTTCGTTCTAAATCTATAATCTCTTGTGACAAAGTAGTAGCACAATTCACGTGATAAGTTATCGCCTAGTGAACTCTGGGTCAAAATTAACTGTAAATAAGCACTCATCCCATTTCATTCACTGATTTACATTATAATTATTAGCGCATTTTCGGATAACCGAAGGGTTCTAAAGGGTTCATGAGCCCCAGCAACCTTCAAACAACCTTCCTGGTACAGCAGCTTCATCAATGCGAATCGATTGTCGTCATACTCTGTATATTTAATCGCTTTTAAAACTGATTGAACAACATTTTATATGAATCTTTATTTTGCTATTGAGTTCAATAATATTTTGCTAATACGACAGACTAATGAGTACAAATGCAAATGCTATAAAATAATCCGAAAAGGCGATAAGGCACGAGTCGGCGTTGCGAGTTATGCCAGTTTCAGTTTTGAGTAGATAATGCAAAATTTCCGCAGCAGAAATACAGTTATATAGCGCAGTCAACTCTGTGCTGAGTAAACAAATATAAATGACTGAACGTGGGCAGGCCAATAATCATGTAAACTAGATTTTCGGCGCCCTGTAATGCAAAGCAAAGTAGAAATGTCTGTCATAAATTTTACTGCGCTTTCGCCATAAACGCCGGAAGTGTCGGAGTAGCGCTCAAAATGTAGTCAAGTAAGCAATTTGCTTAAGATTTGCATGCAGCTTTGTATTGCAATGCGCCAACGTGCACTTTCCTTTTTATTTCTAAGAAAGTAACACACCCACAGGCGCTAACAATGTACCGCGCGAGGTCCAAATACCGTCGTGCTCGTGAAAGGCGCCAAGCACTTTACTCTACCTGACAGCATGCGAACTGTCTCCAGTTCAGCGGCTAATTGACAGGGTCATGGGGGTTCAATAATTCTATAATCCCATAAGAGTACTTATAATGAGACACGGATAAAGACTTTTCATATAAAAACCATTACAACAGAATAAATAAGCAATTATTAATGAATAGCTGTCGCTTATTTTGCTCGGCCTGCACGTAGCGTTGCATTAGTCAGTCGCAGTATAAGCGCGCTTATGGCATTACTGAGCGTCTCAATGAAAGGCGGCTATTTATCCCTAATCACAGCTGGGAACTCACCTTGAACCTTTGATTTTTCATGCATTATATATCCGTGATTGAATTACACGAGCGTGTCTATGTACATATATTAGTATGTGTGTGTGCACTTGGGCGCATGCAACAGTTATATTTATTGCTTACGAAAGACAGCAGTTTTATCGCCGCTCGCAATCTTGAGCTTTGGACTTAGTACTTAGCAGCCTTTTATAACCGCAAAAACTAGAATAATTACACAACAGTATCAGCGCTGTAATACATACTGATGTGCATATGTATGTATGTGCGTGCATTTAGAAATTAATCAATTGCAAGCAATGTATTAAAATTCCTCGCATGCGATTTCACAAGATTTCAGTGGCAATTGTGATTTGTCAACTTTTAATTGGAATTAAATGCATATCGGATATGTGTCTACATGTGTTAATTCGTTGGAAAACACAGGTTCTAACTGCATAAATTAGTGTCAAAGGAGTTACATGCTGTGGCTGTTAGTAGAGCTGAGCTCTCCCTTTAGGTTAGGTTAGATTGGTCTAGCAGGCCAATAAGCCACGCATAGACCAGTTTTGATCCTTTGTGATACCAGATGGAGTTTAGTTGCTAGGTCCAAGCGGAGTAGTCATCCTTTAGGATGCCTACGCTTGACGGAAATTTTAACAGACTCTGCGGTCTCACTATCGATACCTCCTCCAGTGTATCATACCGTGGGGACCCCAGATGCTTAGAGCGTAGTCTTGCCAATGCGGAACAAGTGCATAAGAGATGATCATTGTTTTTCTGGTACCCTGCTCTGGACATTTCCCACAGTCTTCTCAACCTGTCAGCACCATCCTGCGGGCGTGTGACGCCACCAGACAGTGCCCAATTAGTTAGCTTTCCCATTGATCGTCACAAGATTGCTGTCAAGGAGTTGGAAGGAAATCATAATCAGTTGCTGAAACCTTTGGGAACTTTTGATATTAACAGTTCGATATCTTCACTAATAAGGCAAAATGCTATAAGTTTCGAACTTTATGTTTGCTACATAACATAAGTTTGAACTTATAGCAAGGTAAATGACCGTTGTAGTTGTTGTTATAATGGTATAAAACATTCCTCAATAATTTCGAGGAATGCTGCCGAGTTCACATTCCTTGTCCGCATAAAAGTTCGGGTCTGCTGCGAATAGTTAGATCCGACTGTCACGGGAACGGCCAAGCGAAATAGTCTGTTGTGTCGGTTTGTGCTTTCGTGAACACAAATGGGTTAAGACACTCGAATGTGCCAAGCAATCAGAGGAGTTCTAACAAATCCGACCGCTTTTTTCTGACTCATCACACGTTTGACAGTCTATATTAAGTAATGAAAAAGACTCACGTTAAAGATCTGCTAAGAATGACCACATGAGTCGAAGAAAATACCCATAATAACGTGGCATCACCGAACAAACAGTGTTTCCATTTTGACTGCGCGTCATAGTACGAAGTTGGCTGCTAACGCAAAACTGAAAAGAAAAATGTATATTTTTCTGATTCCATAGCTTTGCTATTTTTCTTATTTCGAGCTATGAAAAATTAAATGAACTTCCCTAAGTAACGAATTTTAGCAATGAATCGTTATCGATAATATTGCTTTAGTCATGCGTTAGCGTATCGGTTACCTTTTGAGATGGATACATGAGAGAAGAAAGAATGCGGAGAAGATCATTCCAAGGCTTAGTTAAACTTCGAAAGCGTGCTCGTAGACGGTCGGGGTCACTGCTAAGCACTGATTATTTTTATCTGTCTCATAATTTTTTTAAAATAATGCCAAATTTTAACAGCAAAAATTCCCCACACCCCCTGAAATTTGTTATTGTGTACGCCGCTGTAAGTAACAGTTTTCCACAAGTAGAACAGAAGTATACAACATATTGCCAATAAGTGATTCATTAGTTTTGAACCGATGGATTTTCTGGAACTTTTATTATTTGCATGAAATCGTTAGAAAAAAATATTATTTCATACATTCAGCGAACGCTTTTTAATATAATTACATTTGTTTATATAACGTCTACTTCGGCTTTCAAACTCGCCGCTTTAAGTAGCAATAACAGTAAATTTATAAACAAATAACTGGTAGCATTGAAGCCGTACTTTGAAAAGTATTTACCTAGTAAAGCTGTGTAATTAAGCTCAGTATTCGAGTGAAGCATGCAAAAAGTTGTAATTATTTAATTCAACGCATTATAATAATGAGAGTTTTATGCTATTTAATAATAATTAAATTTTAAACAAACAGACCTTCGCGAATTGCAATGAGTAATTTGAACGCACGTTACAACAACAATTTCAATGCCAATAACATTTTCAGCGCTGAAGAAGTAGTTCAAGACTTTTAAAGTCTGAGTCATAGTCGTACTTACAGATGAGCTAGATAAGTAGAAAATATGGCTATAAACTTCAAAAACTCAGCAAGACGCTCAGTTTCAGGGCGAGCATGCGCCGTTCTGGGCCAGCGCTTGCGGCAGCCGAAAGAATAAGCACCTAAAAGCCGGCCTCTAACATTGGTTGGTTTAAGTCATATTCATTTACAACTGTGTGTATGTGTGGAACACATTTTCCAACACACGCTTGTGCAGCATTTTCTTGCCCTCACTGCTCGTCGTGTACCAATATGCAACGCCGCGTCGCGGTAATTTTACGTGCTCAACTGGAAAATCTACAAGCCAAGCCAAGCTTATTGCCTACGTCAAGGCCGCCACGGTTTGTTGTTGCCGTCGTTGGCTTTTGCAACTACGCATTAACCATTGTGTGGCTTTTTGTTGTAATTTTCAAGTTTCTATTTCGAAATGCCAGCTTGCGAAGTGTGCAATTTTCATACAGCCTCGCCGCCAAGCGTTTGAGGCGTGCACGAAGCGTGCTTCATGCCTATTCACTTAGTTTTCTTGGAGCTTAGAAAATTTGCATGACAAAGTTCACAAATGGAATTGTGCAAGAAACGCTGTTTAGCTTATTAAGCAGCGCGTTATCGTTCGCTTTGCATCTACTTGGCGATTCTGTGGCATAAATCTTCACACATGAGTGGAATAATGGCTAGTTGCGGATCGAGGCGTTGAATTTTAAGCAACGCACGTTGTTTTGTGGCAACTAACCTCAAACGAGTCTAATTATTTTCGGCAATATTTGTGTGTGTATTTATTAGAAAACGAAGTCATGGCCGCTGGTTTAGTGGCAACAGTCTTTAGTCTCTGCTACTTGCTAAGTCAAAACTATATTTATCTGAATTGAAATCGCGGCGACAGACTTAGATTGGGTTATAGGAAAGCCTTTATATATATGGTTAAAGCAAACCTATGTTTTCAGGTTTGACTCTACCATTCGGTTTCCAAATTTGTAAAGCGTTTAGCGGGCTAAGTAGTTTCGAATTACTCGAACCTTGGAATAGTCAGAATGCAAAAAAAAGAGTGTTCGGCCGTTGTGCATCTACAAAGCCACAAATGCAGTATTCGTCATACAAAGCCGAGTCATACTACACAACATAGTATTCTGGGTATAATTATGGATTGTTAAAAAAGTTTCAGAAATACACCCGAAGATTTCAAATTGACTTCGAGCGCCGATTGCTGTTAAACTAGATTTATTCTCCACTTTGAGGTCGAAGTGTAAAACGCCTTATATTTCGATTACTACCTTTCGAAAATTAGAAATTCCAACAAAAAACAAACATCGAATAGAAGTACTTACTTGCATATCGTCACCTAATATGTAAACTAACGTAACATTCTTTTTTCATAAGTTTAAAGACGAAGGAAAAACTATATAATAGAAACCACTCATTTTGAAGCAAAATTTATGTTTCGGTTATAAATTGGTTATATACAGGTAATAAATTGGTTATATATAGGTTATATATTGGTTATATCTGACAGCTTAAGCTGAAAATTTTATGCCACATATATGTAATATGAAGTAGTGAATCGTAAGCAATAAAAACTCAATTTCATTTTTTATGATATATTGTATTGCATTTTAGGTGACAACATGTATATACTTATATATTATAAAGAAAAATTACTCAAATAATGAACGGAGTTTATTTTAAATTTATTCAAAGCTGCAAAACGATTAATTGTCGGGTTGAGTAGAGTTCTTGTTTAACAGAAACTTGTTTTTAATTCTCCAGTATTATTTATAATTGCATCAAATCGCTTACGATCTAGATTTTTTGCACTTTTGTTTTAATGCGGTTTCACTTGATTCAAGAGAGCAATATGGAAATTGTAATTATTGATCAACACCGTTAAATCTTGCACTGAGCATTGTTGGTACTATTAACATTTGTTTAATAGAGTTTTCGAAGTAATCGAATTGCAATTATTCGAATTAGCCTAGTGTTGCTAGCATTATAATATTCACATTCGTTGGAAAATTGGCTTTCAATTAAAGCTCAGATTATTATAGAATGATTAAAAATCGATTACTCGCACTAATTTAGTATTTAGAATAAATAAAATGCAAAATTTAAATCAAAACAAAAAAAAACGGTAACTTTGACTGTACCGAAGCTTTAATACCCTTCACACCTGCTTCTTGCTCTAGCTTTTTGAAGAGAAAAAGACGTGTGCAAAATTTTAATCGATTTAGCTCATCATCGTGATCTTTTATATACAAGTTTTATAGGATCAGGGAGTATAATTTGCCCGCGGTAAGGTATGCCTGTCGTAAGAGGCGACGAAAATCCAATATGTCTGTTTTTGGGCTTGCCCCGAAATTTCAACATATGTAGTCTTGCCAGAAATTGTGCTTTAATACTCAGCTTGAACTGATATTATAGACTATGAATGAGATCCCTTCTACTAAAAAGATATTTGAAGTTCAAGCGACAAATGTCACTAGTCCTTGAGTTTGATAGATGCTCAACTGGTAGTAGCAAAAGCTACAATATTAGCAGTTAGTCCTTGGAATTCGCACCAATCTGCTCATTGTGTTTGGCTTTTTGCGGAGATTCGTGATGGCTGTGGCCTAAACCTAAAAGCAGGTAGAATTGAAAATTCAACTCAGTGTGGAATCGCACTGCGGCCGGGTGCCGGAAACACAGCACGATAGAGGTCTTAGATCGGCCTCGAACCCGACTAAGGTGGACTTAGTGGCAAACTTCATATACTTTGGTATACAAATTTTAATAAAAAAGTTTTCCATATAAGCACTTGATTTGGATCGATCACTTTGTATGGCAGGTTGACGGTTCTGAAAAATGAGCAGCTCCTTGGAAAGAAAATAATATGTAAAACTTTTCAGATTGATATCTCAAAAGACGTATACGTAGAAATCAATGCTTTCTAACAGTCTTGAAGTAAAAGCTAAGACAAATCTATTTGGGCGTGTATCATTTACCGATTCCACTAGAAATCAAATAACCCAATAAATGTTTGATTGCATTTGACACTCCTTTAATAATACAACTGAAATATTACTCGTACCGGAAACCCCAAACTAAAAGCCCCTTAGACTGATAACGTCAATAATTCACACAATGCGGATGCTTTGGCGTCATTAATGATGAATTAACGACCACTTAATGTAGCAAAATCGTTGCCATAAACAATTTCCACAAAAAATGCTAAAAAAATGTTAAAAAATAATTGCAATTTCTTATATTTTTTAACTTCGACGCCGCTGGAACACAGCTCACTTCAGACAGAGTCATTAACAAAGCACTCACTATTCGGCAGCTGTCTCGCCGGCCGTGCGGCAATCGATCATGGGCGTGTTACAACTGCCAACGGCACTCGCCGCCACTCAAACAATAGAGACACCATGCAGCACACACACACACACACACACCGAGTCCTACGCAGCCACACATGACGCATGCACGGACAAAGTGGCAACATATCCGCATACGCACGACATCTTCCGCCTAGCTGAGTGCCTCGAGGCTTGTAGGGAGTGGAGAGCGGTGCCGGTTCGTAAATTCACACCCAAAACAACAAAAGAACCGGCTTCGCACGTTTTCACCGCTTTGACGGCGTAGACAACAACAGCGCTGAGCAAACGAGACTGTTTGTCACTAAAGGCACTCTTTGACTTGTTGCTAAAATTTAGCATAGTCTAACATTTCGTTAGATTTCGCACGCAGCTGCTTCAATTTGCGTTAACTGCTTTGTTGTTGGTGTGAATGCCGAAAGTTGCTGTTGTTTTTGGCGCTCGTTTTGCGTTTGTTGCGCTCACCTGTCTGTTTGGCATTCCGCTTTGTTCATTTTGTTTTGAAATTTGTTGTTCGGCATCGGAATTCGACGCATTCTGCTTCCGCATCTTCAATTGCCTGCGGTGCTTTGCTGGCTTTTGAGCGCTGCTGTGTGTGTGTGTGTTTTAGGTGTTTTAAGCAGCCACGATTTGTTTTGCTATTGTTTGTATTTTTTGTTGTTGCTGCCAAATATTTTCGGTATAAATTAAATTTCGGCTTAAATGGCCACGCGACGCACGCCGCCGCATTTGTTTGTAAGTGTGTGTATGCGTGTGTGTCTAAATATGCGTCCGGTTATGTAAGCGTAGGCGAAAAAGCGAAAAGGCAGAATGCAAATTCTCATAATTATCAATGGATATTTGATACAACTTCCTATGTTTGCATTTTGTTACGTCTGCCAGTTGTCGCTGGCGCCAATGAGTGGCCTGCCCTTAGACCCAAGTGTGTTTTGTTTGTTTCATTTTTATGGCGCACAGCTGTGAAATATCGATGAAATTATGGGTGGCCCTGAGCGATGTTATCTTATCATTGATAAGCATTGTAACTAATAGTTTGTGTAACATGAATTTGGACAGATAACGGTGACAAATTTCGTATTAGCTAAAGCAATGACAATACTCACACCTGTGCTTCACATTTTTCAGCAAAATCACCGACATTCTTTTGGAAACGCTTTGCCTTATCAGTTAATTTAGGGTAACGTATGCACACGTGTGTTAATGATGTCAACATTACTATCTCATTTACAAATCGGTATAAATTACTTATTTTCGCTTACTAATATATACAGAGACAAGAAGAAAACCCCCAAAATAAAAATTGATTGAATGACTTTTTAAGCCCTTAAAGAGGCAGTTTGATACTTTTTTTTTCAAAAAATTAAAATTTTTTTCAATTTCGGACACTTTATACTCTTAAGTATAATGTAAAAACCTTTCTGTAACTCAGATGTTACCGGAAAGTGATTGAAACTGAGACTCGATACAATACCTCGTGCTCGACTCGCGTTTTTCTGTATTCTTTGACCAGATTGACACGATTCCGGCCGATATACCAAACCGATCTGCTTCAAATTTCTTTGACACCTGTGCTGGCCCTCTCTTGATGCATCGCTTTGGATAAGAGTGCGTTTCGTACCTCTTCCTCTTAGGTGTATTTGACGAATTTGCCCGCTGTGTCGCTTTTCAGCGAGTAAGGGTTTTTGTGCTGAAGCCGGCCATACTCAGTTCTTTGAGGTCTTTTGCCGCTTCGGTTTGTGATTGTGCCCACTGCGTCCTTGCTTGTGGAGGGAAGCCCATCATCTCTAGCGACTTCCTCGAAGAGAGATCTCTCCTCCGAAGTTTCCAGGAACTAACGCTTTTTGACACTAACACTCTTGAACACCTTATATGCCTTTGTTCATCACTATCTAGAACTCGATTCAAGTATCTAGAAGCTTTGGTGTTCAAAGAATTGGACAAAGTTTCAAACATAGTCGCTCTTAAAGTTCGCAAAAACCGTTGCCGCCCTGTGTAACGAATTTTTATCCTCAAATTAAACAGAACGTCCATCTGGCATTACTAAGGACCAGTAGGTCTATGAATGGCGTGATAGGCAGCCAGTATAACCTAACTTTTCCTTTCCGTGTCAATTGCCAATTGTTCCTGTGGTTCGTTTTCTTGCCTTTATTAATTTGTCCATCTCGTTCTAACGACCAGTTGCTTGATGAAACAGCATCCCGACCTAGTTGTTTCAAGGAAACTGCTAGTTCGTTGCACCAGAGCCGGTAGCGCGGTAAGGCCACCCTTACTTCACAAGGCGACACAGTATCGGAAGGGCCGTTTAAGTACAGCCAAATTTAGCTCCTGACTGCAAATCAGTCCTATGGGCAGGGTATGCGTAACGCCTTGGATTATAAGGTGGCAACTCTTGGTCATCGTACGCAGATCTGGCAGTCCGCCAGAGCAGTGATTTTGCGATTAAGCTCTTCTACGACGTCAAGTTGCCTTCCAATCGCAGAGGATTTTCATATAAACTGCATGTTCTAAATTTGTTGAAAGCTTTTTTTCATTTTTTTGTTTTATTTATTTTTTTAATTTTTGTTCTCTATTTTATTTATTTCTTTATTGTTATTTTTTTATTTTACTTATGTAATTATTTTTATTTACTTATCATATCTGTATTTAATGCCCAATTGTTAGTAAAATAACAACAAATAATTAATTCTCGACCGCCGCGTTACTCAGTAAGGGCACTCAACTTGAAAATATTATTATCAACACACAAAAGGTAGAGAGACCTTCTCCCTTAAACTTCCGCGGGACACCTTTTACAGACACGTGTCGCACACACACACATATGTACATATGTATGCGTGATATTTAACACTTAACTGGTCATAAGCCATGCTTAAGTATTTTATTTATTTCTTTTAAGTTTTGGTCTAAAAAACATATATTTTTAATGAATAAATTCTAAAGTAAAACACTCAAAAACAACAAAAAATAATTGAAAATGTGCAAAAAATAAAAATCAATCAATTGCTGTCCAAAATTGAAACACTTAGCAACAACAAATAATAAAGGGTATATATAAAATTACTTAACTTTAGTCATTCATTTCCATATTATTTTTTGTTTTTTTTTCCATGACTTTTTTTGTTCTTTTACTTTTATTATTTTTTTTTAATAAAAGTCTTTTTTTTTGTTTTTATAATATTATTATTTTTTTCTGATTTTTTTTTTGGATTTTTTCTCTACTGCAAACACAATATTTAATGTTTCTAAAAATGCGAATCAACTTAAACGAGCGGCACGTAACTAATGACGCTGCCCCCGCAAATGAGAGTGAAAGAAGTGCAAATAAATCGCGTAATAGAAATGCACAACACGCACTAAGCCAAAATTGAACACAAACATACACGCACGCACATACACAGTCGTACTCACGCTCGACTATTTGCTGCGCATGCGTAACATAGTAATTAGCATACTCATAAACACACGCACACAAACGTATTTATTTTCGGACAATCAAGCATTTAATCAGTTGGTCGTCACCGCTGCTTAGTGGAAAATCGCATGCAACGCTGTCGTTAACAAAAAACAACAAAAACAAATTCTGCGTGAAAAAGTCAAAAAAAGCGCGTTTGAGTTTTATGTGACTGTCAGCACGTCAAATGTGGCGGCGGCATCGTCGTGAACCCCACTCAAGGTCCGGCAATCACACTCGGCGCTCAAAAATCAACAGAAGCATTCCGGAAATTCGTGCAAGTGTTTCAAATGCCTCACACACATACACACGAACAGTATATGGATGCTTTAGTTAATGCTCCTACCAAAAAGAGCTTAAACGAAAATCGAAAAGTTATTGAACTCTACTGAGTAAGTTGCTAACTTTGCACCTGTGTAAGTGTGCTTGTGTCAATTGCATTTCGGCTCGTCACTTCGCTTAAGGCGCTTTTGTCACAGCCGCCATCGCTGGCAATCAATTCGGCAGCGAGTGCGTCAAGTGTTTGCGCATTATTGTTGTTGGCTTTCTGTTGGCGCTTCGCTTTGCTTACTCCATTCGGTGGCTTCAATTAAATGCATCCATTCGCAGCGAAGCGCTTGAGTGTGTCACCGCATACACCTTTCTGCATATTTATGCGAAATATTCATGAGTTTTCGGCCGGCGGTCGTTGAACCCCTTGACCAATGGCTTTTGTCCATTCAGCGCTGATTTTTCAATTGTGCCTGCCGATGTCTGTTTATCTGTTTAACTAGCCCAATCAGCAAATAAACTTGCTGATTTGTTTACAGTTGTTGTTGTTGTTATTGTAAATTGTTTTTTCAATAAATATTCCGCAAGTTCGAAGCAATTATAGTTTCAAGTAGGTCACGCTGCATTAAATGCCACTGCTTTTTCGGCGGTTTTTGCAAAAGGCTCAACGAATTTACGATGATTGCCGAGGTAAATGATTCATAAATTCCTCTGTAAATGCAATCTATAGATTATGTCGTTTATAACTTAATTAAGAATAAAATGGTCAAATTTTATAGCCTATAATCTATAGTTTATGAAGGCTTAATGACATTTTTATCAAAGCTTTACCGCAAGTCACTATCAGTTGAGGCAAACTAGTGGGTTCATTGCAACGACTACTATCGGACTACAGTTGAGATAATGTTTCTACAAAGTCCCCTATTGGTAGTAAAAAATAGTTTAGTAAGTTTGAGGTTAAGTTGAAATTAACACATAGAAACAAAGTTTATTGAAACTTCGCAACGTCGCTAGAGTGTTGATAAAATTTAGCAACAACAGCATGGAAATTTTACTTAATTTTTCATTCACTCGGTAGTTCTAGCTGTCGACTACCTTACTTCTGGACAGCAAATAGATTAGTGGAACATTTTTTAGCAACTAAAAGTATTTTTATCTCTCATACGATTTCTTTACTAATGTTACTACGTTGGTTCTCTCCAGTCACAGTCAGCTTGAGGTTAGAATATTTGAAGAAGGTCAAACTTAGTGAGTAGGAGTTATTAAGGAATTTTTATACTCCTGCAACATGTTTCTACAGAATATAAAAATTTTCGTAGCTGTCCTAACAGTTGATTATATCACCTGTTACTAAGTGAGTTAGATATAAGATTACATATACATATACATATATAAATGATCAGAATGAAGAGGCGAGTTCAAATCCGGTTGATCCTCTGTCGTTCGTCCGTCCACCTGTACAAACTGTAACTTAAGTAGAATTGAAATTTCTTAATGAAAATTTGTACACATGTTTCTCGGGATCATGAAACCGTTGGTATTGCAGTTGGATGTAATTGGAACAGTTCCAAGCACACAGAATAACAGTAAACCAAGTCCTATAAAGTGCCAAATTAAGATAAAGAATTATAATTTGAGATTGCAGAGAGATCGCAGTAACAAGTGGCGTCTGTGGTCTAAAAACTTAAGAAAAGTCGGCATGGCCTCGCCCTCTAATTGGTTTAATATAAATATCTCCTAAGCGACTTCAGCTTCAAAAACCGAATTCGGTAAAATACCTTAAGCACCTTTATCGACATTGTAAAAATGGATGAAATCATTATCTTCCGATTTCCGTCTATATAACGGCACCTTTAAAAACTACTAAAAATTTTACACCCGTGGTAGTATGAGAAGGCTTAGAAAGATATTTCGGAACCTGACCAACCGATTTCGACTAAATTTAATATGTAGTGTTCTTCTCATATCCATATGCCACAGTGCGAATATGGGCGAAATCGGGCCGAGCGGGAAGTAGGCGTTCTCATACAATACAATTTTAAATTCCATCTGATTCTTTCCCTTTCCAATACACAAATCAAGAAGAAATTAATATGACGGAGTAAAACTTTGTCCGAATAATTCCTTCAAGGTATGGCAGCGTCTGACCAAAAACTTTTCAAATCCAAAAATAATTGTTCAAGTTCCTAGGTACCGAATATGTGGACCCCAGTATCTATAGTTAACTTTTGACCGAAAATGTCGGTCAATGTGTAAGATACTTAATTGAAATTCAGGAATAATCCTTCTCAGACAATGGGAAGTCTGTAAAATGGGTTGAATCGGGTCAGTACCAGCCTTAGCTCCCATATACCTAGCAAAACAATTTTCGAACTTCCAGGACCTTTATACCTCATACATATATCGGCCAACAAGTGAGTTTTCTTAACAAAATTGAGAGAGCGTGTTTTTCCTATAACGGTGCATATTTGTGCTTAGAATGAATAAAATCGGGTGAAAACTTGCTTTAAACCCCATATAACAAGCATATAACATCCATATGATCGGTGATGGTATGTGAGGTACCTTAATGTATCTCAGGGAAAATTTTATTAGCATGTGGCATATTAATTGGCAACAAAAAATAAAATCGATCTTCACTAGCCTAATTCCATTTACAAAATATCTATGGAATTAGCAATATTTTTATTTTCATACGATTCTTAAATATTAGAATGAAAATAAGCAGAATAATTCTATTTATTGAAATTTTTTTTATAATTTTCTTATTTTCAGATGCCAAGACTATACTCAAAGGCGTCAGTGGTCGCTTGCGCTCCGGAGAGCTTACAGCTATTATGGGACCGTCCGGTGCTGGCAAAAGTACATTGCTCAACATACTCTCCGGCTACAAGTAAGCATAAAATGGCACTAAAAATAAGTTAACAAAACCATATGTTCAAATGAATTATTGATAAAGAAGCTTAATTGCGCTGATTAGTAATATCAGAGAGCAGATTAGCGAATGCTTATTAATAGATTAGGCACATACGATGTCAATGAAAAGTTATTGTGTTGAAAAAATTAAATTCCTTTTAAAAATTGACTCGACCTTTGCATTAAGCATTAAGTTTTTAGAAATTATTCTTATATGCACATATCGCGTAAGAACTTCCAAGTAGATAATAGACCTGAGATGAGAGCGTAAACTTGGAAAGAACTAGGCGAAAGAAAGTTCCCTGCGCAGTCATTGAGTCACAAATTCTTGACTTTAGAGCTGAAAGTGCTTAGTAATTATGAGCCAACGGTTTTTTGATAAAATAGAACAAGCCAAAAGTTAATTTCTGTAGTGCTTGTTATCCTCTCGTTAGCACAGTTAGTTTTACAACTGCGCTAGCATAAAGCCCGTTCTTTGACGCAATAAAAGCACTTTAGAACACCGCTATAAGTTTCTAACCTTTTACCCACTTTACTAATTATGCGAGTGAACTTTGCAACGCCGTAAATACGGCCGACACAATGACCACCTACCGGTTAGGTGTCAGACAAGCAGAAAGAAAGCTCACCGCCTGCCAATAACAATAAACTCATTTAACTTAGCCTTGTGCAAGCCATAAAAGAGCTGCGTGATAATACCTCCATACTCGTATATGGCATATACTCATATTTGTAATCCGAAGAAAACATAATTTCATGGCGATTCATAATCGAAACACAAAAGCGACAATCATACATATGTATATATGTACACATTTTTGTATATGTGTGCAAATATACAGTACAACTTATGTACTTAAGCACTTTTTATGTTTGAAACCGAAACTCACACCATTTTTTATAGAGCAAATAACAAATGGGCAGCGATAGCAACAACAGCAAACATGAACTGTTTCAATCGTACAATTTGTAGAACGTAAGGCGTTTTCTTTGTCTGCTGATAACGAGCATTCAAAAAGTCCAAGGGTCAGCGCTGAACGTCCAAAGAGTTGCCAGTGCGTTGAAACGCAAATAAGCTTTTGAATACCAACAAATCCGCATTTTTAAACACCGCGTCGCCGCTACGAGTAGTTCAGCTCGTTTTCTGTCGATTTATTAATTGATAGCAGGAATTCTGAACAAACATACACCAATGCCTAAAAGCGATCATACGTTTGCTGCATTACGAGAATATTTACAACTATATACAGCCATATCTATATGGACTCTATGCGTACGTTAGATACTCAGTTTTGCCCTTCGCTTGAGTCATATGCTGATATGTCTATATATATATGTGTATACAAAAGTGGCGTTTATCGCTGGGTTCCCACTTGTTTCAAGGCAGCAACGCTCGAGAATGCTTCTTTTCCAAATGGCATGAATTGTACATTCATACACACACACATATACATACACATTTGATTGGTATTTACATTGTTACTGTCGACGGGCCAAACTCGCTTTGCCTTTGTTCGCTTGCGCTTCGAGCGTTTGGCACTCCATCGCAGTTGTGCATATGTTTATGCTGGCAACATGAGCCGCTCGGACTTTAAACTTGTTTGCGAAATGACACTTACACTTTTGTGGCCGATTATTGCTTATTTATTTATTTATTTCTATTTTGCTGTTTTGCTGTAAGTCAACTGGAAAGTTTTTCGGTGTCGATAACGATTGTAAAAATTGTGCGTCGTTGGAAAAGCTCTTGTTTGCGGCTTAGAATATATGTATGTAACATCTAATAGCTAGAAAAGTATTTATTACAAATATGACGCAGAATAAAAACATATAAATTAGTAAACATATTTATTTTGAAATATTGACCCTTGATAGTGGCATTTTTTTGAAAATTTACTTAAAATATATTATATTGCAAATATTGCAGAGCTCGATAGAGAACTATTATTACATATCGTCACCTAGAATGACAAAACAATCAAAATTGCGTTTTTTATTGCTTACGATTCACTACATCACATTACATATATGATGTATTAAATTTTCAGCTTTCGCTATCAGAGGTAACCAATACATTGGGTAGCCGAAAAAGTCTATTCGTATTTCTAACCAAACTTTAACTTACTTTTTTATTTATAATGAACTTTAATGAACCAAATATGCACCATTTTGGTCGACCATTTTTCTGCTAGAGATATTTTTCCATCAGTGTAAAACTTTTCTGGTTTCTTGACGAAAAGCTGCGACAAATAATTTCCACAGGCTTCACTTGAAGCCAACTTTACTCCATTAAAAGAGTTCTGTATTGACCAAAACAATAGTAGTCCGATGATGCAAGGTCAGGGCTATGGATGCATCAAAACTTTCCAGCCAGCCAGCCAGCGTTGTACTGATGAAAGACGACGCGTTTTCTGTTGATCAGTTCCGGCTTTTTTTTCGATTGCTTGCTCAAATCTCATCAGTTGTTGACAGTAAAATGTAGAATCACTCATTCGACTAGGCGGGAGCAGCTCATAGTGGATGATACCTTTCCAATCCCACCAAACACTCAGCATAACCTTTCGAGGCGTCAATACTGGCCTAGCGACCATTTGTTGAGCTTCACCACGCTTGGACCATGATAATTTTCACATATCATTGTCGTATTTGAACCACTTTTCGTCTTCTGCTACCATTTGCTTCAGAAATAATGCGATTTCATTTGGTTTCTGGCTTTCAGCTTTACGCCAATTTTCGAAAATCGTGAATCACCCAACTGTCAAATTCTATTATTAAGATTTTGATCTTAATCTCAACTTTTATTATTCTTGAAATTTTCACTCATTCAGTTAAATTTGCGAAAATTCCGAAAATGGCATACTGCATGACATTGTAGTAGGTGTGAGGCTTTCAAGCCGCAAACTCGTACTTCAGCATTCATACTTTCATTCAAGATTCAAAATAATAAAAAAATATTAAAAATAAAAAAATCCAAAATATGATATAAATTAAAAATACCAGTTTTACTTGCATAGCTTACTTTTTGAGTGAAATAACCTCTTCTCTATAAAAAAATGAAAAATTAATAGCCTCCGACATTAACAGACACCGCAAAAGTGCTAACTGCACAATATATACGAAATGAATTCATAATAAATTAGAAATTTAGCAATCAAGTGTCTGCTTTTGTGCTTTAATTAACTTTTTGTTGCATTTTACAAAGAGCTTCACCTCTACCCAGTCACCTTTAGCTGATTAAATTAGCACTCTCTCTGTTTATATGCATTTACGCACACACTTACGCTCTCGCAAGGCATGGCGAAGTACTGGAATTCTGTTTTATTATAGAAAAAAATAATAAGCACTTTTCTGTATCAAAAACTAAAGCTTTGAAAGCATGACCTGCTCATTGAACTCTTACCGAAAACAAAAACAAATAACGAGATCATTTTCTTCTTCGCTTTGTTCCTACTTACATATATACATACATTCTCTGTGTACATATGTGCATATAGTACTCTGCTTGCCTTTCTCTGACCTAAAAAAGGAAATGTTTTCAACAATTTGTGTGAAACTGCCATTGCTGTGCTCTCTTTGCTTACTCCAAGCGCTGGGATAAGCAAGAAAGAAAATCATCTTACAATGGAAGTATGTCAGTTTGTAAATAATAAGAAATGCTTGATAATCTTTTGTGTGGAGAGTTTTATTTTGATAAAAACATTGCGATTAAGTCTTTATAATTGTCTGCTCATAGAAGCGGAATATAAAGATTTGCATTCCTTTCAATATTTGCTATCAAGTGGTCCAGTGTATAGATCCACTATAAAGAAGAAAAATGTTGTACTTAAAGAAATAAATATGCATTTATCTATGTGCTAATAGTACGTACACATATGGATGGAGTCATGACTAGAAGTTCGCGCCAGTGAGGAAAGTTCTCTGATTGCCATTTACCTGGAAATGGCCAGAAACGATTCTTTTGCGTATCTTCTGGGTAGCCAAAGAACATCCGTTTGAAGGCGAACTAAGGCGAGAAGGCGAAACATCCCCTCCACAGGATTATGCGCTGGGTTTGGGACCCGCCATGTAAAAAACGCCCCAATTGACAACTAAACAACAGCCGTGGAAGAGAAAACCCTCTTTTGATTACGACCATGACAAACGCATTAAGGTAACGATTTAAGGGCATGCACCTGGAATATCCGATCCCTTAATTGGGAAGGTGCCTAAAATAAATGCTATCAGCACCGCCGTCTAAGAATTGCGATGGACAGGACAAGGGCTGAGGCGAGTAGGTCCATGTAAAATATACTACAGCGGCCATATAAAGGAGCGCAAATTCGGTGTGGGAGTGCTGGCATTCACCCCAGTGAATGAACGTCTAGCCACAATCCGCATCAAAGCAAAGTTCTTCAACATATCGCTGATTTGCGCCAACGGAAGAGAAGGACGATGTGACCAAAGATTCCTTCTAGGAGCGCTTGGAGTGCACCTATGAGAGCTGCTCCCAGGTATATTTGGCATAACAGTCGGTAAATTCAAGAAACTTCCCCAAATGGGTTGAGGCTGATCGACTTCGCTGAAGCACGAAATATGGTTATCTGTAGTACTAGATTCCAGCATAGATTGCCTGGTTGTCTCCGTATCGGAAAGCCATCAACCAGATCGATCATGTTGTGATACACGGAAGACACGTCTCTAATGTTTTAGATGTGCGTACGAAGAATGAACTCCAGCTTTGAAAGTATTTGACGCAGTACCCGCCGGTGGAAGCAGAGGACGTGGAAGACCTCCACTCCGTTGGAAAGACCAGGCGGAGAAGACCCTGGCTTCGCTTTGAATCTCCAATTGGCGCCACATTGCTTAAAGAACAACCAACTCGGCTATAACCGCGGTGTCTACGCCAGTAAAGACAATATTCATATATCTTAAATATATATAAAAACTCTTTTTGAAAGCAAAAGTTAGAGAAAATCATCTATAATAAGCCATTTCGTTAAAGTTTTTCTCTGCTTGTTAACGTTCAAACTCTTTCTCTTGTCAAAATTTGATATATCAAAGTTATCCAATAAAATTGAAAACAAGTTATAGTTTGGGTAACTCTTTCAAGTAGTGTACCAGTTGTTTGTTCGATTCACCATTATCCAAGGCGAAGTGAATAGAATATAGTTTTGCTTTATTTCTCTCCTTATGACCGACATAAGATGATAAATGGAGATATAAGCCATATAGTGGAAATCGAAGCGCTATATAAACTCTGTTGGTAAGATTACTCAAAACCTAGACCGAGAGTGTTGAAAAGCATAAACATGTATTCGCTTAACCGGAAGGAATTGTTGAGACCCCTTGCGATTGATCTCAAGGCTCTTTTGAGGTCAAAACAGCACCTCTATACAAAAAATAACACCATCCTTTAACTACATTAACCAACTAAACAGAACCGTTTTTCATGAACGATAATTAGTTTCAAACGATGGCTGTCCAATCAATATGACAGCCGATTAGGATCTTTACAAAAAGTTAATGCCAGTCAGGCAACCCATGCAAGCAAGCTTCTAACAAATGTGCCCAATCTACTGTATAGACATAGATTAAAAGCCAATAATTCCTTTTCTATATTTGCATATGTCGATTTGTAGTCTAATGTTGGCATAATAACACCACAATTTGTATGCCCACGATAGTTTATGCGCTCAATCGAAATTAATTACGCTCAAACATCGCGCATAAGCACGTGTCATGCTGACAAATGTGTCGAGAAATGTTTATCGAAGTTGGTGATTTCGAAGCGCAACTAATGGGAATTGAATATTAAATGTGTGCATAGGAATACTTAGTTAAACATAGCACCAACTAGACATATTGTCCATTAGCTGCTCACTTATAATTAATTGCCTGTGTTTTTTTTTTCTCATTACAGAACGACAAATATCGAAGGTGTCGTCACGATGAATGGACGCGAACGGAATCTGAGCGTTTTCCGTAAACTATCCGCTTATATTATGCAGGATAATCAATTGCATGGCAATTTAACCGTCCAGGAAGCGATGACCGTGGCCACGAACTTGAAGCTTAGCAGGAAATTTTCAAAGGCGGAAAAGAACTCAATGGTAGGTTTGAGCAAAAATATGTGATTTGTGAATGATACAGAGTTATAATATTTAAATTTAGTGCCATAAATTCATCATTTTTTTTTTGTGCTTTAAACTCCTTGAATTTATTTGAACACTCATTAATAATATTAGCACATTTTCCAATCTTCAAGTACCTTGAACCATCTATAACCTCACCACTCTATTTCAGGCGCCAACTATTCATAAAAAATGAACTTAAAACAATTTGCCAGAAGTTTCCGTTTGCAAAAATTTCCGCTTCCACACGACTTCGCATAAAAATTATAGAAAATTTTAAACGCATAAATACTAAAAATGTTAGTATCCACAGCGTTTTGCATATTTAATATTTGGCATATTTTTTTTCTATTCTCCAATTTGCATTTAGCCAATTCATTGTCTCTTACGTCTGCTGCCAATTATGGGTACACAAATAATGAGACAACAAAATGATTCTACAAATTATATAGTTTCTTCCCTGCTTCTTTACTGGCTTACCCGCGGCGGTATAGTGGCTGTTTGTTCAGTAGCTAATTCCACAAACCGGTTCTCACATTTATAAAAATATCAGCAATTCTCTTCAATATACGCGAGAACGTTGTCGCTGTCACTTAATGACGCGATGTTAATTTCAGACGAATTCTTGTTTTCCTCAAATGTGTGTTTGTATGCAAGCTGTGTGTGATCTCGGTAGCTCCTTAAAAAACTTCATTTATTTACTTTTAATAAAAAATCATAGCAGATTTTTATACTACTAGTGTATATACTAGTGGCCCGAGTCTATGTTAGGACCTCGGAACGTATGCACATCTAAAACACTGGAGACGTGTCTTCCGTCTATCACAACATGATCGATCTGGTTGGTGGCTATTCGATCCGGAGACAGCCAGGTAGCTGATGAATTTTCCTATGCTGGAATCTAGTACTACAATACCATCTAGTACTATATAACCATATTTCGGGCCCGGCGAAGTCTATTAGCCTCATTCCATTTGGGGAAGGCTGAATTTACCGATCGTTGTGTCAAAGATGCCTTCTTTGCCCATTCTGTCGTTAAAGTAGCCAAGCACGATTTTGACATCGTGGCGGGGGCAGCTCTCATAAGCGCGCTCCAAGCGCTCACAGAAGGAATCTTTGGTCACATCGTCCTTCTCTTCCGTAGGCGCAAGTCAGCGATATGTTGAAGAACCTCGCTTTTATGGGCATTGTGGCTAGACGTTTATCCAACGGGGTGAATGCCCAGGACTCGGCGAAGGAGTCTCACTCCCACCACGAATCTCACACTGAATTTGCGCTGCTTTTTATGGCAACTGTCCTTGTCCTGTCCATCGCGCTTCTTAGACGGCGGTGATGTCAGCCTTAATTTTTACGAGGACATCAACCAGTTGGACAGCGGCACCTTCCCAATTAAGACACCGGACATTCCAGGTGCACGACCTCAAATCGTAATCTTTAATTCGTTTGCCATGGTATTTGGTAACTTTTTCATTGAGGGCGTTTTTTACTAAGAAGCAGCTTATTTGTAGGAACGGCCGATACCAAAATCAAGTTCTTGTAAGAAATATTTAAAATAAATAAAAATAATAATAAAAATAAATAAAAGAAATAATGTTTTTTTCTGTTTTAATTAAATTCGAATTTGTAGGCGGTTTATCAAGTAATCATTTTACGACTTGCGCGTGTTCACATTAAGAAAAACATCGGATTACTTTCGGTTTTTTTTTTTGTTTTTTTTTTGGAAGAAGCGTGGCAGCTGCAACTCAAAGCTTCAATTATTTTTATTTCATTTATTCATGTTCTTTCAAGCTCTAAATTAATCGTTAATGTCATTAAGTTTATCTCATGATTATTTCTGTAACAATGCGTTTAAGTAACATAAGTCAACTTAATTGATTCAAATAATTTGCGTTTTACTAACCAATTTGTTGGATACTGAATGTGGCATTAACCATAAAACAATACCTAGCAATCAGAAACCTTTAATCATGACGCGGGAGGTGTCCATATTTTCACTAGAAAGCAAAGCAGCTGTCTGAGCTTAAGTCGACTTGAGCCATTTAACAAATTCTCTAAAGCAAATATGTTTATGAGGCACAAATGCTTGCGTTTTTTCGCACGTCCGCCAGTCGGCGATATTTATGTGACAAGATGACAAACCAATTATATTCGATAAAAACAGAAATCTTCAAATCACGTACAAGATATAAAATAAATTTATCTTTATGTGCATATGAAAAAGTTCTCAACACTTCAAGTTGATTAAATTAAATATTTTTTCTTATCTTTCATAAAAAATTAAAATAATTTAAGAAGCGGAATTGAAATTTCGGTGCGTTTTTGCTTAATCTATCAGAAATGATTATTTAAGAGCGTGAACCCCACGTACCAAAAAAATTATATTATCTCAAATTTTCAGTTCCTGCAACACTTTTCCGTTTTTTTTATTCTGTACGGTACGAAAATTAATCTCTCAAAAATAATGTAAATTTTCACCAATCTGATTACATAGAACCCCACTAATCTCCTTCTCTGTCTCACTTGCAGATCGACGACATTCTACTCACACTCAGCTTGAGCGAACACCGCAACACACTCACACGCAATTTGTCTGGCGGACAGAAGAAACGGCTCTCCATCGCTCTGGAGCTCGTCAGCAATCCGCCGATTATGTTCTTCGATGAGCCCACGTCCGGTCTGGACAGCTCAACTTGCTTCCAATGCATACATTTGCTCAAAATGCTGGCGGCTGGTGGTCGCACCATCATTTGCACCATCCATCAGCCGTCCGCACGTCTCTTCGAGATGTTCGATCAGCTTTACACGCTAGCCGACGGTCAGTGTGTGTACCAGGGCAGCACAAAACAACTGGTGCCATTCCTCTCCACGCTCGGTTTGGAATGTCCCAGCTATCACAATCCGGCAAGTTATGTGATTGAGGTCGCTTGCGGCGAACATGGCGATCACACGCGCAAATTGGTCGATGCAATCGACAACGGTAAGAAGGACATACGCTCTGCCGCCGATTATGAGGGCTTGAAAATGCGCAATGATTTGGTGAAGGTGCACAATTTGAAAGCCATATTGGATAAGAATGCGACAAATGCAAATAACGGTAAATACGAAGAGAACTTGACGCTCAATAATGGCATACTGAATGGCAATCTGGTGAATGACATTGTGAAGAGTTCGAATGTGTCGGCAGCCGATGCCAGCGCTGCGCCCGTGGTGAGCACGAATGAGAAGGGCGATGCCATGATCGATGTTGAGAAGGCGGACAACTGCACGACGGCCTTGTTGAACGAGGAGATCACTTCGCCCGAACGTTATCCCACATCGCAGTTCCACCAGTTTTGGGTGGTGTTAAAGCGCACGTTACTCTTCAGTTATCGCGATTGGGTGAGTGCTCATTGCAAAAGCATACATTTCGGCGTACACGAATGTTTCTTCTAACTTTTATTTCGTTGTTGTTGTTTTTGTAGACCCTTATGTACTTGCGTTTATTTGCTCATCTCCTGGTTGGCTTCCTTATTGGCGCTCTCTACTACGATATCGGCAATGATGGTGCGAAAGTGTTGAGTAATCTGGGCTTCCTCTTCTTCAACATGCTGTTCTTGATGTACACGTCGATGACCATAACGATTCTGTCATGTAAGTGAAATTTTTTTCGAATTCGAGTAAATTTTTAAATTTAATACTCAATTGTTTTCCTCTTGCAGTCCCGCTGGAGATGCCGGTGCTGCTGAAAGAGAACTTCAATCGCTGGTACTCGCTCAAGTCATATTATCTGGCCATTTCGGTTGCCGATCTGCCATTCCAAGTGAGTTTAAGCGCCGCCAATAAATACATTCAATTATAATTTTTGCTTGTCTCCTCTCTAGGCAATATTCTGCGTAGTCTATGTGAGCCTGGTTTACTATTTCACCTCACAGCCGTGGGAGCTCTTCCGCTTTGGCATGTTCTTGGGCGCTTGCTTAATGATCGCCTTCGTGGCACAGTCCGTCGGTCTCGTAGTCGGTGCGGCGATGAATGTGCAGAACGGTGTGTTCTTGGCGCCTGTCATGTCCGTGCCCTTCTTGCTCTTCTCCGGCTTCTTCGTGTCCTTCGATGCGATACCCATCTACCTACGCTGGATCACCTACCTCTCCTACATCCGCTACGGTTTCGAAGGCACCGCTTTGGCCACCTACGGTTATGGTCGCGAGAAACTTAGGTGCTTCCAGACCTACTGTCACTTCAAGTCGCCGCTCACCACACTCGAGGAACTGGACATGGTCGACGCTAACTTCACACTCGATATTATTGCACTCATTGTCATCTTCGTGGTTCTGCGCGTTTCCGCGTACCTCTTCTTGCGTTGGAAGCTGAACACCACGCGATAAGATCGGTGCCAGCGTCTTGATTTCTTTCAATTTTCTTTGGTTTTGTTGTGCTTTCTTGCGCTTAGCGCTCGCTGTAAGTGTTTGAAAGCCATGGCAGGATCCTCTTTCCATGCACATTGTTTTTGTACTTTGTTTAAATTGAATAGGTGATAACAGACACGTATGTGAACGAAAGTGATGTCATATTGTTATTTGTACAATTTTACGAGCATAAATTAGGTTAAAACTTTCAAGTTGTGTGAGTTGGGTTAGCGGAGTTTTCGTGACACAAAATATCGCGTCTACTGCACACAAGGGAAACACATACACACACATACGCGCATAATGCGATGCATCCTCAACTTCAATACGCCAATTTTTCAAATCTTTTAAAGCAAAATGATGAACAATTTTTTAGATTTAGGCAAAGCATACATTTATCACTAGCATAAGCATTGTACATACATATATACAAGTAGAGAGTTAGTAAAACGATAAAACGCTGCTAATTAATACGGAACACGAAATCAAAAATTTTTAATAAACAATTTGATATAAAAAGAAAAATATATATATATTTAATGGCTGCTTTTGTAAGCTGAATCGATGTGAATTTGTTATGTAATAACTTTTGTATGTGCTTAACACAATTTTTGATAAATTTATATGTAATTTTTTAAATTTTTACCGTTACAAACGTAAGACGACAAATAATTCAAACAAAATTTACCAATTTACCAAACCACAAAATATTTGTTCCGATCAATGTAGAATCGTTGGTAGTGGTAAATAAGCTTCTATAGAAGTAAATCGACAGAATTCTTACGAAGATCTGTTGCCGGTTCATTTACGAAGTATTCCACTGCGTATTTTTTTATAAATGGTGTTTTTATAGACATATTTAATCGTAGATTGTAAGAATATTGCTAGAAAATAAAGAGCTTTACAAGCAATTTAAAATATTATACATTTGTGGAATTTTCTGTAGTAAGAGTATTGTTTATTTGAAAACAAAAAAAATATATATATAGTTTGCGGAAACAAAAATTCTGTTTTATTCACAATCATTTGGTCACTGGAGAAAGGAAATACATTTAAAAAATACGATTATGGGCGAAAAATAGTAAGACTTTGTTCATAATTTTAAAATTTTTAATTCATTTTTCGAAATCTATGTCGTCCTTGTCAAAGTAATCCCCCTTGGCCTCACCAACAATCGTGCCAGCCTTTTTTGCAATCCTCGTAAGAGTTTCTAAAATCAATTTCAGGAATAGCTTTGAATGCGCATAGCAATTCTCGTTCAAAATGGTTTCCTCGGAGCGGTCGTTTGAGTTTTCTGAATAACTAGAAGTCACATGGAGCTAAATCTGGCGAATACGGTGATTGCGGCACAATATTTGTGGAAAATTTAGCGAAAAACTCACGAAGAATCAATGCAATAAGCGACGGGACATTTTCGAGGTGCAAAACCAAGAGTTGTCGACCTATAATTCCAGCCTCTTTTTACGAATAACTTCGCGCAAACACCACATAACACTCAAATAGTCTTCCTTTTTGCGGGTTTGGCCGGTCGGAACGAATTTGGAATGCATCACACCTCGATTTCGATGAAATCGAAAACTGTCAACATAACCTTGATTTTTGGCCTGCTTTGGCGTGATTTTCGCTGATCCTTCCGATATTCCAACGATACCAGTAATATCTTTGACTATTAATTGTCGATTCTCAACACCAATTCTTTTATTTTATTGATCATCAGCTGGTGTTGGACGTGGTTCGTCGTCTATGCATTATCGATCCTCATTGAATAATTTGTATCAATCCCAACCACTTGCGCGCGACAAACATTTATCAACGAAGGCTTTTTCCAGCATTCTAAACCTTTTGCGGCACCAGAAATTTGATTCTGCACACAAAATTTAATGGAACTCTTTGTTAAATAATTTCATCGTAAAAATTGCCGAGTGCACTTTATATACTTCAGAAAGCCGAGCGTATACTTAAGACTTATGATTATTTTACTGTGCCATTTGACACAGATGTCATACCAACATAGAGAAAAAATATTTCTACGAATGGTATATGTATGTTTGTATTCCGGTTTCAAATTTTCAAACTAAAGCAAAGGAAATAGTTCCTCAAACCCTTCGAAGTACTAGAATACGCTTAAAGTTATTGACATTATATATACCGAAAATTTAAACAAACCTAGAACTGAAATATATTCAGACGCAAATTGGGTAACCATCGCTTTATAGAAATTCGAGCCGGAAACGGATTCCAGGAGACATGAAACTTAAAGTCTCGTGGTTTTCGTGAAGAATCACTTTATTTGCTTCAAATCTCTGGTTCTCTCTCTAGTGTTTAATTATTAAAATTTACTATGAAGAGGAATTTCGGACTGAACGTTGATAACCGTTACATTGTTTACGTATTCCCTAATGAATCGAAATACATAACGGGTGCGGGAGCAGAGTTATATCGCAACTACTCCCATTTTGTATAGTATCTACTGTATACTATATGAGTTCTATGTTCTGACTACATATAAAGGGTGATTCATTTCGAGGTTCCCCACATTTAAAAAAAAACCACAGAAACTTCAAATTTAATAGGGAATGTTTATTATCGTTCGAAAAATCATTATTTGGCCGTTGGCATTGACTTGTTCGAACGTTTCGATTGGTAATTGGCGAATGACCCGCGTGATGTTTTTCTCCGAAGCCTGAATCGAAGCGTGATTGTCCGCATAGACTTTAGACTTTACATATCCCCACCGAAAAAAGTATAACGGTGTGATAGCACACGATCTTAGTGGCCAATCGATCGGCCCAAAACGTGAAATAATCTGCTCACCGAAGTGTTATCTCAATAAATCCATCAATTGATGCGATGTGTTAGAAGTAGCGCAGTCTTGTTGAAAACAAATGTCGCCGAGACCAGGAGCTTTAATTTCAGGCATCAAAGAGTCGGTTATGATGGCGCTATAATAGTCGCATTGACGGTTATGATCGCAAAATTTGGCTTGGATCCTTTTAAAACTTTTCAAGAGTTGATAGAACGAAGCAATGTGGCTTGGAACGTCAGTCCAGGTTGCATCGAACGACGCTGAATCGACTCTCCACGGTCTTCGTGTACACTCTCAGCTACGGATGCTATATTTTCCTTACTGTGTGCTGGAGATGGTCTATTCGGTCGCATATTATCCAACAATGAATGCTGGAGTTGAACATTTGCAAACATTGTTCAGGCGTAAATCTTTCCATGATGAAACGCCAAACCATAACTAAACAAAAATTAACATGACAGCTTGACACGACTCATACTTGATTTGTCAAGAAAAGGCAATTAAAAAAAGTACTCCTACTTGGATCACGCGTTATATGTTTTAGCCAGGTTAAACGACAAACCGACCATGCGGATTTTAGTCATATTTCCCTTGCCTATATTACCTCGTCTCCAATTCCTAAGCAATATTTGTACGTACATCTGTGTGTCTGTCTGTATATATGCGAACTAAGCCCTCATTATTTGAGTTATGGATCCGAAATTTTGCACACGTCCTTTCTTTTCCAAGAAGCTACTCATATTTCCGGTTCGCCGATACCGGATCACTATAGCATATAGCTTCCGTACAAATAACAATAAAAAGCAAATTCTAGAAAATAATATTTTGTATTTGTGAAGCGTATTATAGCTTCGATGTAGACGAAGTTATGGGTTTTTCTTGTTTTACTGAGTTTCGATAAACTACCACAACACTACGGTATAAGCGAAAATTGAGGCAATGATGCATATCATTAACAGGCCACTTTGCTTGTCGATCATAAATAATTTAATTGTATGTATGTTATATCATTTATACTTTCTTCATGTTTCTCCGCAAGAGCAGAGTTTCCGCATAAATATACCATTTAAATCGAATTCTATCTTACAAACAGTCATAGATATCCCACAAGCACATGTCACTCCGAGACACAACTCAAATACTACATTAATACTATTTGACATCTGCTCGAAATACTCGTTTTCTCCCAGACACAGTTTGCTTGATGTTAGAAATCAAAGGTGAAATTGGCACGCTGCTGTTCGAGGGCTATTAGTCTCCCATAAATTAATAAGGGTCTGGACGCTTGCTGACAAACATTCGCACACTATTCGCTGCATTTCAGTTCTCATGTGCTTCTGCGGAATAATAGTCAACCACTGCGACTTAATGCAGGTGCAATGACATTCTCCCGCAAGTGTCCTTGTTCCGCTGTGAAATGCTTTTACGGATTTCTCGATGCCAATTACGAGTTAATTGTGGGTGCGCAACAGCCCGAGCTACGTGTAACATAGTTTGTAATTGTTGTAACTGTTGTAATTGTTGGTATTATTGAGAGTTAATTTAAAGCAATTACAGATTCCTTTCAATTATTTATAAATATTAATAGTTTCTCAATACAAAAGTTGGCTGTCATGAGGGCGAGACAAACACTTAATAAATACTGGACCCACGTGCAGCGTATTATTGATTCGTTCCAGTTTTTATGCGTGAATTTAATTAATAGATTGATTACTATAACTATTTAAATACACTGAGAAATAATTTTCAAATCTTCAAGGTGCATAATCTGAGGTGAGCATGAAGTATTATACTAGTGTATTCGAAAATGATAAAGAATATACAAAGACATAGTAGATTGTATGTCATATAAAGACAAAAAATATTTTAAATAAAAAATACAGTGTGCTTGGGACATAATATGGTAAGATTCCACCATTTTTTTTTTATACTAGAAAAAATAAAAACAAAACCTAACCCTTAAAAATTTAGCCACGCCCACCCCTTTCTTTCCCAGACTTCAGATCGCCACTGATGTTTCAGTAGGTGTTTTGATATCTGCTTGGAGTTCTAGTTTTTTTACCGACGTATAAAATGTGGTGTCCAGAAAGTGCGAAATTATAGAGATTAAGCGGTTAGATGGGTTTACGGGTTTCAGAAACCGATCTTTTGTCTTATTAAATTCTATTAAAACACCTCTACAATATTGTCTTAAGTTTTCTAGTTAAACCGAGTAATAGTTTCGGAGATACAGCCTTAAGAACTTGTATGCTCGAGGCCAGCTAAGCTAAGTGCTCCATCTTTAAACGCGTTTTCTCGAAATTGTGTTTTTAAAGTTGGTTGACAATGTTTCTCGAGAACTACTCAACCGATCTTCATGAAATTTTACACAGGTCTTTGAGATACAATTCTTAAAGACTTGGACGAAGGATTTTTTTTTCGATTACAACTATTTGAAAAAAAATTTCGAAATTTTCACTGAAATTTTATTTTTACAAATTTCAGTTTTCTCCTTCGCCCAAGTTCTAAGTTACTATTTTATCTAAAACACGTATTTTTCACTTTGGATGATCTTGTAGGGAGTTATACTGCCAACGCGGGCGCATTTTTTTCCCCAGGGGTCACTGCAAGTGGCGTCACAATGGCCGAGCTTAAAATATTTATTTCCAAAAATTTCAGAATTCCTTTGTTAATAGCGCTTGGTTGTAAAAATAAAAAATTCTAATAAAATGTTTCGTTTTTTAAACGAGAAAAAATTGTTGAAAAAAGGCTGCTTTTTACCCGAGGAAACCCATGTAAACCCTAAAAGATATTCCTCATTATTCATAAAATTATTTTTTCCGACACACTTTTTTACAAAATCGAAAAATATTTTTGCAGAAATTATTAAAAAATATTATGGAAGTCCTCTGCCCCCCAGCAAAATGATGCCACAAACAACAGAGAATTCCTCTGCAAATTAGCTCTTACCATACAGGCGCAGTATCAAATACTTGTTTACCTAAAGGTGTTACTGGCCAATTACTCATACATGTTTGCAGTCAAAATACGAAAGCACATAAATATACATATATACACACATAAAAATAATAACAAGCGCAGAGAAGAAGAAGACAAAAATGCCGAAACCACAGCTGCTTGCCATCAAAGTTAAATACATGTCTATATATACACACACGCGCACTCTTGCCATGGAGTTCAAGTTTCTTCTTTTCGTTGCCTGCTGGTGTGTGCGAGCTCGCACGTCTGTGTGTGTGTAAAGTTGGTTTTGGCTAGCAGGCAAAATATTGGCGTAGGTCAAGAATTGTTTACATGCGCCGCGGAAAAAGTCAAACGAAATGTAAAAACACAACAAACAACCGAAACTTCGGCCACTGTCATGGACGTTGCTTGGTTCGTGTGGTAAAACGCACGCATACAACCACTTCTCAATGCCTAGATGTGTTTGTATATGTGCGCTTGCACTCATTTGCAGAGGCAAGGCGGCAAAAGCAAAGAAGATATCGCACCACAGTGCGAATATCAAGTCTGAACGGGTTTCTGGAGACTTACAAGTGCACCTTCTCATGCAATTTAGTACTTGTATGTGTGTGTACATGTGAAGAAAAGGCATTCCAGCAGAAGTTGAAACATGGTATACAGTCCAGACACCAGACGCTGAACTCAAAGTATTAACAATTCCTCGGAGCATAACCTGATTTAGTATTACTGTATTTGCACACATACATGTGTTTTTGTATTTATGTACATACATACATACATATATGCATACATATGTATGTTTATGGATACTTCTTTATCCCTAAAGTAACACAATACGGCAACATGCGTTCTTTGGAAATAAATTTATTATTTTAAAATACATATTTTAAAATGGTTATATATATGTATATATATAAATGATCAGGATGATGAGATGAGTTGAAATCCGAGTGACTGTCTGTCCGTCCATCCATGCAAGCTGTAACGTGAGTAAAAATTGAGATATATTGATCTAACTTGGTAACCATTTTCTTAGGCAAAAAATAGAACGAGTTCGTAGATGGACGTAATCGGACCACTGACACGCCCAGAAATCGCCATTATCCGAAAACCTATAAAGTGCCATAACTAAGCACCAAATTAATATATAAAGCTGCACAGAGGATCGCAGTAGCAAGGGGCACCTGTGGGCAAAAAATTTTGAAAAAGTATGCGCGGCCCGCCTTCTAATAAGTTTAATGTACATATCTCCTAAACTACTAAAGCTACAACATCTAAATTTGCTCAGCGCAAATATTATAAGAACTTTTACCAACATTGTGAAAATGGACGAAATCGGATGACAATGTCGATAACTCCCCAAATAACGGTACTGTTAAAAACTACTAAAAGCGCGATAAATCAATAACTAATTATGTCAGAGACATTAAATTGTACCCCCAAGGCGACAAGAAAGAGTAAAATCACATATCTCGAGACCCACCTTACCGATTTCAACCAAATATGATGTTAGACATTCCCCTAACATTCTTAGGTTACAGCATGAAAATGGCGAAATGGGACAACAGACACGCCTCCTTCCCACATAACACAATTTAAAAGTATTCCTCTCAAATAGAGCCTTTGAGGTGTGCCACCATATGACTAAAATTTTACCAAATCCAACCAAAACTATTCAAGCCCCTGGTAGCGAATATTTGGACCTTGTTTGAATTTTTATCGAAAATATCGGTCAATGTGTGAAATATATAACTGAAATTCAAAAAAATTCTTTCCTAGTCTCTGCGCTACAAATGGGTTCAATCGGGCCAATACTTCCCTGAGCCCCCATATATCTAGTGTAAAGATTTTCGCACTTCCGGGTGACTCAGCCAATATGTGAGTTATTTTTATAAAATTGAGAGAGCGTGTTTTCCTTAATACGATGCCTATTCGTGTTTAGAATGAATAAAATCGCGTAAAAACTCACCCAAGCCTAGTGTAGCTGAAAGTACTTCCCGGGATTAAGCCTTGCAAGAGTAAGTTGCAAGAGTTCGAAATGTTCGATTATAAACGAGTTTAGGTCTTCCTAACTTGTTTGTTGATCTGTATATGTGGCAGTAGACAGTAAATAACAAAAATATGGACAGAGCGTGCTCAATGTATTCAAAAAATCTTGCGACAAAAAATGTTGAAATGTTCATTTATTCTCAATTTACTGCTGGTACGTTTCTGAAAAAATTGAGACCACCCTAGGAGACGAAGAAGCTTATCCATAAGCATACAAAATCTGCAAAGTCACAAAGGAACGAGCACTTTATTATGAAGAAATTTTATTTTTATCTTCCCAACTTCTACGCAGCGCAAAAATACCCAGTTGAGGCTATGTAAATATACATATTTATTTATATGTGTATAACAGAACAATAGTATTTCATCAACAGTGCGTTTACATATTCAGTTAATACAAAAGTCACCCTTTGAGTACACAGTACGGTTTCCATTAACACATATTTTGATATTGAGTGGCTTCTATGAATCACTGCTCCGTTGATATTATTTAGTGCGTATTTTGTTCTTTGTGAAATAGAAATGCATGCGCAATAAATTTACTTATCAGTAGACAAAAAACCGAAGAAGAAAACTGCAATATAAGCGGTCTTCGATTCGACACTTTGCAGTTCGCTTTGTTTGAGCTTTACGCGCTTGTCAAACAATTTACTAATGACAGCACAAAAAAAATTAATTAAAAAACAAAATAGTATGTGGATACCTTAGTAAAGTGTTCACAGCTCTTTCAATTCCATGTTTCTTAGATTATGGCTGTTTATGCTATTTATACCAGTTGTTTGTTTGATTAGCCAGTCTCAGAAGTCTGCCAATTGAAAGATAGCTTGCATGAAATATTAAAAACCAAACAATTGAAGACATCAAGTGTAAAATTCAGCATTTAAATAATCATCCATGCTATCTCACGAAAAAAAATTTAGAAATTATCCCTCTTCGAAATGTTTTGAAGCAACCTTTTCATCATAAACATATGTAAGTATGTATGTATGTACATACACATAGTTGTTTCCTATATATTCTTATTTTTCGCTATAATTTGCTAGTTTCGCTCGCTCCATTATTTCTAGTGCTTTAACAGCCTCTGCCCATTCACCTTTTATGGCGCTGCACAATTTCTGGTTTGACTTGATAAAGAACATTCCAATTAATTTTAGTGCAGCTCGCCTATTAAGCTAGATTATTCTAAAAAGTGGTCAGACAAACAGTTCTTAAGAAGTGGCCTTAGCAGAAAATGCCAAAAGAAAAATTGAAAACATGGCGAAGATGTTTAATTCCTGTCTTTCAACTTCAGCTTTGTGCTGGTCAAACAGGAAAATGGCTAATTATGTTTATATGTTTGCACATTTTAATTATCCGTAGATGGCAAACCATCTTTCGTCTAGAAATTGAAAAAGAATATTGACGCCAAGAATACTTTGCGAAGAAATGTCTGAGGTATTCACTTACATATGATCTTATATACTACAAATGTAGATAGGTATGGGTTTTCAATTTCCAGTCCACACTTTTCGCTCCCTTTCGATTTCTTAGACCATCTGCGATTTATCCACGTTCCTTTGTATATTATTATGTATATAAGTACATGAACTAGTCCTTCAGTTTTTCAGATATCCAACTGAAATTTTACACATGCAAGCTGTTGAATGGTCGAATATGGAATATAACATATAAGTGTCATGTAAACTAAACAATTGGAAGAATGCGCTTGTATGAAGAGCTTTCTAGTTTGACAAGATATCTTCAAGAAATTTGGTGTGTATTATAATCTAAGCCAGCGATGTAACCTCCGAAGAAATTGTTCATATCGAATCACTATAGCACATAGGTATCATATAAACTGACTGATCAAAATCAAGTGCTTGTATGGAAAGCATTTTGATTTAAAAATATATCTTCACCAAATTTGTCATTTGTAACTGTCCAAGGTAATAGTATAATCTCTAAAGAAACTAACATATCATACATATATAGCTGTCATGTGAATTGATTGATCAAAATTTAGTTTTTATATGGAAAATTTTTTATATAGTAGGTATATGAAGGGTATTATAGTTATAGTTAACGGTTTTTATGGTTCTTTTGTTAGTTTCGAATTCAGAAGTGGTAAAAAATGTACATACGTCACGGTTAGTATAAGAAATACGTAAAACTTATGTACGTCATGAGTAGTATACGTAGAATATAACAGAGAATATATTACCTTAGCTTGTTTTTGTGTTTTTTGATCTTGATATCTTCAGGAATTAGTATATATTTTCGGAAATTACCATAAGTCCAAACTAGTTCGCTTTCCTACAGAACATATGTAAAAACACATAAGCGTGATTCCCGACCAATTCAGAAAAAACACTAGTTTACAAATAAGACTCCGGTCTGAAAATGAACCAGTCTCAAAAAGACCAGTCTTGTGAATAGTTATGAAATGATTTCGTACTAAGTAATTTTTATTTGACATCAACATTATGATTTGAACATTAAATTATTAAAATCAAAAATTATAATTTATATACTAATATTCTTTCCATCCTGCTTTTTTAGCTCCAAACTATAGTATCTCTCCAGAATTGAATTAGATTTGATTTTTTACATTGTCGAAAAAGTCTTTTCGTTTTTCTAATCAAACTTCAACTTATTTTTTTATATTTATTGAACCAAATATGTACCATTTTGGTCGAGCACTTTTTGCTATTTTCCCGCTAGAGACATTATTCCATCAGTGTACAACTTTTCTGGTGACAATTGAGATCAGTTGCTTCTTTGGCAAAAGTAAAAACGAGTTTAGCTTACGCTTCACACCAGTTGGAAAGTAGTTGGCAACTAGTTCACATCACTGCGGGGTTGGCATGTTGTGCGTAATGTAAACTTGTCATGCAAGAACGATTCTTGCTCGCTTTCTTTAGCTTGTCCGCCAGCTGCTTTACTGCTACCACAATATGGTACCACAATCATCATCACTTGCCCGCTTGGCAGCCATAAATGTTCCAATATTTGTTTAATTTTATTTTTGCGTCTTTTTATGCCACACCGGGAAAGCGTTTGCCGCTATTTTGCGGTTTGTGCTTTCAGTCAGCTTTCGTCGGTCAATGCAACAAGTCGCGGCAACATTTCACTCAGGCACAAGTGGCACTATTAACCGTGGCAAAAAATCCGCTCGTCGCAGTGAAAAGTTAGAAGGTCAGCGGCGAAAAGTATCGGTGGCCAGAATATAAACGTTTAAAGCGGCTGTTAGACCTGAGTTCACACTAATACAGTGGTACGTTTCAAGCAATGTGTTTTCACAATTTTGTTGACTTATTTATTTTGCACTCAACTGTTGATTGGTGTTGCTGTTGAGTACTTTTATCTACGCAAACAAGTACTTTGATGCTTCCACATTTATATGTGTGTTTGTTGGTGTTGTATACGGTTGCTAATGTGTGCTATAGCATGGGTTCATTCAACTGCAACGAGTTAGCATGTTATCGTACCGCTAATAAAACATTTCACCAACAACAACAACAGTGATTAATTGTTTTTGTACGTAAAAGTAATTTTCTTCGAATTTCTTTGTGTGATTTTCAGTGCTATATGGCACAAATGCATCGCTATATGAGAGTCAGCCTAGACGCCTATTTGGGTAAGTAGATGGTATCATCACGTACAGTTTTAAAGCAGGTCATAAATGACATGAATTTTTAATGTTAACAACACATTTAACCAATTATTTTATTTTCTTTTGTTTGTTTGGGACTTAAATTTAATATCATAAGGAGCCATATATTATTCTGAGTTCATTTTAAAACAAGCGAGTCCAATGTTCAAAACAATATAGAGTATATCGATACTGAGCAAGCAGCAAAAAAAATTGATAAAAAGTTTGAGAAAATGTGTTTCTGAGTGCTTAAAATAGCCGCGTCTACAACACATATCTATACATGTGTTTAAAGATAACAGTTTATATCCGAAAGTCAGTCTGAATTTGTATGGAATCTGGGCAATAAAGTTCCGTTTGCTCGCTCACCTAGGAAAATTTTTTAAAATGTCATGTAGAATATGAAAATATTCAGTTCAAACGAATAATTGAGAAAGCTGAATGAAATTCTCAACTCCAATACTGAAAATAAGCAAAATTTAACGACGAATCGAGTGTGATTTTCACAATTTTCAAAATAAATTTATTTAACTACCGATTATATAACCGGTAAATTACCCAAAATCATCACCAGAAATTTCTATTAAAGTTTCGCAGCCGAACTAACAAATATAACCGAAACTCTAGTGGTCGTTCAACGCTTTCCTACAAAACGGGCGTATAAAGGGTTTACCAATAAGGACGACATAATGTTCAGGATTTGTCCGGAAAGTAATAGGACTGATTTTCTTCCGCCGCGACTGTACTGCGGAGCATGCGAGCACCGACTCGATTCGGTAGAAGGCGTTCCTAGCTAACGTACAAGCGGCAGGTCAGTTGTCGCCGAGCACCTGGACAGTCAGGATAAACAATTTCGCGCGACGTGTTTCTGTGAGTGATGGAAGCCGAAAATGCAGCGTTCGTTAGAGCAGAGGTACGCGATTAAATTCAGTGTGAAACTCGGAAAATCTGCGACAGAAATGTTTGATATGATCAAGCAGTTTACCCAGAAGTTGCCTTAGCAATAAGTGGAGTGTTTCGGTGTCACCAGGCCTTTTGACGTCTCCTCGTCCAAAAAAGGGAAGAATGAGCAAATCCAAAGTGAAAACGATGCTCATTGTCTTTGTTGACATTAAAGGCATCGTCCACCATGAATTTATTCCTCCTGGACAAACCGCCAACGCCAAGTTTTACGTGGAAGTCCTCAAGAGACTCAAACGAAGCGTCAATCGGGTCCGACAAGACATCGCAGCCGATTTAAAGTTGCACCACGACAACGTCCCGGCTCACACCGCCTTTCTTGTGAACAGCTACTTAACCAACGCCGGCATCCCAACGCTTCCGCAGTTTCTTTCTCTAAAAGGCTGATGAAAAGGGATCCAAGCAGCATGCACCTCGGCTCTCAAGACTATTCCGGAGAATGCCTTCCGTGATGCCTCCAATGCTTGGTAATCGCACTAAAGAAGCCTATTTTGAAAGATTTTAAAGAATTGTAACGATTGGTTCCATGCATTTTTTTTTTTAAACGGCTCGGTCCTATTACTTTCCGGACAAACCCTGTATATGTGTGCCTGACTTATATAGACAATTCATTTTGCAATAAAATATTTCACTTCACTGTTTGAAATGAAGTGAAGTGCAAAAAATATGCACACAGACAGCCGTAAATTATGCCAAACTTTCCCATTGCCAAAGTTCGTGCCTTTACAAACATATGCCTTACGTATATACCTTTATACTATATTATAAATTAAAGTATATGCATATACATATGTATAGTATATATGTACATATGCACATGTATTTAACGCTTCACATATTATGCGCCATTTGTTCGCTTTCCACGCCCCGGCGATTAAAAGTACTTCAAGAGTTGATTGGCTCTTTAAGTCGCAAAAAATTTTCCTTCATGCGAACTCACACAAATTCTGCTTTTCACCGCGTTGTGGAAAGTGGAAAATATCTGTGCGTTTCCGACAAAGAAAAAAGTGGCCGTACATATAAATATGTAACAGTATATGTACATACTTATGTATATATATATATGTATATACCCTCCAATATTGTTTACTGCTCAACGCTAAAATCAAAGCGAAACGCAAAAACAAATTCCCGCCAAGCGTTTCTAAAACTTTTACGAGCTTGTTGGCTATCCACCAAGTAGTTTGTACGAGTGTGTGTTTGCAATAAAAGCCACTCAAAATAGTGGTGTTTGCTAAAGCGGAATTGAATGTGAGTGAGTGGGTTGAGTGGTGCACACAAGTGACACGCTTGTTGCATGCAACATCACTTTTATTGAAAAGTGCAATAAATGCACAGACGAAGACAACTGTAAAATCAACCGGCAAAATTACTATTTATTCACACACTTACTCTTTCACATACAAGGTAACTTTGTTTCTGCAAACGCATTAGTTTCTATTTCCTCAGTTTCGCTCAGCTTCAAAAAAAGTGCTCAAATATGAGTTACATATAATCAACTGTGAGTGCCGTTAGCCGGCTTTTTGAACACGTTTAGCTTCGTGTGCTGAGTAAACTGAGTGAGTGCTTGAGTTTTATTTCACGTTTGTGCGCAATTTGAGAAACAGTGTATGTCAAAAGTAATGGTACCGAGCTGAGTTAGTAATTACGAAGTTATCAAGAAGCTCACAATTTTTGTAAAATATAGTAAAAATTAAAACTCAATATTCGAATTTATTATTAACTATATAATGGTATCTTTTGGAATGAAAATTTTTTAGAAAATATATATTAAAAAAAATAAAAACTGGAACAAAGTTTAAAATTCTTAAAGTTGTATTCTAACAATGTAATCGACTTAGTTTTGTAAAAAAATTGTGCAGTAGACAAGATACCACATAGGTTAGGTTAGGTTAAGAGTCGATCCTAACAGGGATCTTACTTGGACAACTTAGAACGCCGGTCCGTTATGGTACTTAAAACTCTTATACAATAGATTATAAAACCCTTACAAGACCAATGGAACAATGCTAGAATGCAAAACGCCATAAGAGATTCATCTCTGTCCCATTTCGATGTATCCCAACAGGGAGCAAGGGCACCAACTCTGGCTAGCTCAACTTCTTTACTGCTGCCAGCGAATCCACTATGAGGCCAGGCACCGCAAACCAGTCTGATGATAAAGTATCTTAATACTATTTCTAGTGATGACAGACAAACCTTAAATAGCTTCGAGTGCATAGTTAGCGAACTCGGCGCTAGTATTGACGCTTTACTGTGGGAGTGAATGCACACCTCCCTGAAAGGAGCTGCACTTCGTAGTAGCACGTCTATCGCCACTTTGATAGCAGTCACTTCTGCCTGAAAAACGCTGCAGTGCTCCGGTAGAATAAAGCTAAGATTGACGGAGAGCTTCTAACCACATACTTTTGGGAAAAGTTTGTATTTCATAAACTATTTTCCAATTTTTTATACCTCAAATAGGGTATATTAAGTTTGCCACGAAGGCAAGGAAACTTCGGTTAAATGGGCATGCGAAATGAGTCGCACCATGTCTGTCTATTTGTTCGTTTGAACGATCTGAACCAACTGATTTTTAGCTATCAAATAATTGTGTGGAAAACGCTTTTATATGAGGATCTATCTTCAAGAAATTGGCTTAGTTTATTGCCTAAGGCAATGGTGCAACCTCTGAAGAAATTCTGCAGTTTGGTTCACTATAGAATATAGCAGCCAGACAAACTGAACTGAACCATCAAAACAAGTGACACTTAATATATTCTACGCCAGCTCAAGTCAGTTTACAAATAGGTAATATGAGTTCTCAACTTTGAATCTCCTCAACTTAACTTCAAGTTATCCGAAGATCAAAAAAAATGACAAAACAATCGGACACCTCGTCGATTTCTGTCCCCCAAGCTGTCCTCAAAGTAGATATCTTGCATAAAATTGAAAATATATTCACATTATTAATATTCTTACCAATCTTATTAAAGTCTTATACAAAATCATATATGCGAGCAACTAAAGTGGTAATATATAAAAGAATATATAATAGAATTTAAGTAGTTCCTACTCATAATGGATTCCTTTCTAATTATTCGTACATAAAAACTTTAATTACTCTTGAAAGAATGTGAAACTGTTGTTTATAATTTAGAAAATGTTTCTGCAGACAAGGAATGTAGAATTGTTCTCAGCATACATATACATACATACGCATATATGTACATACATATGTAATAATTGAATTTAAATGAAGCAGAAAGTTGTAAGTGGAGCGTTTGAATTTTCCGCGATAATAATTTGCCACTTTGCAAAGTTTTGCAACAATTTATGGATTTTTACTCAATGCAAACTTGTCTTTGTTGTCTTTTGCTTCTGTTTACTAGCATATTCATATAACATTTTTTATTCTTAGTTGTTTCTTATTCTCAGTCAGCGTTCACTGATAATGAATACGCGCTGTCTGATTGCATGTCTGTCGATCTAGATACGCCACTGACTCGCCAGCTCTCAGTCTGTGTCTTAGAACGCACAATGCAACGCGCATCATATCTATCTACAAAAGGCGGATGTGAGTGTTCTGCAAATATGAAAAGAACACGCTCTAGTGACTTGCCGCTTTTTTGCGAGAAAATAATTTGATAAACCATATTTATATGCTTTATTAAAGTAAAGCGTTCTATTTCTTGTTGTAGTCATATTATATGTGCTTATTTATATATGTACATACGTATATGAAAGCATACGTTTCAAGTGCTCAATGGAAAGCGTAACCCAGCAAAAAGTTGCTAAAGATGACTAAGAAATTAGTACTCAATTCAGAAGGCTCAATGATTTAACTCTGCGCGTTATCTTTGGATTATCTTGTGGTTGAGAGTACTAAATCTTTATAGAACTGGGATATTTAAAGAGAAAAATGGGTATTTTGCACATTTTTTCATAGATCCGCTCTACGTTTTTACTTAAGAACTGTAAGTGCACCAAAAGTAGTTACAAAGTGGTACTAAAGAAGTCGTCTTGGACTAATTGCCAGTAAAACCATTACTTGAATTTGAAGTAAAGATAAAGCATAACTTGCAAAAATAACCTTATTCGGATGCATAAAAGCGGGTTTTACTCATCCTTAAGCTTAAGGAAAAAACTCGCCAAAAAAGTCTGTGTCTTAAAGCAATAACCAACGCGCATCATATCTATCACAAAAGGCGGATGAGTATTCTGCAAATTGAAAAGAACATGCTCTAGTGACTTGCCACTTTTGCGAGAAAATAATTTGATAAACCATATTTATATGCTTTATTAAAGTAAAGCGTTCTATTTCTTGTTGTAGTCATATTATATGTGCATATTTATATATATATACGTATGTGTGTATGTATATGAATTCATACGTTTCATGTGCTCAATGGAAAGCGCAACCCAGCAAAAAGTTGCTAAAGATGACTAAGAAATAAGTACTCAAAATATAATCAGGTACAGAGGATCGCAGTAGTAAGGGGCTCCTGTGGAGCAAACATTTTGAAAAAGTGGGCGTAACCCGCCCTCTAATAAGTTTAATGTGCATATCTCCTAAACTACTAACGCTATAATAACCAACTTAGCCAAGCCCCAATATTATGTAATCGGAAAATAACGCCGCTCACTCCCCATATAGCGGTATTGAACTATGTACTACTTAAAGCACAATAAATCAATAACTAAATACGCCAGAGACATTAAATTTTACTTAAGAGATGTTATGAGAGAGCTTTCTGAGCGCCGGTGTGAATTTTGGACAATGGGCGTGGCACCGGCCACTTTTCGGTGAAATCCGATATATCGGGATCTGTCAGAGCGATTTCGACAAAAATTAGTACATAATATTCCTATGCCACAGAGCAAAAATGGGCGAAATCGGACTACAACCATGCCACCTTATAAACAAAAACTGTTCAAAAGCGGTTGAACCGGGTCAATACCTTCCTGAGCCCCCATATACTTAACTATTACCAAGATTCTTGAACATCCGGCTGACTTTTCTCAATATGATTGGTAATTGTATATGAGGTAACTTAATAAAATCCATGGAACATTTGTTTAGTATGTGGTTAGATATAGTTAATAGATAAAATCGGGCCGATACTAATCCAACTCCATTATATGTACATATGTAGTATAATGATATTCGTTTTTCTAACAAATCTTATGCGGAATTTGTCGGTCAGTGTATAAGTTATATAAAGTATATGAATGTATAAAATTGATTGGATTCCGATCCTTTGGGTGACTTGTTTTAATTTTCAGAAGACCAAAAATGTAGAAATCATGACGGCAAAGCCATGGTATTTTTCCCCTCTTGCTGACAATATCCAAGATATATAATATAAGAACAGTGAAAGTGAGGACTTTCAACAGGGGAAGCTTTACTAAAGCATTCTCTCAGCGATTTTAATAAATAGATCGATGAAAAGCGACCGAAAAGTAAATATTTCAAACTTATCTTGGAAGAACTGACGACTTTAAATTTTTTTAAATTGACTGAATATAGCTTTGGGGTTTTGTGATCTCAGCACATTTTAAAAGGAATGCGACTAAACCGAAATTTTACTTGGTTACTTCATTCTCTTCAGTAAAGGCAGTCAAAAAGGAAACTTGCTTTCCAAAAAAATGTTCTTCATGAATGATATTTCCAATAGAAAGACCCTCTACTCATGTTGACTGGGTAATCACGAATACTTACTACTTGCCATTGTTGTTGTAATTGCGGTTCCCATTTGCTAGCTATTGCCGGCACAGCCACAGCTGCCGCTATCGCTTCAATTGACAGTTGGAAAGCAAACTTTTCAGTTTGGTTTTTCAACGCGCAACGAGCGAACGCGTCTAACTCAAAGCGCCGTTTGACCGCCCGTTCGATCACACGACCACCGACCCACCAAACGTTCTCGGCGACCGATAATAAATTGATACGCGCAACAGTCAATGCTTTATTCGTAACAGTGCGCCCAGCGCGTTGTGTCCCAAATCGTGCCTCTTCTTCTTACATGGTGCATACGTAATATATATACATATATACTTGTGATTTGTTTCCGTGTTTCATATATACAAAATCAAATATATAAATATTTATATAAATTATTACAAATGAAGTGATAAGAGATCGTAACTAAATAAACAGACGTTGAAATGATTAATAAAGGTATTTATCGCCTAAATGTATGTTTGTATTTCGTAACGAATTCGGCTTAAGTATTGCTCTAGTGGATTATTGACATGTGTTTCCCTATCGTCAGTTAGAGACGGCTCATTTTAGTGTTTGTGGCTCTTCTTAGTGCAGTGTGTACTGAATTAAATTTTGTTGATCGTCGCTGTTCTGGAGTCGCTGCGGTTTCTTTACAAAGTGCTCTTAATAGGCTTCGCAGTGTTAGTATGTATATGTATTCAAATCAACCGAAATTTCGACCCAAAATTAGTTTATGCGTGACATTTTTACATATGACTTTATGTGTGTGCGGACGGACAGGCATTTGCTTAGAGTTGAGGCGGTCGCTTTTCGTATTAAACGATCTTAGTGCAGAGCGAGTGCCCTTTGAGTCAGTTGTTTACTCTAAATGGAATTTGCTCAATGAATTAAACTAATTAAGTAAAATAGTGAATGGGAAAATGTTCATTTGAGTTTTATATGAGTGGCGCTTAATTCATAAAAAGAAATATATATATTTTTATATAAAGAATTTTACTCTCACTAAGTAGTATTTTTTTAGAAATTTTAGAAGCTTTCTTTTATGAAAGGAAACTCTGATATCGGCAAAAATTAAATGAAATAGAAGTACGTTTTGTTCGAAAATATTGCCTCTAAGAATTTCTTTCGAAGTATGTCTTTCGAAGTACTAATGTATTTTGTAAATAATTGAAAGCATAGGTTAAAGTCAATGCCGAACTCCAAGGCGGAATGCAAGTGATTTGAAAACATTTATTCCACGCTCGTGCCATTTTCATAAAGTCATTTGAACAGCGAACATTAAGGTGTCAATTTCTCAGCTTATGCAATATATATTATTCATATTATAAACTTGAAAATTTTCACAGACAAATTCGAATATATATGTAAATGCTTCTTAGATAGATATATGTATATGGTAGATAGTTATGTTAGAAATTGGGTTTGCACCGCGACCGCTAGGTCTATTGTGCCCTCACAAGCCACAGCACATTGATATATATTCAAATATACTGCCAGGTGCCATTGAGGTGATGTGATCAGTCTTCAGAAACATGAACCCAAGAGCCTTAATCCTAAATCTGCTCGGGAGTCCGGCTCCATGTCGCAGAACCGACAGTTTGTACAAGAGACTGAGCCCATGTTAAATAGTGTTTCTTGAGCTTAAAATGCCCAGTTTAGAATGCAAAAAGCAGCCGGAATTAATTTCTCGAGAGATTGATTACAGTTCTTAACCTTCTGAATGGCGTCGTGCATGCCTTCAAGTTGTTGTCAATACTTCTCCCTGCCCACTCTTAACTCCTTGCGGAGTAGGAGGTGATTTATGGTATGAGGACCAATCGACATACAGGGTTCTGATTCGTTTATTCTAGTGGAAGCTACAAAGCGAGCAAGCTAGTCAGCAAATACATTCCCGGCTATACTCTTGTGGCCTGGTACCCCGTTAAAGTGCACTTAGTGACGTCCTGATGGGCTGTTTCGCTGTTCTAAGCACACTTTCACCAGTATTAATTTTATCTCATAAATACAGTTTGGCTATCGCTGAGTATGGCAATACTTTCAATAGTTGCGTTGGAGGTTTATCTCCACACCCACAGACTTATAGCAAATACTTGTGCTTGGATGATGTTCGGAAAACTTCCCATAGTTATGGGGTTTGGTACGTGGTCCTGCAACAATTCCGAGCCGGTCAGTGTACCACTTGCTGTCCCTTAGCAGTAAGTCGAGCATGGAATCATTACATTCAGTATTGCTACAAAGGCTAACTTTAAACTTCTTGTGGAGTTTACTATTTTGGTAATGCTGTTTCTTAGGAGCATAGCCAGTTATATTTCATCACTGTAGACCTTCATTTGTTGGGGCAAGATTACTTTTCCTTAGCTTAACCTTCTGCGTTCATTGAAAGCATTGTGTGTTTGGCTGCTTGAATGATTACTGGGTAAAACAGTTGAGCTCCAACATAACCTTCAGTGCTGGAGCTCACGTTTCAGCTTCGACATTTGAAGTCCTACCGAAGTCTGCGATGATTTTGAAGCCCAAGCCGCATCCTTCTTATACAGCTGTCTTATCGTATATAATGACGTTTACTTTCATGGCATCATAATAGACCTGCAGCACCCTCAAATTATGTCAAAATGCGCTAAGCTATTTCGAAGAATATTAATGTTCTTATACTTCACTTCCAATTCCTATTTCGCACACTAGTTCCTTGTGGTTTAGAAAACATGGCGGGTAGGGAGAGGTTTCGGCGTAACAAACCGCCTTAATGTGCATTTACAGTACTGTATCGGTTTCATTGAGGTTTTTCAAGGAAAATATGTCAAGTATAGCTCAGTCGATGTTGCGACTTGCGTATTGCATGGCATTTACACACTAATAAGGCACTTGTTTTCACACAATAACTAAATCACTATATTTAGCGGTGAAAAGGTGTAAATTTAATTTACAAATGCTTTCACGAAGCCGAAGTGATTTAGATTTGCTTTATTTTCATTTAATTGTCTTTCCAAATATTGCGAGTGGAAGTAAGCTATTCTATATTTTCGAAATAAAATGCTGTTCGTTTACAGAAAAGGCGGATTGAAACTCGGAAGAGAAGTTGGAAAATATGTGTATTTTCAAGTATTCGTTGAAGGTGAAATGAAACCGCGAAAGCCTCAATAACTAACTGTGAACACATGAATTTCTATTGTTTATGAGTCTAGTGGTTATAAGTGTGTGCATAGTTGAGTTAACAGTAAACAAGTACAACAAAGTACACATCGTAAAGTCAGCGAGAATGAAAACAAAACCTACGCGGTGATAATTAGCAACGTGCAAATACGAAAATCGGGAATCAGATATATTCTTATGGCTCGCAGCAACTAAACTTAATGATATATAAGTGTTTTATAGTTTTCGTATTGCTTCTAGTTGTGTGTGTACTTAAATGGTATTTCGCAGCTCTTTAAATAAACAGCCGAGCTGTCGAAATTCTCCGGCATGAAATAATACAGAACTTGTCTTTCCTTTCATAGTTTGTTCGTTTTTATTGGAAAACAATTATGAGTAATAATTAATTGAATGCTAAAACAGCATCCCGTCAAAATAAACGAGTAATCAGTTTTGAAAATGCAAAATCCATATAAACGATAGAACAAGAGAGCAATGTTTACGCCGGAAGATGACGAAATATTGATGAAATACAAACAAGAATATGGAATAATTAAAAAAACGTATTTATATATATATGTATATACGTACATATATACATTGGTGCAATGAATGGGATTTCTGATTAGAACTTTATTCGAAGCAATATATAATTGCAGTATTAGCAAATATAAATCCCACACACATTTCTTTATATACACACAGAAAAAAATTATTAGAAAATATTTTATTTTGAATATATATATATATATAAAATATATACAAAATGAGAACAAAATTGCTAGGCAAAAAAAAATATATGTACATTACACACACACACACATACACACATATATATACATGCAAAAAATACTAAAAATTATTTTTAGTGTAGATATATAAAAATAAGAACAAAATTGCTAGGGCTGCGTGCACACAAAGAAATTTTCGTAGTTCATTATCGTCAATCGTATTTTTGGTGTTACTCAATTTGTATGAAAAATTTAAAGGATTGTTTCAGTGTGAAATTTTCGAAGACTCGATTGTTTTTTTTTTTTGTGGCATTACTGTCGGTTTTTCTCAGAGTGGTGTTTTTCAAAACGGTTCCTACTCTCAAGGGAGAGTTTCGAAGATATCTAGTTACGAATTGGAGAGAACATTTCTAAAGTCATTTTCTACCGCGCTATGGAAGCTTCATTTTTTTCGAATTCTTCAATTTTTTTTCTAGGAAAAGCTGTCGAAAAAAGGGCCAAGTTCGTAACTTTTTGATCAAACCGCCGCCATTTTGTCCAATTTCAAAACAAAATCTTTCTATAGTGCGATAGCGACTTTCCCTACAGATTAATAATCATTTTGAAATTTTTGCTTTAGATCAAAATTGCAACCGCAATCGTGGACATCGTACAGGACCTATGTGTTCAGTTTGTATGGCAGCCATATGCTATAGTAAGTTTCTTCGGAGAATACATTGTTGCCCTAAAAAATAATCTGTGCCAACTTTTGTGAAGATACATTGTCAAATGTGAAAGCTTTCCATACAAGCACTTGATTCCGATCGTTCAGTTTGTATGTGACAGAAGTGGCATTGCTTTTTTCCTTCTGTCATCATCCATAAACTTCGAACTGCCGGAACACAAGTTGCCATGTGTGAACCCAGCATAACAACAATGCTTTTTTTCTGCTACTCTGTGTACTTAATTGTAGCTATTGAAATGCAGACATTTTGCGTAGGCTTTAATTTTTTACACCTGTTTCTTCTGATTTTTAAATCTTATTCAATTTGTGGATTCAAATAACTTTTTCCATATCGAATTTTGCATTTAAAAATAGAAATATAACAATGAAATCCAGTTTCTCTCCTAGAACCTTATCCCAATTTTTATTAGCAAAATAAATTTTATATTTTATTATTATTTTGTACAACTGACTTTTGATTGCAGAATTGTGAAAATTATATTTTAAGCAAATGAAAAAATTTGCTTTGTCATAAATAAGTTATATTCTAAAAATATCTACAAATGATAATTGAAGATCTGCAGAGTCTAATCAATATATGCATATAATGGATCGTTTACTAAGTGATTTCGTTTTTTAGTGCAATTTAAGCGCAATATTTTGTTATTGTGTAAAAAAATTATGAAATTATATATTCTCCATTTTGTTCCAATACCTTTTGGCACCAAGAGATTGGTTTCACGCTCAGAAAATTGTTTATCCTTGTAGACAAAAAACTAGTCCAAGTTTTTGATGTCCTGATTTGAGGTGAAGATACTTACATTCAAAAAATTTTTCATAGACCGAAAAAAGTAATAGTTCAAAGGTGACAAGTCTGGAAGTACATAGATCCTATACAAGCAACAAAAACTTTTGGAGAGTCATTTAACTTGTATGAGGCCTCGCATGATGCTGGTAGAACATAATTTTTATTGATCATTTCTGGCCTCTTATCTTAGAGTACATCACTGGATTTGTCCAGCTAATCACAATACACTTTCGAATTAATCGTTAAATTGTCGCGCAAAAGCTCAAAATGAAGGAACCCTTTCAAATCCCACCAAACAGACAACATAACTTTTTTTTGGTGACTATGGGCCTTCGGAATGGTTTTAGCCACTATAGTTCATGATCTCCTTGTGCATCGCATTCTTATAAACAATCCATGGCATGGCATTCAGTCAACACATCTTCTCCGTAAACATCACATAATTTTAGTTTTGCTTAAACTGGATTTTTACCCTCTTGATAATGAAACAGTAAAGTATGCCGAAAATACAGTTTTCGACCCTTTCTTCTAACAAAATCTACTCCAAAAAAATTTAGTAAAATTTTTTACAAGAAAACCAGTTATGCTCGAAGTTGGCTGCAAAAAAATCAATAAATTCATCTGTTGTCAACAAACGAAATTACTTAGTGAACGAACCAATAGAACAATATATATATATTACATATTTAAAAAGCAAAACAGTGAGTTGTAACTAGTCATTTGCAAATTTTAAGTCACAATTTCACCCGCCTTGATATTTGTGCACTGTCATGCATCATGAACGCCTCCTCTATGGCAGCACACAACTACACCAGCAAGTACAAATGGGCGCATTACAATTGCTGCTCTTGAAATGCTCACGAAACTAATCAGTCGCAGGTGGACATCCGAGGAAGAATAGAACAATATTATGCATGTGTGTGTGACAAATAGCATTTTCCGCCTGCACGCGTGACAATCCGTAGCTAATATTATTAATAATATGCAAGTTGTCACAATTATGAGCTTACTTGTGCACGAGTTACACTAATTACTGTTGTTTAAGTCGCTTTAAAAAATCATTATATATTTATATTACTATATGAACATGTATACTACATACATATATTTGCACTGGTGTGTTTTCGTTTAGAAAGAGCCAGTGAACTCATTAAAAAAACTTGAGTGAATAAATAAAAATGAAAACAATTAAATAAAAAAAAACGGGTGATAAGGAAAAAAAACCCTCACCTAACGTTTACAGATGATTAGTTGGGTACGGTCACCCATTAACCGCAAAATGCTTTGCTTTTTTATATACATATTTATTCTTAACAATATAGATACTATTATATTTAATATACTTTTATTTTTTTCAAATATTTTTAACACTATTATTAATCACCAAGACTGGCTGTTTATAGCCAATGAATCTCATTTCTTTCAAATTATCTCCCTCTTAAGTGTATATACAAAACAATAATTAGGAATTAATGAACAATGTACCCGGATCTGTTGAATTTTTGGACTTGTATTTTCGTAGATTCGGCAAAAGATTAAGCCATATGCTTATATGCAATAGGGTTGTTCTTTAATAATTAGTTTAGCTTAGATTATGCATGCCATGCATGGACTGGTGCTTAGTATTGCCAGATGGAAGTACAGTCTTATTTGAGCTGAAGTGTTCGTCATACAGAACGTCTTGAGAGCGACTTGATATCTAAGTTTGACACTTCATCTAATCCCTTGAACCTCGAAAAGTTGTAGGTAATGCTGGGACAAAAATATAGTAGGTGTTAAAGCGTCTCTCTCTTGCTTACTTTCGTGCACTTTCAGCATCTTCCTTAATAATACAATTAACGGCTATAATTAAGTAAAATATACACTTTATATAGCAGATGGAAGAAAACCAAATTTTGCACATTTGCACATTTGAATAACTTTCATCCTAAAATCGGCGTTATCATTCCATATCTTGACTGGCCTAAATGAGCTACACTGTTGTGATGCTTTAAGAAAAGAAAAAGTAGTCGAAAAAGTCGTTTCGTATTTCTAATCAAACTTCAGCTTATTTTTTATATTTATAATGAACTTTATTGAACCAAGTATGTACCAATTTGGTCGACCACTTTTTGCCATTTTTCCACTAGAGACGTTATTCCATCAGTGTAAAACTGCGACAAGTAATTTTCACAGGCTTCACTTGAAGCCAACTACATATATTTCTGCATTGAAAAAAACAAATGGTAGTCCGATGGTGCAAGGTCAGGGCTACATATATGGTGGATACATCAAAACATCCCAGCTAAGCTCCCCCAGTTTTTGCCGAGTCATTAAAGATATGTGTGGTTTAGCGTCGTCCTGATGGAATTCGAAGCCTTTTCTGTTGATCAGTTCTGACCGTTTTTTTTTTGATTGCTTGCTTTAATTTCATCAGTTTTTGACAGTTGACTGACCTTACGACCATTTGTTGCGCTTCACCACGCTTGGACCATGATCTTTTTCGCATATTATTGACATATTTGGACCACTTTTCGTCTCTTGTTACCATTCGCTTCAGAAAAGGTTCGATTTCATTTGGTTTCAGCAATGAATCCAGATGTTAATTGTTTTAAATTTTTGATTCACCCAAACATCGAGCTTCTTTTTAATGTTTTAAATGGTTCAAAACCGTCTAGCGATGTCATGGCTGCTTATGTGACGGTCCTGGTCAATCTTTTCCATAATTTCATCGACTTTTTCAACGATATGTCGACCAGAGCGAGGTGCATCTTTCACATCGAAATTTTCAGAACGGAAGCGAGCGAACCATTGTTGTGCTACACGAACTGACACAGCATCGTCTCCGTAAACTTTTAATATTTCATTGGTGGCTTGCGTGGCATTCTTCCCTTTTTTAAACAAAAATTTCAAAATATAGTGATTTTCTTCATTTTTCAACAGCTGTAACTTTTTTTTCAAATTCCACGAATGTGATTGGTAGCACAGGAGATATATGTACGACTGCAACGACATCTATTGACAAAATACGAAAAGACTTTTTCGATTACCCAATATTTGTTGTTCGGTCACATGCGAACTCAGCCGTTCTTATTTGCTTTTGTTCAAAATACAATAAATGATTAAACAGAATGACAGTCATTATTATTTTTACAAAATATTTTTAGACATGAACACAAGTTGTTTTGGCTTTTAAATTTAATGCCAAAAGGTAATTAGATTCTTTAAAGGCAAGGGAAGAAGGAAGTGGTTGGAGCAAAGCTTTGACTTGTTAATCATAAACTTTTCCAATTAGTACGTAAACGTTTACTATACAACCACTTACAACTTATGTTAGCAATGTAATATTAACTAATGAAATGGAAATGGCTTTCCGTGAATACGTTTAAATTACATTCACGTGAAAACATTAGCAAAAGGCACTAAAATATTCTAAAACATGCTGTGATTGTCATTTTTCCCTACCCACACATATGGGTGTATTGAAAAAAGTATATTTTATGAGCCACAAGATGCAAATTGACGAGCTAGCTGATTGATAATATAACGAATAATTATAATGTTGAATTGATTCAGTGAAAGGCCTAATTAAATCCATGCAACTAATTGCTGCAACTACAACACTATTATATTAATTATCGTTATGTGTGTGGAACATGGGAGTAATTTTAACAAAATTCAATTATTATAACCAGCTAAAGGCAAGTTTGTTGTGAAATTATACTAATTATCGATTGCCCTTATGCTCACTATAATTAAGTGGCTAATATTGGTTCAGAAGCATTCCTGAGGCCTCGTTACAATGTAATATAGTTCAATAAAGTTCGCGATATATTTAAGAATACAACAAAGGGTTATTTGCCCTTTACTTGTGAAGGATTTAGACACACTCCAGTAAGCAGCAGCTGCTCAAGTAATCTTAAAAGCTGTGTCGTGACTTCACTGCACTGTATGCAAGAAAATCTTACAGTAACATGGAACCACATTTTATAAATTAATAAACAAATGACAATAAAGATTAAGAAGCTTTTAAATAATTAGGATTAAAGTAATTTTCCATTACTCGCGTAAATAATCGTAAAATATGTGCTAATTACTTATGAAAATAATATATATATTTTTTTTAAATAAAAATCTCATTTTGCGTTTTATAGTTTACATGTAGACACGGGCGTGACAATGACGTGGAAAAAAATAAAAGCTTTGTGTGTGTAAATGCAAGCTGAAATACTCAAATGACCGGCCATTAATGCCATTGTTTTTAGTTTAGCGTAAAATGTCAAATTTGTGCCGCTTTGCTGTCAACGCAAGAGGCCTCGCATGTGCTACCTGTCGTATGAGTAACATTTTATTATTAGTATACATATGAATATCACACAGGCGAGCGAATGTTAATGCACTTATGCATGTGCTTTAGAAAAATTATTTAAATGCATTTGCAAGCAGTTGTTGTTGCTATTTTGTTGCAATTAAATATATTATTTTTTTCTATAAAAAGTTAAAAGCGTGAATGCGCCGCAATGCCAGTTCAACGAACTGAGTTAGAACAAGCGACATGACAGCTGCTCTAATTACCCATGTACTATATATTTAAGTACACACATACATACATACATATATGTATATAAGTTCGTTCTCAGATAAACTTTCGTTTCTATTGTTGCAATTATGTTGTCTTTGCTCATTTGTAAAGCGAATCTTATTATTATTTATAATGGCTTCAGTTAATTATATATGTACAGTAATGCACAAAACATATGCAATTTGAAATTATAAAAAAGTTTTTTTTTTGCTTATATGACATATTCAAATTTATGTTTCAAATGTATGTTTAGTACAAAAAGAACAAAATTTTAATTTAAGGGGCTCACCTCTTGTGACAGCCTAAAAACCGTCAATTTTTTGGGAAATTCAAAATAAAATTGCCTTATATATTGTTTGGAAGTTTTCAAGGTATATTTATAAAGGTTTCAAGAGTAGACCGAAAAAAAAAAATTTAATTTATATTTTTTAAGTCATACAAAATCTCTGACGATGATAACAAAAAGGCTCTTTACTGTTGTCGAAATTTCCGCCCGAATTCCCCTAATTGATCAGATCAAAAAAACAATAAGTCAACCGATAAGTCATTGTATTGACTAGAATTATATACGAAAAGGCAGAAAAAATGTCATGATGATCAGATCGTTTGTCTTCGAGTTATCACTGCATCAAATTTAAAAAATGCTGTTTTGAAAGAAACCAGTTTAAAATTAAACTGATTGAACTGAGCGTCTACATTTTAAGAGGATGTAACTCAAAAACTATTTGAGATATCGATTTGAAAGTTTAGTATGTTGTTTTGAAAGGAACAAACTAGCGAAATCGGAAAAGCCAAAAAACCCTTAATTCATAAAATTGTACAAAAGATATTTTCTTACTCTTCTTCTTTACTGGCGCAACAACAGCACTCTACTCGTTTGTTCTTTTCGCTATTTGGCACCAATTCGAGATACCAAGTGCAGCCAAGTCCTTCTCCAACTGATCTCTTCGGAGTGAATGTCTTCCTCTTTCTCTGATTCCAATCGCGGGTACTGAATAGAAAACCTTCAAAGCTTGAGCGTTCCCTTCGATGACGGCTTGACCTAGCCAGCGTTGCCGCTGTCTCTTGATTCGCTAAACTAGGTCAATGTCGTCGTACAACTCATCGTTCATCGACTCATTGTTCCATCGACTCATCACATGGTCATTGTTTATGCCTCCGCACCATATAAGTAGCAGGACGGGAATAATGAGGGATTTGTAGAGTTTGATCTTTGTTCGTACGGAGAGGTCTTTACTTTTCAATTGCCTACTCTGCCCAAAGTAGCACATGGTAGCAAGAGTGATTCAGATGTCACACTTTCACTGGCGTTCAGAAGACTGAACAATGCTGATGCTCTGAACATTAGCCACTAGATCACCACTTTGTGTCCTACAAGAGTATTCTCTGGTCTTGAAACCTTCCTTTAGTCGCCGCATCTTTTTGTAGAATTTTTAAGCATTACTCCTGTCGGCCAGCTTCTTAAGCTTTTCAAACTCACGCATTTCGGTCTCTTTCAGTTTTTGCTTTTCTCTCCACTGCGACACGACAATCCTCAGCATATCAGCTGTTCTTTCGACCTTTACGAAAAACAATGCGTTCGCTTGCTTTTTCTTATTCGGAAAACTTTTATATCGAAGTGTGCAAAAAAGAGGCAACTAATTTGTTTGAGTGTTGATATATGGGTATGAAGCCTTTGTAATTTTAGATCGCTGAAGGGAGCGCTCGCTGGAGGCAACTTTAATTGCTCCTTAAATATATTCCACAGATTTTCTATCACATGGTTTCAGTCAATAACTTATTATAATTATTAGAAAATTATAGAAATTAACATTTTTTTTCAATTCATCGCAACTGCCTTCACATACATACATATAAACATGACAAACACTGAGTCATCCAATATTGAAAACCGATACATCTGCTCTTCTTACAGTGACTAAATCTTTGCAATAGAAAAAGGCCGCCGCAAAGCAGGCTCAGCGAATTGGTGCAATCATCGCCGCAACACTGCCGTTGGCGCAAATTATGACAAAACATATACAGACATCACAAACAAACATACATTTCAAACAGCTACCAGAAAAGTGGCAAACATTTAAGCGCACACAAACACACACATGCGAGTATGTCGTAGATGCATGTGAGTAAGCGTTTCGTAAACTAACGAAAATCAAGCGTGATAGTGACAACAACAACAATACTAAGCAGCTCAAGAGTCACCAGCGCAGAAGTCGCGTTTTAGAGTGCAATCGTTGCAAACAAGACAAGCAACAACAACAATATCAACCACAAAACAATAACCGCTAACGGCATAACAACAAACACCTTCCCCACAAAGCCAAAAGCCAGCAACTAGGATGGATTCGACAACAGATACCGGCTGCAGCGACTCGTACAACAGTTACGGTAAATCACACTCCAGCGACACCTCGCTCAGCTACGGCAGCGACATAAATGCGATCAGTGTGGATTTGGGCGATGGTGATAATATCTCATGCAGTGGCCTAAAGTACCTGCCAACTTGGCCGGCGATTAATTTGGAATTTCGGGACTTGAGCTACGAGGTCTACGATGTACACACGAAGGGTGAGTTCTCAACGCATTTTTTTTACTGTGATACAAGTTACAAATTTACGCATGGACAGATAGTTATTGTAGAAAGTAATATTAAATTGATTACTTGACTAACCAGAAAAACTTATTATACACTCACGAACACGACCAAATTTTGTCTTTCGATAGTGGCATTAAAATATGCGAGGGGGATTTTGAAATATTAAACAAAACCTCGCCCAACACGGCTTAAAGAAATTATATACCTCGTTCTCTCTCTCTCTCTCGCTTCACGATTACCGATCTTGGATGCTTTCTCGCCTCCAGAACCTAAAGATCTAGAATGAGTGTAGAATTTTTTAGGTACTTTTAATAGATTTTGGATTTCTTAATTAGATAAAATTTTTGTTGATGTAATCTTGAGGCCAGTTGTTGCTCAATTTTCTATTGCTTAAGGTATTAACCACCCTAATAAGTATTTTTAAATACCATACAGATCGACTATGCCTTAAGACACTTTTAACAAGAAAACCTTTCCTTACATAACACAACCCAGCAACATATACATATGTACAACATGTGCACTGTCACTCTAAAGCTGACCTAATAACTTCAAAGTCCCTTCACTACAAGCCCAAAAGCTAAAGTATTGGCGATTGCAACAAGACTGTAAAATAAACACGAATGAGTCAGTAGTAATTACGGGGGCAAAGTAGCGACTAAAATAGCTACCACTGCTGATGACTACATCTCAAGTACCACCGGTTGCATACTGCTTCACCTGTTCCTACTATATACAGTGGCATAGGAATGTTACTTGAGTCATGTAGGCGCGACTTTGGCTGACGCCGCGTGAGTAATTAGTGCGAGTGCAAATGGAAGCAGAAAACTAACTGATAATTTTTCACGCAAATAGTCGCACGGCAAACACAAAGGCTCTAACTACATGCTGATTACAATGTAGTGCTTAGTAATTGCAGAGACATTACATTGATGACCCTGCTAAAATTGAGATACAATAAAATAAAAATTGATGTAGTTTGATTCTGCCTTAGGTCAGCTGGTGACGTCAATATACTGGATTTTTTACAACAACTTTGACTCCAAATGCCTCAAGAAAATGTTTGAGGTTATGGGTTATATAATTAAAAGTCGCTGATAAAATGATAGCGGAGCCTATATAATTATCTGAGCGTGATTAAAACCAAGTTTAACTAGAGTATATCATTTTATTATAAACATTGGTGTTGCTATCGGAAAAATCCATGTTGTTCAATCAGTCTTTTCAAAGCGCTCTCTTCTTCTAGAAAAAAAATTACGGTGGTTCACTGAAAGTATGCACCCGACTATTATCTGAATGAAACCCTGTTCACCAACGAAATAGCCAAGTTGCAAGCCCAAATCCTAACAAACATCGTGCACTCAGTAATTTCCCTAGTTCATCTTTAAATTTTTCTTTAGGCGCATAATTAATACCGTCCAACTAGCCAATTGGATCTAGATTCTCAAGTACTGAAGAAAAAATATTGAAAAAGAAATATGTATAAGAGAAAAGTTTAAAGGACCTTCTACAGTTCGTAATTTTGAAGCTTCTGAAATAAAAGGTTTGAGCAGCAGTCGGAAAGCTATAATATTGGGTAGTCGAAAAAGTCTTTTCGTATTTCTAATCAAACTTCAACTATTTTTTTATATTAATAATAAACCAAGTATGTACCATTTTAGTCGACCACTTGTTGCTATTTTCCCGCTAGAGATATCATTCCATCAGTGTAAAGCTTCTTCTGGCTTCTCGGCGAAAAATCGACAAGTAATGTGTGTGGTTTGCAGCCAGCTTTTCCATTAAGGGAGTTCTGAAGCCGAAACAAATGGTAGTCCGATGGTACAAGGTCAGGGCTATATGGTGGATGCAACAAAACTTCCTAGTCAAGCTCTCTCAGTTTTTGCCGAGTCATCAAAGATGTGTGTTGTCTAGCATTGTCCTGATGAAAGACGAAGCCCTTTCTGTTGATCAGTTCTGGCCGTTTCTTTTTCGATTGCTTGCTTCAATCTCATCAGTTGTTGACAGTAAAATGTAGAATCAATCGTTCAACCTGGCTTTACGACCATTTGTTGAGCTTCATCACTCTTGGACCATGATCTTTTTTGCACATTATTGTGGTATTTGATCCACTTTTCGCCTCTTGTTATCATTCGCTTCAGAAATGGTGCGATTTCATTTCGTTTCAGTAAAGAATCGTAGATGTTAATTCGATCCATTAAATTTTTCATAGACAATTCATGTGGTACCCAAACATCGAGCTTCTTTTTGTAGCCAACCTGTTTTAAATGGTTCAAAACGTTTGATGATAAATGCTAAGTTCCTTAGCGATGTCATGGCTACTTATGTGACGGTCCTGGTCAATCTTTTCCATAATTTCATCGACTTTTTCAACGATAGGTCGACCAGAGCGAGGTGCATCTTTCACATCGAAATTTACAGAACGGAAGCGAGCGAACCATTGTTGTATTACACGAACTGATACAGCATCGTCGCCGTAAACTTCACATAAAGCTTTGAATCTCACCTTTCCAACACTATATGGTATGACACATTGTGATTGGTAGCACTGGAGATATACGACTGCAACGGCATCTATTGACAAAATACGAAAAGACATTCAATTCGTTTTTGACAGTTGTAATTGCCAAACAAGCCAAATAAACTGAGCAACTCCAAACAATAAACAAATTTCTCCCTCAAAGCACTTTAAAACTGTCTTCGTAAGATTGTATAACCGTTGCTCCTAATTAAGGGTTTAACCGATTATTTTACTTTAATTACCATCAATTAACCTCTCTCACTATCTTGCGAAACAGATTGCCTGTACTTATACCTATACTTAGACATATAATTCCGTGATTAAATAATAATAATTTTTATCAGTTTGATCAACGTCAGTTTTCATAGCCAATAACTAGACAGCGTCGTAATTATATATTTCACATTACGCTTTCATAATTATGGCTCACAAATATTACAAAAAACTTATTTCCATAAATTATTTTTTCCCCAAACGAAATAAAACGCTTAGCACGGAAACCGCTGCTGCGCGGCATTAACGGACAGTTTCGTGCGCACGAGCTAACCGCCATTCTGGGCCCGTCGGGAGCGGGGAAAACGACGCTACTCAACCTACTGGCCGGCTATGGGTAAGTAATGATGAATGTAAGCGCCATTACACACAAGTACAAAGTTTAATTACACGCCAACGGGAGTGCACTCGTACATGTCATTTATCTGTTTTGCTTAACTTTTGCTTGGCATGGCAATTTATTTTATTACATTTTCACATTTATCGATAGCGCTAGGAAAACATCCGGTGAAATTTGCGTCAATCACAGCCCGCGCGATATGAGAGTTTTCCGCAAAATGTCACGCTACATCATGCAAAACGATGTGCTGGATCCACATTTCACGGTGCTGGAGGCGATGCTGCTGGCCGCGCACCTAAAACTGGGCAATGACTTGAGCCACGCGCAGAAGTTGGAAGTGGTGAGTTTAGACGCTGAAATGCCCCGAAAATGGTGAATAACCGCCAAACGCTTTCAGATCGATGAGATACTACGCATGTTGGGTTTGAAGAAAGTGCAAAACACCATCACGTTGCGTCTGTCCGGCGGCGAAAAGAAGCGCTTGTGCATCGCACTGGAGCTGGTGAATAATCCACCGGTGATATTTCTCGACGAGCCTACCACGTAAGTGAGAGAAAATCTCGATCAGCTGCATATTTTCACATTTTTATCTTTTCCTAGCGGTCTCGATGATATCTCAAGTTCACAATGCATCTCTCTGCTGCGCGGTATTGCGCATCGCACAGGACGTACCGTTATTTGTTCAGTCCACACGCCATCCGCCAAAGTCTTCGATATGTTCGATAAGGTCTACATATTAGCCAAGGGACAGTGTATTTATCAGGGTTCGGGCGCCAACATCGTGCCTTATATGAAGCATATTGGTCTCACATGTCCGCGTACTTATAATCCGGCCGACTTTAGTGAGTTCGAGGATAAGTCTCTACCAAACCAAATTGTGTTAACCCTTTTTATTGTGTTTCTACGCAGTCATTGAGGTTGCCTGTCAAGAATATGGTACGCACTATCATGAGCCAATGGTCGAAGCTGTTGAAAATGGTAAGGTCTATCGCTGGACGCCACATCGGGAGCACAGACAAATTAAAGCGGACGCAACGAACAAATCAGACACAACGTCCGGTGCCTCGTCCTTCGATGAGTTGGAGCAGTTCGAGGAGGAAATCAACCCGAAATTGTTGAAGCAGAAAGCATCTTGGTGGATGCAATATAAACTGCTGCTGGCGCGTATGATGGTGCAGATGTGGCGCGATAAGGTAGGTTTCAAGAAGTAAAGGTTGCTGACTTAACTGTTAAACTAAACTTTGAGTTCTCTCTTTTAAGTTGAATTTCAAGTATTTTTGTAACTAAATTCATTACATCTTTTTTGCAGTCCTATATAAAGCTACGATTCTATATGAACATCGTTCTGGCGTTGATTATTGGTAGCATCTACAGGGGTGTGGGCGACGATGCCTCAAAAGCCTTCTTTAATTTCGGTTTCGCTTTCACGATAATTATTGCCTATTTATATCTGCCAATGATGCCAGTATTATTACAATGTAAGTGTAAAGCCGTAATGTGATATTTTCTTTGGGTTTTTACTAACTAACCGCATCTTTTCGCTTTTGCCTACAGTTCCGACCGAGATGAAATTTCTAAAACGGGAGTACTTCAATCAGTGGTATCACCTGAGTTCATATTACGCCGCAATGATTTCCTCCAAATTGCCTTTTATGTTCGTGCTGGCCGTCATCTACCTTATTATGGTCTATATTATGTCCAGTCAGCCTTTGGAGCTTTTCCGTTTTTGCATGCTCTTCCTGATAGCTTTTTTAACCGCTATGACATCGGAAAGTTTGGGTCTCTTAATATCGTCACACCTTAGTCTGGTGGTGAGTAACAACACAGTGCACAAATACTTAAGACACTAATCACTTAAGCACTAATCCGGCTCACGCTTCATTTACAGAATGCCATGTTCATGGGTCCTGTTGTCGCTGTACCGCTTATACTACTCTCCTGTTATGGCATCGGTTATGGCAAGGCGGTATATATACACCCTTTAATGCGCTACTTAATGCAACTCAGCTACTTGCGTCACGGCATGGAGGGTCTGGTCGCCGCTCTGTACGGTTACGATCGTGAGGATCTACATTGTCCGGAAACTGAAGTGTTCTGTATGTTTAAGAAGTCGAAATTCTTGCTTATGATTCTCGGTTTCGAGAATTTGAACTACGTCTTTTCGGTTGCCTGCCTCGTGCTGTTCTATATAATATTCACTCTCGCTGCCTACTTTATGATTCGTCAACGACTCTCACTCCGAACCTCAAACAATGTGATCGTGCAATATGCAAAGCAATTCCTGGTGAAGCATCTCAATTTCTCTTCATACAATTACTAGCGGTGCTCGAGGGTATATTTTACATATTCGTAAAACAAACTTTTTGTACAAAGAGTATTTATTGTGACTTTTAACACTTAGTATGGAAGGGAGCTTAGAATTTTAAGAAAACTTTTGCATCATGTACTACTTAAATAGAATAGTCGTTTTGCCATTAAAAACCCGAAGTATCACCTTGTGATCGTTTTAAAATAGTTGTTAAGGTTAAGTGCTTAACCCGGTGGACTAAAGTGATATTAAATTTAAGTGATTGTATAAACTTTACTAATCAATAAAGCAAAATTTTGTAATGTGAAAAAAGTGTGACGTATTTTTATGATATCTACTAATGCATTGACGCATGCGATGTGTGGGAAGTGGCGCCGTCTTTTTGTCGCTGAGATCACGAGCTTCAATTTCAGGCATCTAATGGTCGGTTATCATTGACGTTTACATTCTCACCGGCATCGTATTTGAAGTGATAGGGACCGATGTTTCTAACTCCTTACAAACCACACCAAACCGTTGTTTTCTGGATGAAATGACAGCTCTTGAAGCGATTGCGTGATTAGTGTCGATCCAAAGGACAGAAAAGTTCTTCTTGTTTCCTGTTTTCTTCGCACACCAAAGCGTAATGTACTTGTATAAGTATATTTTACCACATGGACGTACGATCCAAAGGTATTTCATAGAACTAGCCTTAAAAAGTTGCGCGCTCGAGTCGATCAGCTATACACATATGTATTCGTTTTTCTCGAAGCTGTATTCGAAAGTCGGATGTCAAAATTTCTCGCGAACAACATAAACTTTACACAGGTTTTCGAGATATAATTTTCAAGTTTTGGAATAAAGAATTTTTTTCAATACTCCTTCTTTATTGGCGAAGACACCGCTTACGCAGTTATAGCCGAGCCAGTCGTTCTTCCATTTCGCTGCTTAGCGTCAATTGCAGATTCTAGGCGAAGCCAGCTTCTTCTTCATCTGGTCTTTCCAACAGAGTGGATGTCTTTCTCTTCCACTGCTTCCCCGGCGGGTACTGCGTGGAATACTTTCAGAGCTGGAGTGTTTTCGTCCATTCGGACAATATGACCTAGTAAGCGTAGTCGTATATTTCATACAGCTCATCGTTCCTGTCCGTGTTCCGTGGCCAATGCGCAAAGGACCATATATCTTCCGCAGAACCTTTATCTCGAAAACTCGTAACGTTGTTGTTGTTGTAGCGACAGAAAAAAATCCTGAAGTAATTTCGATGCATATTGCCGGGTTGACAGCCCTTGGCCGGATAAAAATCCGCATCCGTTTGGGTTACTTAGACCCGACTGTCGTGGGAACGGCATGAAATGTTGTCAACGTCCATGCCTCTGCACCATATAGCAGGAGGGGCATAATGAGTGACTTATAGAGTTTGGTTTTTGTTCTTGAAGAGAGAGAGTTCTTCTCAATTGCCTACGCAGTCCGAAGTAGCATTGTGAGTATCAGCATTAGCAACTGATGAACAAAAGTATGTAGTAATTGTTTTTTATCATTTTTAAACTCCACGCCCAATTATTTAGCCACCACTGTAGGCGCGGAGTAATATATCAACAATACAACTTTGTGCTTTGGCATTTGAAAAAGCTTTGATTTCGAACTATTCACAATAGGCAGCGCTTGGAGAATATGCGCTTGTTCGCGACTACCGTTAATTTGACGAAATTCAAATCGTTCAACCGGAAATCTCGGTTGATTCGCAGAAATTATTTTAAAAACATTTAAGTTCACAAATGAATAGCACATTTTTCACAGATTAATAAAAATTCTTAAAACCCAGTAAAAAACATAGTTTGTAGTGCACTTTGTCATGACATGAACTACAAAAACTGGTCCAACGACTTGAAATTGAGACTCGATAAGTAATTTGCGGGCAACACGTGCCCTTAACTCATATTTCTTATATTTTATGCGCCTCATAAATGCTCCAAGGACATCATGCCGATGTTAACCTCTACAGACAACAACAACACTTAAATGTACTTACTTGTACGTACATATGTATTTACATATTTATAAATCTCAAGCATGCAATGTTAGTGCCTGAAGCGATTTCTCCCACTTCGACGTTTCCACATTGTGAACTCAAAACAAGATAGCGAGTTCCAAAGGCAATGCGTGTAATAAGGAAGCCATCGGCGTATATTCACACATGGTTTATATATTCTACATGTTTGTACATATATATATATCTGCAAATGGAAAATTACACTGGCACTCACCTGGAAAGAAAAGAACAAAAGTAGCTTTAAGTAAAATGCAAGCTAATGCTGGAGTGCTACATATAAAGAGTGTCTTTTTAGGGTTAAGAATTATTTTATAAACTAAAACACAATAAATTTATTGAAATAATTTAGTCCTTAGTTTTCTTTACTTCGTCCGTCTGTCGAAAATTCCTATAAAACAGGTCAATTGAAAAGTTCCCGGCCTGACACATAGATGGTGCTGCTAGAATGAAATCCATAGAGTTTTTAAGCAGCCCTTCAAAGCCTTCAAAAGGCATTGACAACTGTCGGAACATTAGTTTGTGAGTTTGGAGTTGTCCAAGCATAATAAATCCGACTTTTTGCATCGATATGTGACAATAGATGACACATGGCTCCATAATTCCACTCCGAAGTCCAATCGACAGTCACACGAAGGCAACTGCAAACGATGAACACGAGAGTCGGCTGGCAAGGTTATTGCGTCTGTATTTTGCGATGTGCATTGACAACAACGGCAACTATTAAATATCGTTATTGGACCATTTGAAGGATGAAACCACCGAAAAACGGGCGCATTTGAAGAAAAAAAGTACCGGTTCACCAAGCCATTGGACCGTGTCATAAGATACGATTGCAAAAAACCCATGAATTTGGCTTCAAATTACTTCCGCATCCACCGTATTCTGGCCTCCACCGACTATTTTCTATTCTCAGATCTCAAAAGAATGCTCGCGGGGAAGAAATTTCCATCGAATGAAGTGGTGAACGGCGAAAAGAGGAGGTGGAGCAAAGGACAAATCGTACCACAAAATGGTGTCGAAAAGCTCCAATCAGTTAATCACTCTTCAAGGGAACTATGTATGTTCCACAAAATTAGTTTTACAATGATTGCCCGGAGACCTTACAATTGACCTGTTAACACTAAAATCAGCCTGTACATACACAGTGACATGTAACTTTTCTTTCCATAATGGCGGACGTTAACAAGGACCCGCATAAGCTTACGCAGATTACTTCAAAAAATACTTTTTATTTTCGAACTCCTTGAATATTTGAAAACCAGACAAAAGAAGGTGTGTACTGGAAGTAATCAAGCTGACCAAATTAAAAGATAAACAAATCAATTACGAATACATACAAATACATACAAACATATATGTATGTAAGTACTAAATGACAGCTTATAGCCGCTCATTGTCGCATCGATAAAAAGCGGATATTAAAAACAATTAAACTTGTTCTGAAATGCGAGTTGTGACGCTTCACTACTCCTGCACACCGATCAGACCTGCATCCGAGTCGCGTCGAGTTTAATTTAAAATAGTGCAGACTTATGTTGTCTGTGGTCAGTAGCGTGCAGGACATCGTCGGTTGAGAGTGCGTGAGGCGTCTTAACGGAACACAAGAATTTTAAGAATTACTTGGCTTCTAAATAATTATAGCACGAAGTTGAAGAATTGTATTTTCTTATGTGTCGAGTATGAAGTTTCTACTTTTTTACGCGATTTACTGCGCCGGTGTACTCGGTTAGTATGGTGGAAAAGAACTGGTGATACAAAAATAAATTTTGAATTTTACATGGAGCCAAGGAGCTCAGGATGCGAAGTAATTCATAGTAGAAATACAAAAAAAAACAATCTGTAAAAGAGCAGCTGCTCATTATTTGTGTTAGGAACTAATTAATATCTTAGCAGTTTACTTTAAAATAATAAAGAATTAACTACTAAAGTATGGGGTTGGTGATAGCTTTTAGAAGTCAAATAAAATAAAAATAATCAGAAGATATTTATTTAATTAAAAAAATTTTGAAAGTGGTCCAACAAGTGAAAGTGGTGTAGACTCACATATTAAGTGATTTTTATATTCTCTCGAATTATGAGTGCGATTCTTAAGGAGTTACATAGATTTCCTCGGGTAAAATCAGCATTGCCAACCGACTTCAAAAACAAAGTTTCGAGAAAAACGCGTTTAAAGATGATGCACTTAGCCTAGCTAGCCTCGAGCGCACAAGTTCTCAAGGCTGTATCTCCGAAACTATTACTCGGATCAACTTGAAAATTTAGGACAATATTCTAGAGGTATTTTAAAATGTAATAAAACAGTAAATAAATCGATTTTTTGAAACCCGTAAACCTATGTAACCCCTTAAATCTTGCACGGAGTATTTTTCAAACTAATTCAATTTTCAAACTAAAAAAATTTAAAAACATTTTTCTATCCATTTTTTAAATGAATTTTATTGACATTTAGAGAAAATAAAAACAAATAAAAAAATTTTCAAATTAAATCCCCGTGAAGTGAGGGCTGAAAAAAACAGATCATCCTGGTTGACATGATGCCAACCCTTGTAGTGATCTAAAAGAAAAAATTGAAAATATGCTTCATTGGCACAAATTTCGCTATCATATTGTCCTTTCCTAAAGGAAAAAACTCACAATTGAAAAAAAAATTCTCCCTTTTTTGACCTTTCAAAATTTTTTAAAAATACTTAGAATTAAAATTTTCCAAAATCCGACGAAGGCGCTGTAGACGGATTCATAACAAAGATATTATCCAATTTGAAAGCAATTGGTTAAGTAGAACTTGAGATATCATGTCAACCAACTCAAAAAAAAGTAGTTTCGAGAAAAATCGTTATTGTAAATTCGAATAATTCGAATTTTTAAAAATCTTTTTGTAGGTCTAACATATAATATACAAAAAACATTGAGTATTTCCAAGTTTCTAAACCAGAATACCCCTTAAATGGGCAAGGCAGCCCAAAAAAGAAATTTTCGAAACATTTTCTGATCATTTTTTTGACCGTGTACGGAATATAAGTGTCTCAGTTCAAGTTTAAGGGCATATTTTTTAAGCTCCAACCTTTAAAATACGCAAAAAACTCGATTGTTCTAAATTTCTTGACCAGAATACCCTCTTAAATGGGCAAAGCATCGCAAAAAAAAAATTATCGGAACATTGTCAGATCTTTGCTTTGTTCGTGTATGGAATATAAGTACTCAGTTCTTTTAGTTGAACACACACCCCTGAATGTGCAATTTGACGCCAACAGAAGTTAACTTGTTTCAACCCTCCCATTACCTTCCTAATACCGGATGTTAGGATATCCGTACATCCGGTGGACTTAATACCAAGCATTCATTCGGCAACTTCCGGTTGACAGACTGAGTGCGAGATGTCACCGTAAATTTGTGGCAGGCTTTCAGAACTTCATCGATTTACGTCGGTCCCGTTGAGCCATAATTAGGAGTTGGTGGCATCACAAAGAACTGGCGTACTTAGCTGCACAACAGTGATTCTTCTTGACTCTTGTGCTAAGGATACGTAATGGATAGACTAAATGACACTATCTACCAGTCGACTGCTCCAAATTTGTATCCTTTGTTAACCATTTGTAATTTCTTTTAGCAAAAAGTTGTATTTTAAGGGTCGTGGCGACGAATTGTACAAAGATTATCGCCAATGCCCCGCTGTAATGAAATAACATATTTCAATTATACGCCTTTACGGTATTCAAGTGTATTTAAGTGCTAATGATTTATACTTTAATTTTTCCACACTTATCTTCGAAACTCCGTTACGTGCTGTTGCATCGGGATGACTCACTGTTCAACCGCCGCTAGCCCTCAACGAAAACACGCCAAAGAATGCATTTCAAAACCAGTTGGGTTATTGCGAGCCTTTTACAGTAGAATTAATAGCGGGACTTGTTTCGAAAGAGGCACGTCAAATAATCGATCCAGGATCACGTCCGCGACAAAAACAATTGCGATACGATCTGTTTACACGACGGAATCCACACAAACGACAAGTACTGTTAACTGGCGACCGAAACCGGCTGTTGACCTCGAACTTTAATGCCACTTGGCCAGTCAGGTGAGTTGAATTTACGTAAGCAATGCAAATACACTGGTTAATGAATCATTTTGTGAACTTGAACCTCCGAACTGCATTTTATTTATTTTATTTTCTCTTAGGTTATCCATTCATGGTTGGAACGGCCAAACCACGACTTGCTCGAATGCCGCCATTAAAGATGCGTACCTCGCAAAGGGCGATTACAACGTGATCTTAGTTGACTGGTCGGATTACTCGTTGGACATAAATTATTTTCGCGTTGTTGTGGAAATTTCCGAAATCGCACACAAGCTCAACGAGTTCACACGTTTCCTACACAACCAAACTGCCGTTCCCTACAATGCCATGTATTTAATAGGACACAGCGCTGGCTGCCACATCGCTGGCATGGCGGGCAAGTTACTGCAACCCGATAAATACGGTGTCATCTACGCACTAGACTCTTCTGGGCCCGTACATCGCACATTGGACGCGAAATGGCGACTCGCACCAACCGATGCCGTCTATGTGGAGTCCATACAAACCGACATAGCGTTGTTTGGTTTCCCCGCCGACAACCTAGCACACGCCTCTTTCTACCCCAACTGGGGCTTGGGTCAACCACATTGTCCCAATGTGACCACAATGGAGCCGGACTTCACTTGTGATCATTTTGGCGCTTTATACTACTTCGTGGAGTCCTTGCAGAATCCGTCGGCTTTTGGCGCGATCAAGTGCAAGAATTATGACAGCATCGAAAACTCGAAATGCGGCTGCGGCGCGCGCTGGTGCCACGCCAGTGCATTCATGGGCGGCGATCCGGCTGTGCCGAAGAAGGGCGTCTTCTACTTCAGCACACGTGCGACAATGCCCTTCGGTTATGGTGCGATGTGCCGTATGAAACGGCCCATCAGACCCACTATAGCGCGTATTTCTTAAAAATTAAAGACGTTTGGTAGTGTTTATCACATTTATTTGCTCTTAATTCTGGCTATGCTTGATTAGTCATTTACAATATGCATTTAATGTATTAGACTACACTTTTTGGTTTTCGATTCACTTGAGTTGCAAAAAATCACAAAATATATATACACATGTTATTGTTAAAAACATTTTAAATACATTCACTTTTGTATATAATTACATTACTAGTGTTCTTTGGTGAGAACTTTGCGCTTAAAAAATTAGTGCACGAAAAATATGCGACGAATGACACAGATTCGGAACATTCACTTAAATAAGGGCACGTTTTTAAGTTTGAACATGGCTGCATTCAAGCTTAAATACAATTCTGCGTACAGTTTAGTCAGGAACAGGCCTGTTAGCTTGAAGCATTTGATCATTAGGTTAAAGCAAATGGATACGCTAATTGCGACATAAAAATACTGGAAAGTTTATAACTTAAGTTTAGTTTAAGTTAGCGTTTGGAAAGCGAAAATTTGTTATGCTTAGCACAGCTCACTCATATCGTACAAATATATATGTAAGTTTGTAAATAAAATCAGTAACAGAAAAAATAATCTTAGCCAATTTTTAAACCCGCCACCTTTCGTTTGAGCCTTCAAAAAGCTCTGCATGCAAAATCAACAGTTATTTAATAAATTGTATAAGAAATGAAATATTATCCCCAGACTCCTAAATTACTAGCTCTTTGACATTGAGCTAGACGAAAAATCCCAGCTTTCATTTGGCAAATATGTATGTGTAATTTCCTGACTTCTCCCATATTAACGGCACTATGCACATAAGTTCACATGTGCTTTGCTATCGTAGGACCTAGGTGCGAGGCGCACTCAATGTGCTCTGACTCGTGCTCGCCGACATGCCGAGTTCCTCGTCCGATTCGTCCGAATCCAGTGGACTGATGCGTATCGCTTGATACCATTTGTTGGTCAAATCAGCCATTTGTGATTTGCACTCATGTAGTTCTTGACTGTTGAAGCGACGTGTAAAGAATGGTATAAAGAATTTGCGGTCCATGCGACCGAATCCACCGACGCGCGTTTGAGCGAATGACACATCTTCTTCCTCTGTCAACTCGGACAAGTGCTCTGAATCAATAGCTTGTCCCCATTCACGTGTCTTCGATAAGGAAATCGATTTGGAACGTTTTCGTGAACGCGAGGCGCTTCTTCGTGCTACAGTTGCAGAATTTGCGTTACGTCCGGAGCGTGAGCGACGTTTTTTGCCAGGCTTGAGATATTTTAGTAACGGCATGGTGGATCCACCGAAGAACAGTGTTGTGAAGAGCACAATTATTAGTGTCGTGGTGATGAGCACACGGCGCGTCTCGTCGTTTGGCAGATCCAGATGTAAGGAGAGCGCATATGAAATGGCACCGCGTAAGCCGGAGAACCACATGATGAACTGCATTTTGTTGGTGATTTTATGCTCCCGAAATTTGTTAACTAGAAATGCTAATGGAAATATGTTACATGCTCGTCCTATTAAGCACAACACAATCGACCAAATCACAAAGGATAGCTCTACTTGATGTTTGAAAGAGAATATTGCTAAGCCCAGGTATGCGAAAACGCAGGTCTCAGCGATGAAAGACAGCGTACGCATTGTTTGTTGCATTGTTATCTGTGTGACGGTGGAAAGATTGAAATGTGTGTAGTGAGACATCACAATGCCGCAAAATAGTATGGCCATAATTCCGCTCAGATGTATGCCCTCCGCTAATACATAGGGCGCATAGGTGAACATCAACATCATAGCGAATTCCAGTGATGGGTGTTTGCGCAGATCCACATGTTTTAATAGTAGAGCCGATATGAGCGCGAAAATTACACCGATGCCGGCAGAAGCGAAGAACATTTCGCAAAACGTTTTAAGCGCTGCAAAGATTGCCTGACCAGTTGTTGCTTGCGTATTCGCGGGTGTGTTAGCCGACTGTGTAATTGAGGTGGTCAGTACAATAGAGATGGCGTCATTCAAAATGCTTTCACCAAACACCAACATGTTTAGTATTGGATCTACGTCCAAGGCGTGAAATATGGCAACAGTTGCTACTGGGTCCACCGCTGATATCAACGAGCCGAAGGCGAATGATTCGGAAAAGTCCAGCCTAAGAAATAAATTGATTAGGGTCATTTATTTTAATAAATGTATGATTCAGTTAATTAAAAAATTATCACTTTTAAACATATACACATATGTACACTTTCACCATATACATACATACGTATTTTTGCTCATTAGTTCTATTATTCCGTAATTGCTCACCTATATGCGACCTCTGCTACTCCTAGCAGATAACAACCAGCTCCTATAACCAATGCCGAGATTGTTGTGCCAAATATTGCGAATACTAATATGGAGCCAATATTTTGGAAAAAGTTGCCCTTATGCAAATTATAGCCAGATTCAAATATGATCGGCGGTAGTAGAACCAGAAAGAATCCTGTTGGGGAAAAAACTTCTTCGCGCTGCCAACTAGCATTTTCGCCCGACATAACCTTGAGTAAAAGCCCAATAAGTGCGCCCAGAAACACTACAACAATACTTTCCGGTAAATATTGGAATCCCGTCTGCAGCATTGAATGTATCAGCAAAATTCCAAGCATTATAACGCAGATTACGAAGAAAATGGACAAAGAAGAATTATGTTCTTGCTCAACAGCATGCTGATCTGGTAGTGGCGGATCAGCGGTAGGTATTGTCACATTTTGCGTAACATTTGCAGGAGTTACTGATGCAGTGGTTGTCTTGTTTGTTTGAATTTCCTTGGTAGCATTTGTACCATCTATTACTGGATCCTTAGTTGCATTTGTAGTTGGAATATTTAGTTGGTTAGTTGTAGTATTTATTTTCATAGCATTCTGCACGTCTGTAGTGGAGATACTTTGTGCGCCATTGCTACCAGCTGCATTCTGACTGGATGATGTATTTTGAACGGAGACTGATTCGACTGAAGATATTGTATTATTTACTGAGCTGTTATTGATTGCTGATTTCTCGATGCCATTGGTATCACTTGTGTCTGCAATCACACTGCACAATAAAGCACAAATCGCAAGCGTGAGTATATAGACAATACGCTTTTGCTTGACCATTGTTCAAGATTTTTTCGAAATCTGCAATTGATTCACACTTTTTATCCTTCAGTCTTTGCCATCAAATAAATTTAACTTTATTTATTGTAAGAATTTTTCAGAAAAGTTGCAATATTCAAGAAAATTCCTCTGTCCACCACTTTTCTGTCACAACAACAAAGCAAACACGTCACTTCATATTTCCACAATATAATCACCTGTGTAGTTCTGTTCGCTTTTCACAATTTGTTTACCAATCGTTCGTCGTTGGACACGACAGTCGATTGTAAATGTATGCTGCATAAATGTTTAATTTGTTATTTTTATCAAGAGCCATAATTTCACAATTTTATTTTTAAATTAGTAACAATTCACTTTTCCATTCGATAACTGAAACTTCGATAATTTGCGCTTAATTTACCGATTGCCGTTTATATATGTAAGTACATAAATTATTTAGGTTTTATAATACTTCAATATTAATATGTGATTTTGAAAATAGTTTTCTTTTTCAAAAATATAATTAATTGGTATATGTTCATCAGTTTTCGACATTTTGTGACAAGCCAGTATCATCCAATGGCTCGAGTAGGAATCAAAGTTAAGTTTCTTGCAATAATTGGCAAATTCCGATTATTGATGCCCGTTCGTGCGAAACGAAAACATCAACAACATATAAAATAGAAATATGCATTGCAAAATAAAATGAAATTATAATAAACTCATTGAATTTTGTGGAAAATGTTCGGAACATTCCTTTGGCAAAAACGTGCCAAGCATTGACTGATAACATAGACAATACGATTATATGAATTCATTTAAATTTTAAATGTACTGATACATGGTTTCAAGATCTTATATTTCTATTTTTGATTAATAGTCTACGTGCACTGATAACAGGAAAACGTAACTATGAAAATATGGAATTTATATTTCCATATTTCTTGAACCCCAATTATAAAAGTCATTTGTTTTCAAAAATGTTTTAACAGAAATCAGAACATTCAATCGCTCACGTTTCTGTCATTCATCTATTACAACTTTGAATAACATCCGCGCTCGCGCCCCTTCAAAGGAAGTTCACAAAGATGTCAAATTTTAAAGATCTCTGAATACATAGTTTGAGATAAGAAATATTCTGATGTATGATAATACTCAATAATGAGATGTTTCTGTTTACTTAAACAATATACATATAATTTGCACAATAGACTTAAGAGTGCATATGCGTGATCTTTGAACTTAAGAGCTTTACTTATCAGAAATCTTCAAATTAAGCAAAGATGTTTTCATTACTCAGAAAGACTGTAATAAGATCAATAAGTAAAAGCAAATAATATTTTTTATGAGGAAATACGTAAATTCAAAGCGCACTAAATTAATTGTGATGTAAACAAAGTCATATTTATGAAAGTCATTAAATTTTATTGTACTGGATTTTTTTTTACAAAAATACCTCATTTCCGGAGATACATAATATTACGTATTACCTAAAAGTCTTTTAATTCACGAATTTTTTTTCTCATTTTCAACAATAGGTTTGCTTAAGAAAATGACATTTGTAGGTATTTTAATCATCAACCAGATAGCATTAACAGTACTCCATAACGAAGAAAAGGAAATCTATGAATATGATTCGGTAGGCCACATGTTCGTTTTGCGACGTCGAAGAATGTCTTGTCGTTAAGCACTCGTCAATTGACGGCCAATATCAAATATTTAAAATAAAAAATATAAATAATCTATCTAAAAACTAACAGTTGTTCCCTTTGGCTAGATTATATTTAATTCAAATCATAAGCTCACAGAGAACTTCGGCCACAAAGCCGTAACGCCTCGGTATCATTATTAATAAAAATTGGAACCAGGCTTATCAATCCATAAAGAACATACATTAAAGATCCGTTTGTTAATAAAAAAGTACAATTCTAATTTAAATTCGGAGAGAACTGATAATTTCTATTAAGATTCATATATAATTAAAGGAACAGTATATAAATGATAGAATGATAAGCATTACGCTTCAGTCTGTTTAGGAGCTAACTCAGAGTAAGTTGATGTCAAAAGTTTCAAATAAACACATGGATTGATTTTTCGAAGACAATGGAAGAAGAAAGTAAAAGTGAAATGTTATGTATATTTTTTATGGCGAAATATTTCGTTTTGGAATAAGAAATACAAATATTAAAGCTACAAACTAAACAATAAAAACAATAAAATTGAAATTAATAGATCTGTGTAAAATTCGAATTTTCATTTGAAACGACATCCGACTTCGTGAAATAGAAACAACCGGATTTTTTTAAAACTCCAAATCTCATTTGATTATGATTTATGAAGTAAAAATAATCGGATGTGTGTAAAACTCCGAATTCTTATTGAATCCATTATTCTCTTTGTGATATTCACAAGTTTTGAAAAGTAGAAGTAAGGATTGGTGATAAAATTTGGCTGAAATTTGTTTTTTATTACTCTAAATCAAACATTTTGATTATTAAAAACATATAAAATTTAATTGCATGATTTTCATATAAAAATTAATAGTTTATAGCTTTTTCAATATTTTAAGAGCAAAATTTTACTGGGAATAGCGAAAATTTGACTTTAATACCAATACGAAATATGACTTTAATGCCAAATATTTGCAACTCTGCAGAAAAGGAATCGGAAAAGTCGATTTTACAATTATCGTGTTTAAGTAGGAAAAGGAAACTTGACATCTTCAACATATTTTGTTTGGGCAATTTTGTATTTTTGCTTTTGCTGGAAGAAAACCAAGAAAAGTGACAACCGACGAAAAGCACGAATAAAAACAAAGTAGATGATTAAATGCGGATAGCTATCATCAAGGGAAATTACATATACAACTTTTAACCTCCGCCGGCAAGTCTTTGCATTCTGCTTCGTAGCCAACAGCAGCATTCGGATTAGTAGCGATAACGAACATTGCTGCCGTCGTCTCCGCTCCTGCTGTTGATGGTCTGCTTTTTGCTATATAAATTCTGAGAGTGGCAAATAGGTATCGCTCTTTTTCTACCCAACCGTCAAGAAGTGCGGACGTGTTTTCTGCTTCTGGCCGAATTGATCGCATTTTTGTGTTGTAGAATTGTGTGTGTGTGACAACCGACTAAAAGTAAGCAGTCAACTACCTAAAAACAGGCAGTCAAAAATAAAGGTTCAATAGAAAATACGATAAACTTAGGAAACAGCCAAGTGATTATACGGTGTGCCAACTTAGTGTAAATTTGGGATTCTCCACGGCGAATTCACGCAAAATACTGTGTTACATAAATAAATACGGAGGGCAGCAGATTTTATTTTACAAAATATTTTTTCAAAAGCTTAGTGCAAATTTGACATCGGCATTTCGCACTGGCTCCTCCGCTGCCTGTTCAACCAAATTCATTCCAATACAAAATCACTTCTTCCTTTGCGAAAAATCAATTTATTTCTACCTGCCTTTTACAACTGCAAAAACAACAAGATTTTCATCATTTGTTAATCTTCAACAGCATTTCCTCTCATACAATCGTAAAAAATTACTTGGACCTAACAAGATGCCACTAACATCAGCTGCGACAAATGGTCACTCCAATGGCTGCAATGGAAAGACAACCGATTCCTATGACATGGAGGATGGACAGACATTCCTTTTCACTTCCGAATCAGTAGGCGAGGGACATCCCGGTAAGTATTATTATATTTGAAAATAATTGAATTATTGTGAAATGTTAAGTGTAAATATATTTAAGTTGCTTTCTATGTAAGAATGTGCATAATGAGCCGTTTTTGTGTATGCAGTTTCTACCCTCTAACAAAAATTGGACGATGTACATATGCTATGCAGGTAAATGATAAATTGGGATGCATCTGCTATTGGGACACTAGATCTGATTTGATTGCGTCACAAGTAACCATAAATTGCCATAACACAAACGTTTCTAAAGCTAAAATTACTTGTGAAATTTCCATAGATAATTAGCAGTTTTTAATGTTTGTCCTGTCTTAATTTATTTTTCTCCGCCGCTCACATGGAGCACCTACAAAATGGCGGCGTCTCATTCTTCTCTAGAATATCGAGTACATATTCGCAGGTTTAACCGCGCTGTATGTTCTTTAACGTGGTCCTCGGCTGTATTACATTACAATACCCCGCGACAGCCCTTACATTTATTTTATTACCTGCGGCATTTCATGAACAGTATGTTCTTGAATGTAATTTTGATGGAGCAAAAATGAAACGTGCGTTTTTTTCATAGTAAAACTATCGGCCATCGAACGCAATTTATATTTTGTCATTTGAACTAAAAATATGTATTTGTTTGATGATTTTTATATTTCTTTAGTATAATTCTTGCAGCTGCGAGAGTTTTTGTTTCCCTTGTGTTATGTGTTTCGTATTGCCGAGAACGCGTGTTTTGCGGCGCACACAAACGCAAATTTAACTCCCAAGAATATTCACATTTAGGGTGACCAGGTAGTTGCTTGCTGATGAATGTCTCTAGTAGATTCTATACAAAGACTGTTTTTACAGATGAAATTTGTTGTCAATGGTTTTGACGTCGCCAAGCAAATGCATATAAGATTACATATTTTTATCTTTGATATTTGTTTACATCTTCGGTACTTTAATACCCACGTGAATTAACATAAGATTGCATTTTCAACAGCTGGTCATGCGAATATATGTATATTGAAAGAATAATAAAAGCGTGTTTGTGTTATTCATGCGCACCATGTGCTTGGCCAAAGCTCCCGCAGCCTATGGCTCCCTCTCAGTGCTCTCTGACATTTCAATATCATCAAGGTGCTCATGCATAAGCACATTTAAACGAAACACTCTCGCTATTCTTTGCTTACTTCTTGGTATATTGCTCATTGAATGCTCCCAAAAACCCCATCGATTGTCTGTTTATTGCGCGCTCATTATAGTTTATGTTTTATTATTTCTTTTTACCCTTCAGCGTGGCTCTTTATAGATTTTGATTATACATATGTACATATATCGCAATATATTTTAGAATTTTCTGATTAAATCTGTATAAAGACCAAGATTCTGAAAACGGCGCCATCGACCAGCCTAGTCGGCCTGGCTTCCGTCGTTTTTTTAGTAAAATCAAACTACATATGTATGCCAAGCTTATAAGCTTTGTCTTTACACAGAAACCACGTGGTTGGAATATTCTCAGTTGGCTCACCAATGATTAGCTGATGTAGTTTAATGCCTTCTGTCGTCAGTTGATGATACTTTCCGTATCTCAGCTGTTTTCGATGTATCATTAGTTCTAAGCATACACATTTGTATATATTATGTAAACCAGAAATAGGGGAAGTAGAGCTGATAAGGGAATAAGTTTCTTCCAACTGATTAAAAACTCGATGATCACAAAAATTGAGGTTACCACAGCATTTTGCGCTTTAAAAGTGACTTTTTTTTTTATAAACACATACATACATATGTATACAAGTTATTATTCAATAGCTAATGTTCGCAGTGTAGAAAATACCCTAATAGTACAGTACACTCTATTTGTTATTTAAAATATTCACAATCCGGTATTACCAGTAGAACTAATCACATTTTACTCCGGAAAATACGCTATAAATAGGGATTCTCTGAAATTGCATTATGAAAGCGTGAAAATTTAAAACGCAAATCAATAGAAAACGGAAATTACAACCAAATTAATCTGGATTTTCCTTATCAATTGAAATTGATTTAGATTAATTAATATTATTTACTTATAATAATTAAAATAAAAGCTTAGACATAACTGTCGTATCTACTTAATTATAACATTGATTATTAAGATGTAAACTTAATTATGACAATATAGAATTAGAGCGCAAAATTAAGGAATAAAAACCATTAGAAGAAAAAAAAAGAATATCTATGTATATAAATTATTATATAATTATTATTATTTATTAAATTTACCAACAGAAAGTTGTTTATGACTGTATTAACATATAATATTTCACGGCGCCGCAATAAAATCTCCGTAAATCGATACTTTGCAAATATATACGATGCATATGCATGGATATGCAATATAATATTGTCCGCATTGTGTAATAATGTTTTCTACTGCTTTGTTGAAAACCTAAAATGTCTGGCGCTGAAAGTTGCAAACTCTGGAATAATTATTAATACAAAGTTTTTATGAATATTGCTGAATAATATTTTTCAGATATTTAATATATAATGTATGAGCGTCATACTATACGGCGACGGTGTCGAATCACACACTTGTGCCGATTCGACGCTGCACGCGCCTAATTTGATACGCGAGAATATACTCCGCGCCTCGAACAGGATCGCACGAATTGCACTCTGTGTGCACACGTACATGCATATATTTTCTTTTTGTCGCTTTTGTGAATATCTATACACATCTTCAATTTATGCTGCATAGACACTTTGGCATTGAATTTCGCTGACCGAGCGTTTAATTATATTTTGGCTAAATTTTATTTTCCTTGGCCATTTTCTCTGTGCACAGATAAATGTTTGGTGCATATATGTATATGTAACCAGGCGATTGAAATGCGCGTGTGACCGAATATCGACGTCATTAATTTTGACCGCTATGCACATGCTTCCACCATAATTTATGTGTACATAAATATTGTGGTAAAAGCAACTTAGAGGCGAATTTATTGCATTTTATGCAATACACTTTGATTTTTTAGTGTTTTTTGTTTGATCAAACACAAAATTGAGTTGGCAACAAATAATGCAAATGCATCTGGAAGGTTTCGATTTATATATGAATAATTATAGGGGAATTGGCATTAATTTTGCAAAAATATTGTTTTTTTCTCTATTTTGGAGGCGTTAGCTCTTATGCATAAACAGAGCGCCCACGCTTTTGCTTATAGAACAGCAACAACAAGACGATCACTATGTATTGGAGCACAAGCAACATTATTTTAATATACTTAAGTTAAATAACTATTTATATACTAAGAGTTATTTTTTAATTTGCAGTATGTTTTAATTTATGTGTGCTTATATACAAGATCTATATTAATATTTCCTATTCTTTGATGTTTATTCTAACCTCAATATGTATAGAAATATTGTGCATATTTTCTTATTTACTAAATACAGTACCTATACACAAATGATATACACTAAGTACACATATTTTCACTATTTCCACTGTTCTTTTTTTCTATTTTTAGATAAAATGTGTGATCAAATCAGTGACGCTATTTTGGATGCACACTTGTCGCAGGATCCCAACGCAAAAGTAGCATGTGGTAATGTATTAGTATTTTCTAACTTACTTCTTATTCATGAGAATTGTTGCAATTGACAGTTATGACAAGTTTAAGGGTTTCTATGTACTAAAGCAGCATCTGCGTTTAATTCGAAAAATAATATCCGAACATTGTTAGATTATGTTAGTGATATTGCATTGACATACGAGGTATTGCAGCTGATATTCATTTTAAAATAAAAAAAAAATAAATAAATTTCCATTTAGCATTTCCTTGACAAAGCGCATATTATAAATTTTTATAGTTTTTCGGGCCTGAAGACACTAACCTAATTGATTTCACTACTTTTTCCTTTTACTAAGTGCCCTCTCGCATTTATTTGTTATTACGGGTTTATAAACAAATAAAGAAGTGAAACCTGCGATAGTGACTGATTTGTAGGAGAACTTGCTTGTAGCATGACAATTTTTTTGTTAAGTAAATAAAGCAGCACAAATGGCTGTGCGAGAAGCTCTATTAGTTCTTGATAATCCGAATCGGAATCATATGCAAGGTTTCCAGCGGCGTTCCCTTCGTCATCGTTAAGCTATTGCTCTATTTGTGGTGACGCAAAGTCAACGCGTGCGCAAAAGTCTCGCCATGTCAACACGAAAATAAACATAATGGCCGCAAACCAATTTTAACCCATAGTTTATATGTACAGCACTGCTACATTTGTACAACTATAATTAATTTTTATTCTTTGTTGATTTGTATGCAATAGGAAGCGAGGATATATTGTAAATAGAGTTGAAAAAAAAACAACTTGCTCTAAAGTTGGATTTTGTTATGGGTTTGTAATTTTATTACCCGACACCAAGACAATTCATAAATATTTACGGTATTAATGCGAAACCCAAATACTCGAATGCAAATAACCGCTTTTGTTTATATATATTTACGATTGAGTTTGAACACAATCTAATCGGCGCTTATTTGCCTTTGAATTTTGCAGAAACCGTCGCCAAGACCGGCATGATTCTGCTGTGCGGCGAAATTACATCGCAGGCCGTGATCGACTACCAAAAGGTCGTGCGTGAAACAGTCAAACACATTGGCTACGACGACTCATCGAAAGGTAAGTTAACGCTTGAGTTATAGAAACTGCAAAATTTCAGTGGCTCAAATAAAAAAAATCACACGCACACGCGTTATATAATGGTTAAACTCCCACTTGGACCCAATGATATTAAACGAAATTCCATTCATTGTAAAATTCTCAAGGTTTCGATTGGAAAACATGTAATTTACTTGTTGCAATCGAGCAACAATCACCCGATATTGCCAACGGCGTACATGTCGATCGCGAAGAAGAAGACGTAGGCGCTGGTGATCAGGTATTGGAATTTAACTAAATTTCTTACAAAAAACGGAATTTGTTTTGTTGTTGTTTAACTGGCTGGCCTATCATACATACTGCTCATAATTTAAATTGACCAAATAGAAGAAAGAGAAATTTTAACGATAGCCAAAAAAATGTTGTGCAAAGTGAAATTTGCGTCAAAGAGTAATGCATGTCAAAGAGACTAAAACTATTTAGCATAACTGAAGGTTAAAATACGCAGCCAGTGCAAAAGCACGGTGTGCGCTGTGACGTTGCCACAGTGTCCACAGGGGTGCACCAAATCCGCTCATGGTTTCTCACTCATTCTAAAATGAAATGATAAAGCGCATGCCTAGTATACGGGGTCTACATTCATTTCACGAACTTTCAAAGTGGTTTGCTTTGATCTGGGTTGATGTTGTGTTGTCCAACTCGCCGGAAATATCCATACATACAATTTTGTATCTTATTACTTATCTCCTACGAATTTATCTCTATAACTGTATACATATATAGTAACTGAAGAAAATGCTATCACCAGGCGCAGATTTCAATTAAGTAAATGACGCCCACTAACTGTGCATACAAAAATTAAAAAATGTCGATGAAAAAACGGTTAAGACTAATTGCTTGAATCGCCAACTACAGCGTAGTTAATAAAATGTTTGATTAACTGTAATTATACGAAACCTGCTCACATCCTTCTAAAAAATGCCCTCAAGTGCCCCATTTATATATTGAAATCTCTGCCTTGTTGATTGCATAACTAAGAAATCGCAAAAAACATCATAAAATCAACTATTTCTATTTTGTGTGCATTTCTCTTTTTTCGTTTCAAAAATATCGTACTTTTTTACAAAATCAAAATACCCGTTAAATGAAAATCCAGGCTTTGACTATAAAACGTGCAACGTTTTGTTAGCATTGGACCAACAATCGCCGGAAATCGCAGCTGGAGTGCATATAAATCGTGCCGATGAAGAAATCGGTGCCGGAGACCAGGTGTGAACGTGTTTACGAATAATCTCAATGCGTTTCTGTTGCTTATCCTTTATTTTCTCTTATGTACTTTAACAAATGTAATTGAACGTGTTTGGTTTTTTCGCATAAATTTTTATTCGTATTTTTTGCTAAAAGAAAAACTTATTTAAATCGTAGTGCATTATTATTTTATTGCGACGTCATCAGCATAATCGCGCGCAAAACACATACACATTCACAGACAAAGATATTCTAATACATTTGAAGCTCGAATTACATACTTATGTATGAAGTAGTTTTATTGCGCATAATTTTCCAAGAAAAATTTGTATGGAAATTCTTGATATTCATGCATTAGAACGTGCTTCACATACACATACTATTGGCATTGGTGCACGGACTCGGTGTTTGTATTTTATTTTGTAGAATCGTAAATTTCGCAAACCATTTCCAAGTTGTAAAATAATGCTAATTCGTACTTCTAAACCGAAATTCAACACTCAATTAAAGCAAAATTCGTTGTAATGGGCCAAATTTTACTCACTCAATCAAAATTTCGAATCTCTGACTTCTTATAAAGCTTCTTAGTTCATATTCTCATATACTCATTATGCTTTGTACTTATTGTTGTTTACTTAGTTGCACTTCTACTAACACTCTAACTGTTTATGTTGCCTTTGTTAACTAGCACCTGTAGGCTTTCTGCTTTCTGTTTCTTGCATGTGTTTTTGTTAATATTTCAAGGATTTGTACTTATAGAGTATTGAAAATTTTTGTAGGGTATCATGTTTGGCTATGCCACCGATGAGACCGAGGAATGCATGCCCTTAACTGTGGTGTTGGCACACAAATTGAACGAGAAATTGGCGGAGCTTCGTCGTTCGGGGGAGTTCAGTTGGGCACGTCCCGATTCTAAGACACAGGTCACATGCGAGTACCTCTTCAACCAGGGTGCCGCTGTGCCCAAGCGCGTGCACACCATTGTCGTCTCCATGCAGCATTCGGAGAAGATCGCTTTGGAGGACTTGCGCAAAGAAGTCATGAATAAGGTCATCAAAGAAGTCATTCCAGCCAAATATTTCGATGAGAACACAATTGTGCACATAAATCCGTGCGGACTTTTCGTAATTGGCGGACCGATGGGCGATGCCGGTTTGACCGGACGCAAAATTATCGTCGACACTTATGGTGGTTGGGGCGCACATGGCGGTGGTGCCTTTTCGGGCAAAGACTTTACTAAAGTGGACAGATCGGCCGCATATGCTGCGCGTTGGGTAGCCAAATCGCTGGTAAAAGCCGGACTTTGCAGACGTTGCTTGGTGCAGGTCTCGTACGCCATAGGCTTGGCAGAGCCACTTTCAATTACCGTCTTCGATTATGGCACCTCTCACAAGTCACAAAAAGAACTGCTCGATATTGTTAAGCGTAATTTCGATTTGCGACCGGGCATGATTGTCAAGTAAGTTGGCATTGGGCATTGCTTGTTAATATTGCGTGTGTTATTCATTAATAACGTTTTGTATTTGCAATTTTGCAGAGACTTGAAACTCAGACAGCCAATCTACCAGCGCACAAGCACTTATGGACACTTTGGACGTGACGGTTTCACGTGGGAACAGGCAAAGCCGCTGCAGATCAATTGACTAGACGCCGGTGCTGATCAGCTAACACAGCCACCGTGTGCTAAAAAGTGTAAAGTTGCGTAATTATTAGTTGTTAATTTAATTATTTTCATTTTAATTGGCTTTTTCCTTCTCTCATGTGTGTGCACATGAGAGAAATCAATTGCAAATAATTACAAAAAGAGGAAAATGTGAAGGCAATTTAGCTAAAAGTGTATGCAAATCACCAAAACAAGCGTGATCTTGCGTTCCTCTTAACTACTAATTAATATAGTTTAGTTTTAGTTGTCTAAAATTAACCGGAATATGAAAAGAAATATCCCAATTCAAGTTCTCTTCACACGTGTCAACAACCGTTTTAATGTAATTTGTCTATCAACATTTTTGTATTTGCTGTTAGAGAAATGTTAATTTCAATTTGTGTGATGTAAAATGATGTGGCGCGTCTGTGAGAGGTTCTATAGTATACAAGTATATGTTGTCAATCCTACATAATTTGTACGCGTATCCCAAAAAAAAAAAAATTGTTCGAAATTTTGAAAAACTAAATGATAAATTAAATATATACAAATTGCAATGATGTAACGCTACATATTTTTAGACAGAAGCAGAAGCTCTATCAAATAAATCGTATTTATTAAAATTTAATAATCATAATAAAATGTCAATATACCAATGTGAAACAATTTTATTGCCTCTGTATGCTAAACGTAAGTTTCCCGAATGCAAACGTCAAAGCAAGAAGCTATACATTATATTACAAATAAGAAATATTATGAACATAACCACAAATACATTGAAGCATTCAATTATAATATTTTCACCATATGTAAATCCAGTACAGAGATGAAAAAAGTAATTTAAATAAATATCAGATCAAACAATAAAATTTCGTACAAATGTGTACAAAAAAATAGTAATTCTTAATTTTAATTCCAATACTGGATCATAAAAAACACAACTGGGCTTATATGCGGCCGTGAATAGTCGACAGTGGAACATTCTTCCATATTATTTGTGTATATTAGTAATATTTTGCACAACTACAAAAATGAAATGTTAGTTGAATAAATTTTTGGTCTAATGCAATGTTTCGAAGCACACAGAAGGCGCAAATGGCGCCGCTTATCAGCAAATTTTGCTAATTTGAAAAACAAGCAACAACTGTCCGAAAAACAACCTTATGGTGTATTTTATGGTATAAACAAATGATAACGCGTGATGTGCGCAGTTATTTACCTTTATCAAATATTCGTCATCATCAATTTCTAAGCGTGTGAGCTCAAAGTTTATCAAGAAAATCATACAACTTTGACGAAATGTGCGAAATTCTTGAAAACCATAAAAAAGTGAGTAATTGCAGTCTCTCTCGAGCAGCAGAGCATTTGCACTATGGAATTCATAGATAGATAATAAACAAAAGATACATACATATGTATATATCATCAGAGAGAGTATTAGTTTCTCGCTTGGAACTTGTAGAATACGTCCCCGGCTTCTTCCGTTGTGCTTGTTCGCTTACGAAAAGTGTTTAAAAAAATATATGCAGATATTCTATATATAAAATACATAAAATTAAATATTGAAAAGTAATAAACATTTACATATGTATATAAATCGCAATATGAAAGAGGCGCATGCTTGGTGCACAATTAGGCTTTACGTCATATTTCGTTTACACGTGCGAATGTAAGAGAGGAGGAGCTCAAACAATTCTTCAATGGACATCAGTTCCAAATGGTAGCATAAACTTCTCAAAAGCAGTAAAATTTCAGCCCTTTTAAGGCGGTATAATCTCTATGCAATTTTTAGTTAATGTAACGGTCAGTTTTTCATTTGAGTGCGATTTGATATTTTTTCTAAAATTTCCAAAGGATTAGCAGAAGTTCTATTGTATATCTGATGTCAACCTTTTTTACAAAATCCAAGCGAAGAATGTCATATAAGCTTATACAAACTATTGGACTACGAAGACTCATCAGCGGACTATGAATGATAATCATATAAGCCTAAAACCTATTATTGTATTTAAAAGTTAAACAATAAATAAAAATTTGCATACCTGATTGTTGACATCATTACGGAGTTCTTGATTTTTGTATTACATTTGTTTTACTAAATATATGCTAACTCTAATAATAGAAACTCAAATCACACACTACTCACTACTCACAACACACATTTCACATTTTCAGGGAAGACAAACATTAGACCACTTTAACAATTAATATCACTTGTAACTAATTAAATAAACCATATAAATTCACAATTAAATATATTTTCAATTTTAATTTTTATATATTTCATTTCAAAGCGAACTAAAGCGTCGATATTCATTTCCGCGCGCGATTTCCGCTTCCACTTGACATTTCTGTAACAGTGTTGTAAAGTTTCAAGAAATATTCACTGTCATGTTTGAAAAGCCTAACATTAATTTACAGCCCTATTCTGAAAAAACCTCTCAACTGAGTTGAGAGGAAAAATTTGAGAGATTTCTTGTGAGGCATATTTTGTGAGGCTATTCTTGCTCAAACCTCATTAAAAAGTCACCACGTGAGGTAAAAAGCTTTTCGCTGTCAAACAGCTGTTTTAATAAAAATAAGCAAACAAAAATCCACCTACTACGTACATTGCTTATCATCTACATATGCGTATCGCTGATAACCAATAAATCCAATATTTGTTTATGCATTCATAAAAATAGATGGAAATAATTGTTGCAAACAATATAAGCGATAGTAGAAAATCATAAAATTGAACTAATGAAATATTTTATTTAATTTTTGTTCAATTACCAGATGCAGTAGATTTGAAAATGCTTTCTAAAATTTAAATATGTTTGCTTTAATTAGGCAGAGTTTGATATTATATTTCATTCGCTGTTTTTATTAACTTATCATTAACTTATAAAATCCTTTACCGTTCATGAAAAGTGAGAGAGGAGTAGTGGCGTCTGTGCTTGAGGGTGAAACAATCCCAGTATGGGTACAATCGATTGCGCCGAGGGCACACCATTGATCCCAAAGCATATAACTATTACCAACGCATTTTTTATAAGAGCCATGCCCGTAAAAACACAAACACGCCAGGAAACGCAGATCAAAAGATATACTCGACTTCTGCACATCATGCGGCACCAATTCACCTATAAGTACTTTACATAGCGATTTTAGGAATCGAAATGTATTTATAAATGTTGTGTCTTGCATAGTAAAAGGATCGCTTTTGTCTCGTAAACCCTTCAAAATTTTCCTCCTACCCCCCGATTCCTCCTCCTCAACAATTGCCGCATACACAAAGAACTGTTCCTACATGCTATTTATAACACTCAAATATTTTTTAAAAAATGTCAAATATTGATGTAAAACAAAACAACCACAGATGTTTTCTATTATGATGGCTGCTTTCACCCGTCACAGATATTTGTGATAATAGTGAGCATTTGAGCTTTTGAATTATCGCCAGAATAAGGTAACCCTCACTGTAGTGAGAAACATCACTGTAGTGAGTTTGGTGACTTTTGTGAGGGCATGAGAATAGGGCTGTTACATTAATGGTAAATTCACAAACACTTAGAATATATATTCACTTACATATTTGGGGTACTCACAACTTGTCATAAAGCATCGTAAAATCATAAAATTATAAATTTTTACCCTCGTTTAGACAATTGTTGTTGGATTACATACAAAAATGAGTTTACACAATGACAATTGAAAATTTCAATTATATGTTTTCGGATCGTTATGACAGCTAGCAGAGGGTTGCAATTATTTTTTTATGTGTCATTGCACGAAAATAGATATGGGTTTTGGTCTGACATATTTTACGGCCATTGCAAATAATTTTCTGGCTGTGTTTGTTGTTGTGCCGTTGCATCAATAAGAAAATTCTGCAATTCGTGTACCGTGCAAGGGTTTTGCAAGAGCAAGAGAATCCCCCTATTAATTATTTTCAGTGCAAATTTTTGTCCCCTTCTCAATGCTAATGCAACCGTGTGCAACATATGTACACGTAAAAGAAACAGCTGTCAGAAAAGCCGATAAGTCTGGAAAGATTGCTTGATGGATATAAATATTGCAGCTTTGGACAATAGAGATAAGTAAAATCCACGTAAACCAACTAACAATAATTAAATCTTGGTCAACGTAAACTGCCGCGTAGCATACAAAGTCACCTAAAATGTGTGGAGTTCGCATGCTGCACCTACTAAGTGTACTGCTGCTGCTGGGAATCAATTGCGGCGCTGTGAAAGGCTTTGATAAGAGTCCACAGGAACAAAAGGAAAAGTCGTCAAAGCTGCCACCTTGTAAATCGTGTACCGTACTTGTGGAGTCATTCAAGCTGGTGAGTATATCAATTTTTAATTAATGATTTTGATAGCAATATTGTATGTTTTTGTATGAAGGGTTTGGACAAAACAAGTCGCGGTAAACATGCAGGTGGAGATGCTGCTTGGGAAGAGGAAAAACTGCGTTCATATAAAACTAGTGAAGTGCGTTTAGTGGAGGTGCAAGAACACTTATGTAGTGATGTGCGACGTGGGCAAGACCAATGTCATACTATGGCCAACGATCATGAACATTTACTAGAGGATTGGTTCTTGCATAAACAAACAGATATGCCTGACTTGCACGGCTGGCTTTGCATCGAACAATTGAAAGTGTGTTGTCCAGATGATCACTACGGCCCGGAATGCAAACAGTGCACTGATTGCAATGGCAATGGTGAGTTTAATGGAGTGGTGAGATTATTAGGATTTTTTAGTTTCAATTGCTTGGAGATCTTTCCTTGATTACGTAAGCAACATAGCATAGTATGCCAACCAGACTACAGACGCAACTGACTTCAGAAACGTACTGAACGCCATTTGTATTGGAGCTATTAACACCTTCACTCACTGCCCTAGTGAATGGCGTCCCAGGAATTAAACCACCACGTTCTGCAGACAAAGAAATCGAGTTAGCTCTTAAATTTATAGTGAATTTTGTTCTGGATGCTGTAACAGGTTGAACTCCTACTTATCCAGAATCGACCAACTAAACACGCTTGATGGGTGCAATGAGTTCCAAAAATTTCTTGACAATTCACTTTGCTTTTGCTATTTAAACAGGCTCTAGATAACAATAACAAAATATGTTTTATTTTTCGGAAATAATTTAATATTTTGCAATAGGAAAATGCAAAGGATCTGGCACCAGGAAAGGCAATGGAAAATGCGCTTGTGATGCTGGCTTTACAGGTGACAATTGTAATACTTGCGCGGATAATTACTATGAAGCTTACAATGATGGAAAAAAAATGCTATGTTCCACATGCCACAGATCTTGCGGCGATACTGGCTGTACTGGTGCTGGTCCCAAAGGTACGTGGAAGTTTGCTTTTAATGCACTGAGTGTTAATAATTCTTCCCCCTTACTTCCGATAGCTTGCCGTAACTGCAAGGAAGGTTGGATAATGGGCACAGACCCAGCCGGTTGCCAGGATATAAATGAGTGCTTAGTCCAAAAACGCCCTTGTCATCCCAACCAGTTTTGTGTGAATGATGAGGGCACATTTTCGTGCCTAGAATGCGATCGTTCGTGCGATGGCTGTGACGGTGATGGGCCCGATATGTGTAAAAAGTGTTCTACGGGATACACGTTGAAAGATGGAAAATGTCTAGGTACGTATATTTGAAAATAATTAAAAATCGAATCGTTGCGTATTTTATAGGTTATATTTTAAGCACACATTAATCTTACTAATTTCGACCATTGTTTCTATGCATTTCTGTATTTCTATTTTCACCTGCGAAAACAATGTGAATTTTATATTTTAAATACGTCACAACAGATGAGTCATCTGACCAACGCGACCAATTCGTTAATATCACGCGTTTACTCACCTACTTTGGTCTGTGCATCGCCACTTGTGTCATTTTCCAAAGTTCCACACACATCGCTTATATAGTGGGCGCGGCTGTAGCCATCTACATAGCAGCATCCGAGTATTGGCTCAGTTCCACAGCATCGCAGGGCGCAGCTAAACCACAATTTGACACTAAGCAATTAGAAGATTTGATTATGAAGTCACTTTAATATCAAAAAACATTAACATGAAATATTTATAAGCAATTGCAATACAAGACAAAAGTCAATGCAAATATTTATTAGGAAAATTCAATTTTATTCTGTGAATAAAAGCTGTCAAAGTGTAGCAAATTAACGAAATTAAATTACTAACGACAAATATATGTTTTAACGACGCACATACATACAAATTTATAGCAAATAACCAATATTCAGGGCACAATTAAAAGTTATCTGCGTTTTTATTAAATCCTTCTACATTCCACCCACTTTGATAAGCTATAAAAATGTAAAATAAATTTACATTCCCTTCATTTGCTTATTTTTGCTTTTAATTTATTATTTTTTTATTGGCTATTAGTTCTAAATATTTTTTTTTCTTCTAACGTTTTGATTTTACAGACGAGAACATAAGTGACGGTAGTGAGGACGACCCGAATATAACAGAAAACGCAAAGACCGAACTGTAATTTTAGTTAAGAAGTAGCTCGATATGGCACCGTTATGCCACATTAGCGAAAAGGTGTGTAACATGTGATACCACTTGTAAGCGGGTATACTCCAACAACAGTTGTTAGATTTGCACCAGAATGAAGCTATTTAAATGAATTTACTGTTACAAACTTTTTTTTTTAATTTATAATTAGCACTATTTTTATTAAAAAGCAAAGCATAGATGCCAAACACACTGATCCCATATATTTAAGCGCACTTTTAGTTTAAGCTGAATTCTAAGTAATATGTATCTGACATGTAACTGCCATTTTAATAAATGGATGCTCGCATAATTGAAATAAACTTCCATTTTTTCAAGATACGCCGTAAACTTTTGCATTTTAACCTTCCTGCGCCGCTTCCGGCTCGTACTCCACTTTCTTGAGCTCAGCGGCGCCTTCTGTGAATAGATTTAGATCATCCAATTTGGTACTCAACGGTCCTTCGGGTTCCACCAGACTGCCGAATAGTTCATACTCGTATGCCACATCGTCATCGCTGCGCTCACTGCTGTTCGTGTCTTGCTCCATTTTAAGGCACGCGTCCAAAGCCGCTAAGGATTCCTCCGCCGCCGCAGCCATAAGTTCGCGCTCACGCTCACGCTCCACATCGATCTCTGCCACCACCATCGCCTTTTTCTTGCTATGTAGATGTGGCAATATGTTGGCGGGCACCTCGCCGCTGGAGTCACGTGAGTGGTAATCTGCTGAGCTGATCGACAGCGCCTCGGTTTCCAGCAAAAGTTTACCGTCTTTCAAAACGTACGTTGGCTCCTGCTTGTAATAGTTGCCGTACAATTCCTTTAGCGTCTTCTTAGTGAGATTGAACTCACGCACGCCGAAGCCCTGCTTCTCAGCTTTACGTTTGGCTTCCTTGCGTTGCTCGTGCGCCAACTGCTCAGCTGCCGTACGCAAACCTTCGCCGTCTTCAGAATTGCGTTTTGATGACCATGCACTGGAAATGGACTTGCGCGAGCGGCGTACTATTTGGCGGCACTTGTTAGTTATGCCGCCGACGATTTCGGAAACGAGCGCTATAGCGCCGAGCAGATAACCGATGCCCATCAATAGGAACATGCCCTCCGTGTCGGCTGTGGTTAACTGGCGTTCCTCTTGGATGCGCTCACGTAGCGCATTGGCTGAGCTCGCCTGTAGCAGTTTGCCACTAGCCGAGCGTTGCATGGACCATTTGACCTCATTGAGTATTTTATTCATGAGACCACTCTGCTGCGCGAGCAAGATCATTGAATCGATTTTGCGCTTATAAACTGAATCTCGCGGAAAGAGGAAGCCAACTTGAAACAATGCAAAACATTCCTCGCTGAGGTGCAAGGCTGACCGACGTGAAATGTTGCTAAAAAGGTAGATATTTTCAAACCGAATTATGAAATACCCAGTTTGTACCAGATACTTACTCGTCTGAGAAATTCTTCTGCACCATGAACTCCAGTTGTGCCGCCGAGCCTAAGAATGCATAGTTCCAGAAGAAACTTTGCGTTACATTGCCAATACCTTCTTCCAGGTTGGAAACAAACTCCATTTTCTTGTACAATTTGACTGTTGGGACATGCGTGGAGTTCTGGAACCAAGTCTCCCAACCGCCATTGTCTGAAAAAAACCTCGCATGAGAAAGGGTGGAAAGTAAAAGTAAATATCACGGAAATAACGTGGCCGTGGATGTATCACTAGGCGAGAGCACACTCAATTAGATGAATTAAACTTTTATCGGCTATTTGGAACCACTATTGACTCTGTTCCAAAAAAACTTGTAATATGCCCTTTCTTCTTATTCGATTAACAATGTGACTTCACTACTTCTTCATAATACTGCCCATAAGCGATTCTCATAGTTCCTGCCTCTGCCTCACTTACCTAGTGTTCCTACGCGAAAGAAAAGACCCAACAAGTCGTTAACGGAATCCACTGTATTCGGAAAGGCTGGCAGTGTTACGAACGCAATTATGGAGCCGGTATAACATGCCGTTATAATTATCGTAAACAACCAATAAGACCCTATAAGCAGACGCGTCGATGTCTTCTGTGTGCTGGTCCACGAGTATTTGCCCGAAAAAGTGAGACTGTTGGTAAACATGCCGAAGACATACCAAAACATGTTCTCCATTTCGCCCCAATTGCCGATCAAGTGGCGCAACGTCAACCGATCACTGTACACAATGGGAAATATGGCGCCCAAATAAATGACCACAATACAAACCCAAACCGGCCACTGGAAGGGGCCCATAATAGCACGGTATCTGAAATGCAACAGGGAAGATGAGCTATTCAGCTACTGTGTTTCTTCATTGAGTCACCGCACTCACTTTGGCAAAGCTTTGGATGCAAGCGTAATGAAACTAGCGCAATCGCGTGAGTGCCCAATGGACATGTCGGTTTCCGTGATGCGATCGTCCGTGATATACAGTCCACACATGCCGATGTCGGCAGCTTTAGTGCGGACTTGAAGCATTATATTGTCAATGACGCTGAACAAACGCATGGGTTTAAGAAGAACATTGTTAAGATATCATGGGAGGACTGGATTTCATGCATTACCTCTTAACATTTGTTCGTCTTGCTGGCTCTATGATGTCGATGGTAAAATTGAGTTTCGACGCAATCATATTGAGTAAACGGTACTCCAAGCCATCCCAATTGGTGTGAGAAGAGCCACCCCTGGATAGCGATTGAATGCGAAATATAAAAGGTGGTTGATTTATAGCCGACACCTGGAAACTGTGACCAGCGAAACCATTTGCAAATTTCGGCGGAAAGAGGTTAACATGCGGACGAGAAAGTGCGCCTCGAATCCAGCTGGTCAACACAATGGGCGTATTGGAACCCAAACCATCAGTATATAGTTTATGTGTGTAGAGCACGTAAGGACGTTCCTAGATTTGGAATAATGGAGATTTTTATAAACTCTAAATTTCGAAAATAATATTGCAGAACTCACACGCGATGAAGTCTCGGTCAGTGACTCGCCTATGACCAATAAATTGACAATATTTGAAGAGGCTTCCGAGGACAGAAAGTCCCTTAGTTTCCATTGTGTTGAGCGTGCGACCAGCACAACTCGACTTTCGATTTGTGGTCCAATGATTTTTCGCGTCATCTCTGGATCCGAAAGGAATAGTATATAGCTTTTACACTGGCTATCTATGTGTCGTCTCAACCTTGAATTGATGGCCTTATAATGTTCGTTTATTTCGCCATGATAAAAGGTGATGGGAAAAGTCTATAAGAGATCAATAAATGTCTCAAAAAATGAGTGTTGCTTTCAGCTGATTATTTTCCGATTACTTTTCTGTACCTTAAAAAGACTTTCCAGTATCATGGCCTCGGATTTCTTTACGAAACTGTCATAATAGATAACCGGTGGACACTTGTACAGATACTCGATGGCGATTTTATTGACTAGCTTCACCAGGGAGTCAGTTTGATCGGCGCTGAACGAGTTCATGTGGAACTTATTTGCCAGAATCTCTCCGCGAGGCTTTGGGTGCCCCCGAAATATTGGTTTAATCTCTCGACGCAAGCGACGAAACTGTGGCACAGTTGCATTTCGCTTTCGATACTCGCAACCGCCGTAAAGCTGTGGGTTCAGATTGTGACGCTTTATCAAAGTCGGACTAACGCAGACAATCTTATCCACTTCTGCTTCGGTTACAAGTTCACTGCACACCCATTGCAAGCTGCAAAGTAAGAGAGCAGCTCGAACTGGGAAGCGCGTCCAACTAGGCGGCATGTTGTTGTCACAGCGTTAACACTTTCACTTCTGCTGCTTTGGCTTATGAGTGGTGATATTTATCCATTTATGGGTATTCGGCATTATATTGGTCATACTGGACAAGGCTAACTCGTAATTTATTAGCCCTACATGTTTATAATTAATATACTAATGTGCTTATTGTTGCTGTATTTATTGCTGCAGTTGTGCTTGGTGCAGTTTGCGATGAGTGTAGCACGCAATGGGTCGTCACCTTCCAATTAGCAGTGGGTAGTGTTTTTTGTTGTTTCGCTTTGATTTGGAAAACACCTGCGGATAATTGAGTTTCTATATCTGATTTGTCGTCAGCCCGTGTTGCAGCCACCTTAAAGTGAATTCGGATTTTTTAAAGCTAAAAAAATTGTGCTTGAAATGGTTCAACTCCCTTTTTGGGTGTCTGGTTTCATGTAACGACAAAAAAGTGCTAAAGTTGAATATATCTTATATACTTAGGCGAATAGCTTAGGGTATACGTGTATATCGCACACAAGGTCCTTTCGTACGTAGGGAGTGAAAGACTGAATCCCATCGTCAACAAACTGATTCGGCCATAGCAGTGTGGCTTTAGACCTAGAAAATCTCCTGCAGATTTTCACCATCGAGTAAATCTTCGAAAAGATTCGTGAAAGTAAGATCAACACACATTAACTCTTTGTCGATTTTAAAGCCTCCCTCGACAGCACGAAAAGGAACAGGCTTTATGCCGCTATATCTGAACTTGGCATCTCCGTAAAGCTGATACGGCTGTGTAAGCGGACGTTGAGGAGCACCAAAAACTCCGACAGAATCGGGAAGGTGCTCTCCGAGCCCTTGTCGGAAACAAACAGTCATCGTATTCACGACCTAGCTCACAATAATTCTCGTCAACCGGTGCTACTTTGGACTAAGTAGGAAATTGAAAAGTAAAGTCCTCTCTTGCCGAAACATGAACAAATTCTACATTTTGGAGGCATAGAGCACGACAACATCAGATAAGTCGGTGTCAGCAGTGTTCTAGAGAAAGGTTTTGCGGAAGATTTATGATCCTTTGCGATATGGCAACGGGGAATACCGCAGTCGATGCAACAGTGAGCTGTACGAGATATTCGCCGACATTGACCTAGTTCAGCGACTCAAGGACAGCGGCTATGCTGGCTAAGTAATGTTGTCCGCATGTATGAGAATACTCCGAAGTATTCGATTCAGTACGCGCTGGTGTAAGCAGACCCTTGAAGAGATCCGGTGGAGACGACCTCGCTGTATTGGTATCTGAAATAGGCATCAAATAGCGAAAAGAAGAAACGACTGGCGCGGTGTTGTTAAGTCGCTTAAGTCGTGTCTACGCCAGTAAAATAGAAGAAGAAGACGTGCATAAAAGTAAGATTTGAGCGAAATATTTTGCCACCGTTTCGAAAAAAGTTTAGAAAGTTTTTTGGTGAAAAAGTGTGAAGCTTAGCTTTAACTTTTTGAAGAATCATTTTAAGGATGACTATACCTACAAGCCCCTGTGACTACCCACCTTGCTCATGACAGCCGGTTCGGGCCCGTTTTTTACAGCTTTCGGCTGAGTTTGAGCAAAAGTTTTTTGAACAATTATTTTATAGGTGGGTGGTGGATGGATAATATCTTAAATTGCAATGTATGCGTGACTGTAAGCCGCTGAAACCCACAAGACTACCGCGACAGTCGAGTCCACTTAACCGTTCCCACGACAGTCGGGTCTACGTAACCGGAATGAGCCCGTAGTTTTATCCGGTCAAGGACTGTCAACTCCGCAGAATTCTGCCGCTATAACAACAACAACAACAACTTAACCAGGGAATTGCCAGATTTGAATGAGACCAAGGATTGTCAACGGAGCAGTACAGTAAGTTGATTTCAGTTTATGATCACTCTCTTTTTTGCGAGTATAAACCACTAATCCCTAGAAAATAAGTATACACATCCAAATTATATAAACATAATGTTTTCTTTATTTGTATTATTCATTGATTCGATTCGTTGAACGTGTCGTTAGCACAAAATATTTGATTCACTCGTTAAATGGATTTTGAAATGACAGTTTGAAATGCTTATTGACTAACCGTTATAACTAAAAATATGCTATACATATATTTTGAATTCTCTAGTTTAATATGTGTGTGTGTATGTGTTCGTGTGTGTTGAATTTCTTAACTCCAATAACTCACTTTTTCGATGCAAACTTAAAACACTTAATACTTTCGATGTCAATTGGGTTTAGTTGTTTTTGAAAATTACAATTTGCCTTTAAAGTAACGGAATTATTTTTACACATTATTAGTTACATAGGGAAAAATATAAATAAATTTATGTGATTTACGGCTAATTAATTTAAATTATGCATAATTATTTGTATGCATTTACATTTTATTATTTAATACTATATTACAATAGCGGCAGTGTGGCAACAACAATATACATATACTTATATAAAAAAGTAAAAAAAATTAAAGTATAAAGTAGTAGTGTTGTTGTTGTTTACTAGTGCTACTTAATGGTTGTTGTTAAATTATTATATGAAGTTGATGATTTTTCAAAGTAAGAAGACTTAGTAAATTTTGAAATGTTTTATACAATTTTTCAGTTGATTTGAAAAAAAAAATTAATTGGATACAGTGGGCAAAAGTGTTTGAAAAATTTTTATTTTATTGTTTTGCTGTTTATAAAAAAAAAACATTATTTATTTTTATAAAACTGTATATATTTATTAATTATTTAAAAAAAATATATATATTTTATTATAAGAAATTATAATTTATAAAAATGAGATAATTCTATAAAAATAAAATATTTGTTTACAATAAAATATATAATTTTTTTAAATAATTAATAAATATATTGTTTTTATAAAATTATTTCTTTTTTTTGTAATAAAATCTTTGTAAAAAAAGTATTTCGTTTATATATTTATATGTTTTATAGCTTCTCTGCCATCTCATCAAGTGCAAAATTTATTTCTTTTCAACAACATATAAACTTATATTTAATTATTTTGTTTTTATTGATTCTAATTTTATTTATCTAAAATAAAAAAAATATTTTTAATGAAAAAATGTTATAAAATAGAAAAATGTAGTGCATTTTAGTTAAGCTAGGATTACGAGCTACAATATACATATATACGTGTATGTAAATATTATATAATAGCTAGCTATTTATGATGTGTGGTATATTGTATGCAATAAAAGCGAGATGAGTGCGCTAAAAAATCGAAAGTTAATTTCTGAAAGTTCTGCTAACAATTAAGTATTGAAAATTTTACAAAATTATTTTTTATGAATATTTAGAAAAAATTATTAAATATTTTATTCAAATTTATTTATGAAAAATTATCAAAATTAATTTTTGAGAAATTATTAAAATTTGTTTATGAAAATTATTAAAATTTATTTTTGAAAAATTATTAAAATTTTTTTATGAAAAATTATTAAAATTTATTTATGAAAAACTATTCAAAATTTGTTTATGAAAAATTATTAAAATTAGTTTATGAAAAATTATTAAAATTAATTTTTGAAAAATTACTACAATTTTTTTATGAAAAATTATTGAAATTTATTTATGAAAAATAATTAAAATTTGTTTATGAAAAATTATTAAAATTTTTTATGAAAAACTATTAAAATTTACTTATGAAAATTATTAAAATTGATTTTTGAAAAATTCTTACTTTTTTAATGAAAAGTTACTAAAATTTATTTATGAAAAATTATTAAAACATTTTTATGAGAAATTATTAAAATTTATGGTATTATTTTTACAGAAAGTAGTAAATCAGTGTTGAAAAGTGTCTGCTTTCTAAACTCGAAATTTTACAAAAATAGTTTTAATATTAAAAAATATTCTGCCTGACCTGGCTGTGTTTATATGTATGAATCAAAATCAGTTATGTACAGTTATCACCAAAAATAGTAATAATTACTTTCATATGCTCAAAAAGTTATGAAATTGAAGTTTTTTATTTTTTTATGGATCTGGTAAATAGTTTAGTTAATTCTGTGAAAAAAGTGTTTCACTTAAATTAGCTGACGAAAGCTTTTCGAAATATTTGCAGCTTGTAACTTAAAAAAACTACAAAATTGTTCGACAAAGCCGCTTCGCTACTTTTCTTTTGTACCTATTCAACCTTAAACGCTCGAGGCAACTCGAATAGTCAAACATTTATCACATATCATAATAATATAGTAAATTGCCCTAAACATACAGTGCTTACGTGTTAAAAAAACTTAAAATATGTATATTTTTTCATACAAAACTCTTCACTGCTCAAAGCCATCAGCGTTTCCGTTTGCACTGTCGCGCAGTTTATGCCGTTGCAAGTAGCGGTAAATCGCTTGGGCTGCTATGAAAAAACTACAACTAGTATTGCGCGCATGCGTGGCCACTTAATTTTAATATTTTGCTTTTTGTTTTAGAACTAATACAAATTTAATACTAGAATTTCGACAAAATGTAGGATTAAATAAATAAAGTTTTTTTTTATGTCAAAAAAGACGAAATTTCATCTAGCCAATCATTCATTGGTGCTTTTTTGTTGTTATTTGCTAAATATAGTTTTTGTTGGTGCTAACGAGTGAATTGCATATTTTGTGCATTTACAGTTGTATGTATGGTTTGTATGTATGTATGCTCCTCTTCCTGCTTGCTTCCTTCGACACTCGTCGGTATTTACAATTAGCAAAGCGCCTGCGTTGCTCACCAAGGCGCTTTGCTTGGCCTTAACTTATACACTTGCCTCACACATACATACACTACTAACGGTTGTCTTTAGCCCACACACACACTTTGTCATTTACGCTGTCGAATCTTCGATTTCATTGTCGATACGAGAGGAACGTATGCCCGATTTGCCGGTCCATGGATAGATGTCGGGGCAGGGTTGGCATGTTTTCATGTAGCGCACACCGGATTTGTGCCACAGATTGCAGACCTTCGGGTTGTTGCAACGCTTCGGACGGTCCTAAGGTGGACAAACACCAAAAAATAACGGTTTTTATGAATACACTTCAAGTCTTTGGTACACTTTGGTACACTTTAGTACACTCACCGAGTAATCACACTGGAATGGCTGGAAGGAGTTGATGCGCGAGATCGGTGTGGGATCGCGGACCCATTGCAACATCTGCCAATTGGTCACAATCCAGACGTCGGGCATTTGATTGATGGTGTCCAAGAATTTGATGAAACCTTCCTTGTGGTGCGGCTGAGTGAACCAAGCGGCGTGGTAGAACAGACCGAATGGTGCTCTGAAAAGTAGGCAACATATTTGTTATTGAAAATGAAATTTACAGTTTCCATGTAACGCGTCTCACCTGTTCGTTTGGTAGTGTCGTTCGAAGTTCTTCATGATCATTTTGGTCACACCTTCGGACTCGCTGGGATTCGAGCAGGCGTCACCCATCGAACAACGGCCACCATTCAAATCCTGCCACATCACCATTGGCACTTGCCACACACCCGGGTAGCTGCGTGTCGGGCATGGCGGTATCATACAGTCGTGGAAGATCTTATAGTCGAAGGTGTAGGGCCACGATGGCGGGCGATTCTCGTAAACCGGCAGCGATGAGTCGTAGGTAAAGTTGGAATCGTAAAGCATCTTGTACATTTTGTTGCCGCCTACAGAGAGGAAGGGTGCGCGCATGCCACGGACATCGGAGAGTTTCACGCCACCATAGGCGGCGAGAATTTCACGTTGACCGGCGATCTCACGCGTCCATTTCTTCTGCGAGAATTGTTCACCGAAGCTGTGACTGTATGCGTGTTTGGGTTGTTGTTTGCGGAAGAGAAATAGATTAGTAGGTGTTTCGAATTTTTTTAATGATTTTTAGGGTATGTACAATAAGGACATATGTATATTAGACCGGATCGATTTACAGGGCACTACAAAACGGAAAAATCGTATATGAAGGAAATGTTCTACGGTTCATGGTGAACAACTTTGCCGAATCGGCTAAGGGTCTCCAACTGGTTTTGAACCAGCGATTTTTAAGGTGAAGCTTTTTAGGGTTCGTAAAAATTTGTTCGCTAGTTTTTGAGATATTCAAATGAAATTTAACACATAGGTACATTTTTATATTCTACTGATCATTTGTTGGAATCGGTCAGATCGGTCAACTATATTATATATCTCTAATACAACCAATTATTCAGCTTTTGAGTTTTATAGATTTTAGACCCATAGTCTCTGAGACAAAGTTGAACATTTCCCGCAAATGCGGTTTTATACAAAAAAAAATCGACCCGCTCTAATGTATTATATAAGTAAGTTGTTAGGAGAAAGCTTGTATTAAGTATTGTTATTAAATTTATATAAAAATATTAGCTAATCTAAAAAAACTGAGTTCTAAATAAACATTTTTGGAGAATTGTAGAAGTAAAAAATAAGTTTTTTGTTTAAAAAATAAAAAAAGTAAATAATAATATTTTATTGAATTAAATACTAAAAAATTTTTATTAAAACTCTTAATTTAAGCGTATATAATTATTGTTTTAACAATATTTTTAACAAAACGAAGTCGAACACTTAATAGAAAGAAGTTTTGGAAAAATAAAATGAAACTTTATATTTTTAAAATAATTTTTTCAATACTTTCATAAACATTTTTGAAATTTTTTTTAATGGTTTTTTACTATAATTGAGAAAAAATCAAAATTAATGTTTATTTAATTTTTAGCGTTTTTTATTTATGGACATAATTTTTATAGAATTATTTAGTTAATTTTGGAAAAATTAAATGAAATGTTACATTTTTTCAATGTTTTCATAAATAAAAAAAATCGAAATTAATTTTTGTTTATTTTTTAGCTTTTATTTTTATTCACAGACATAATTTTTATAAAATTATTCAGTTAATTTTGAAAAAATAAAATGAAATGTTTTATTTTTTTAATGTTTTCATAAATATTTTGTTTTTAAATTTAAATTATTATTTTTTTATATAATTAAAAAAGGTCAAAATTAATTTTTGTTTATTTTTTAGCTTTTATTTTTATTCATGGACTTAATTTTTATAAAATTATTTGATTAATTTTGGAAAAATAATAACGAAATGTTATATTTTTTCAATGTTTTTATAAATATTTTTGAAACAAATTTTAATTACTTTTTTAATATAATTAAAAATAAATCAGAATTAATTTTTTCAAAATTAAGAAATATCAGAATTACGTTTTTTTTCAAAAATAATTTTTTTTAATTAATTTATTTTTATTTTTTTGCTTTTGTTTTTATTCATGTAAATAATTTAAAGAAAAATTTTAGTTTTAGTTTTAAAAATCTCATTTTAAATCTTATATTTTTCTTATTAAATTACGATTATTTTATGTCTTCACTGTAGCAGTGGAAAGCGGTCACCCATTACCAAGCATAATAAAGCCTTGTTTGTATAAATTATACTTAATTATGTGAGGAAATTATTTACTAAAACATATGTGTGTATGTGAGTTATAAAACTGTTGCTTTATATACAAGAAAACAGGGTGTTTTTTATGCAATAGATGTGTGTTACTGGAAAACTGCTAAATGCACTTGTGCGCTTCTGTTGTACTACTCAAAAAGTGCTTTCACAAAAATGGTCCAGTTGTCCTTTGCTTTTAGGCGTCAACTTTTGCATTGTTTTTGTTCATTAATGTGTGTGTGTGTGTGTCAATTTATGCTACATATGTATGTAAGTGCTGCCACACTCTTATTGCTTTGCCGTGTACATTATATTTTGTTGTTGCTTTTGCTCTACTTACGATACGGTGTGGGAGGCCATCTCATGCCCTTCGGCATACAAATTTTGCACTTGGCTGTAGTCGGTCCACTCGTGTGATACGTAGAAGGTTGCCGTTATGGGGCAGCCATTCGGATTGACACGCCCCTTTTCGAACAGATCGGTGTACAGTTGCTTATTCAGATCGTTCACTGAATCGTCGAAGGTGATTAGCACTATTTGCGGCACTGTCTCGACCGGTAAATCGCCTGTGGTGGCGCACGCGTGTGCATTTTTCGTGAATACATGGTTTTTGCATGAGATGAGGGAGAGGCGAGCGGGTCCGCGACACAATTATATGCATTATGTGTAAAGAGTAGGAGTAGAAGTTGACGAAATGTCACCATAGATTGGTATGTTCGGATGATTTGTAAAATAAAAACACAAATTATGGCGTGGAATAAAATAAAATAAAAAAGAAAACAAATTAAATAAAAAGTGGCATGAAACAAATAGATAGTTGGTATGTGTAAATAAAAAAATAAAATAAAATAAAATAAAAAAAACTAAACATTCTCGAGCACAAATGACAGTATAGAAATGGCGCTTTCGAACCCAGTTTATTTATAGTGGATGAATAACGCTTGACCGCTGGGTAGAAAACTTGGAAGAAACGACAGGAGTGAGGGGCACCACATGCTCGGCCACAAAATGAACGCTTATACTATATATAAGTATGTATAGCATATTTCATAAATATACATGTAGTACTTTGAGCTTTAAAGCTCGCAAAAGCTCCGAAGCGCGCAACTTACGAGACGGAGTGCGAAGCCATTTCGTGTCCATCCGCATAGAGATCTTGCACCATGCCATAATCTGTCCACTCGTGCGAGACATAGAAGGTGGCGCGCAACGGGCAGCCATTGGGATTGTAGCGGGACTTATTGTTGAAGAGCTCTGCGAAGATATCGATATTCAGTATGCTGATCGCGTCGTCGAAAGTGATCAGCACCATTTGTGGCACCTCATCGACACTCAAACCGCCTAATTTGTGTTGTGAACGAGCATCGTATATTTTCGTAAATGTTTGTTACACAGTGTATTTTAAGTGAGTGTATTTAAATGTATGAAAATTTGATTGCGGCGTTAAATATTTTGCACTTTAGTGTGCACAAGTGCTGCAATTTTTTTTGACTTTTCAAAAAGTGAGGCTTACTTACCGGGAATGTCCTTGCCACCGCAGGCACAATCGGGCAGCAGGCAAACATCCTTGCGGCACTTGGCAGCTGTCTTGTCCGGCGTCGGTTGTGGGTAGAGCGGTTCGGGACGTGTGGGTGGATATCTGTAGATATCGACGAACTCCTGCGCCTTCGAGACAATCGTGCCGGAGGGCTTCAAGGTCGGACGTGTGCGTCTAAGTGGTGGAAGTGGTTAGTGAAAATGATAGAGATGGAGTTGTCTTGGGTATATATTATGCTTACGGTGGATGCGTGCCGCGGTTGCTGGTCACTGCTGTGGGCGTGTCACGTTCCTGGCCGCCGTAGGAGGAGCTACCGCGATTACGATTGTTATTCGAATTTGTTCTATGTAAAAATTTAATTGAATTGTGTAATGTTAGCAACATCCATGGTTAATTACTTGTTGTTTGTGGTTGTTGTTGGAGGTAGATACGATAGCACAAGTATATATAAAACATATACATACACATATATATAGTATGTATTGGTTTGTAACGATGTGCTCGTTTCGGTTTTGCATAACAGAGGCAATAAAAGTTAACGGTTAACTACTTTGCTGCGAAGCAATTACCAGTGTGGCCAATGCATACACACACAGCTACATTAAACACTAAACAGGCGAACTAAGCATGGCGCAGACGCACAGCACACACACTAACATTTATATACATACATACACGGTTAGGCACATAGTTTAATACATTTACATAGTCAAACTCCGGGAGAAACCAATTTTACACGTGGCAATGCTTTACTGTAAACTGTTAGTAGCAACAACAAATATACAGTTCAGTTAATGGACAGTGTTAGTAACGTGAAATTATTTACAAAATGTTGGCATGTGTTAGTCGCGGGTAGGCAAAATTACAACAGCTACAACAAGCAATGGGTTTTTACAAAATTTACAAGCTGAAAATAGCGTCGCAATGCTGCAGAAGCTTAGTGAGAACCGAAAAGATGAATTGTTTGCTTATATTTTCATCATCTTCTTCTTCTTTTTCTTCTTCTTATTTTCAAAACTTGCTGCAAAGAAAGAGTGTTTAGTCAATTGAATTCGATAGTGTTTGCAGTTGCATTGGCGTTAGGTGGCAGAGTGGGCATGAAAGGAGGGGATTGAGTGGGGAGTGTGGTTGAGTAAAACAAGCAGTAGAATTAACGGTATTTTTACAGATTTTTGCTATACATTTTTAGCGCTTGCCAACTGAAAGACACATACTCAGGGCACATTAGTTGCAGTTTGTAAAAGTTAAAGACAGAAATTTATTTTGGGGATTTCGCTCAAACGCGCTCAGGGTGAAGTGGTCGACTAAAAGTTGGAAGTTCAATTTTGTTAAAGAACGAAATGTGGGTAGAATTTGGGTAGAAATATATATGACTAACTAATAGAAATACTTTATTTAGAGTTTTATGTTTTACATGTACGCTGAATAAATAATTCATAAAGAACTCAAGAATTTATAAACTATTTTGTCAAAATTGCACACTGTTCGCTAATGTGATTCAACTAACTCATCATACTTTAATCGAAAAAATCGTTAGTTAAAAATTATTTCGTGCAAATAGTTTAATTTTGCAATCACGAGCTGCCATGTCGAAATCAAGCAATGAATAACTCAATGAGCTTAAAAGCTCTGACATCTAATTCTTTCTCAATTATGATTATTCGTAAAAGATGGCCTTAGAACTCGAAGCATATTCGGTGTAAAACACTGCAGAGTTGTATTCAAAAGTGTCGAAAGCTTTTGGCTGGGCTATAAATGCAGGCGAGCTTTTTAAGTCGCCTTCTAGTAGGTGCTTTGAGAACTCATTAACGTTGCAAGTAAAAAACGTATTTAATTTAAAAAATTATCGACTGTATTTTAGAGCCTTAAAAAGCTTTTAGCTTTTAACTAGCTTTTTCTTGTCGTGAAAGCTTACGAAGGCTTCGGCTTGTTGGAGGAGCCAAAAACTATTTTCGTTTGAGTTGGAAACTCGCCCGCCTTAAAAAGCTGTATTATTTCGCAGATAAAAAACGTATTTAATTTAAAAAAATATCCTCTGTGTTTTAGAGATTTCTAAGCCGTCCTAAAAGGCTTCGGCTTGTCGGTGGAGCAGACAATTTTTTCCGTTTGAGTTGGAAACTCGCGTTGGGAACGACTTTTTATGATTTTAGAAATTTTGAAACACCGTTATAATTTTAAACTTCGAAAATCTGCAATTATACTCCGAAAGCTTCGAAAACTATCGTCTGTGTTTTAGAGCTTTTTAAGCCGCCTTAAAAAGCTGCTAGCTTTTAAGTAGCTTTTTCTTGTCGTGAAAGCTTACGGAGACTTCGGCTTGTTGGAGGAGCCGAAAACTTTTTTCGTTTAAATTCGAAACTCGCGTTGGGCATGAATTTTTATGATTTTATAAATTTTGAAATACCGTTATAATTTTAAACTTCGAAAGCCTGAAATTATACTCCAAAAGATCCGAAGAAGCAACTTTTAAAATAAGATAATCCTCTAAAATAAACTGTAAATTCGATATTTTGCTTTTCTATACAGAAAAGTGGAACTGGAAAAAGTTTTAAATGGATCGATTAGGTGGTAAAGTGGTGCAGAAAGCTAACTAGTAAGTGCAATTGGTTAAACAAACAAAAACATTTTCGGTTCTCAATAGTTACGAAACAATACATTAAGAGAAGTAGAGAGTTTGTATTGGCCCAATACAGTGCTCCAGCTACTAAGAATTTAGTAGTGAAAATTAATAGCTGTACTTTTACAAAGAAACTCATAAAAAATTAAAAACTTAGAAATAATGTCAACTAACCACCACCTTTTCGATAAAATTATGTGAGAAAAAAATTAACTAGAATTCTATAGTGAAGTTACTAAGTTTACATTTTTGAAAATCTCTTTAATTATTCAGCGTACACCAAAACGAAAAATAATCGAAAATAATTGATTTCTTGTAAAATCAAATTTGCAAGGGAAATTGAACAACTAACAACTACATACGCTACAGTAGACTATGGATATGTTGACTCTAACTAATTTTGCATAGTTTTAAGGTAACTAAAGCACCTGGCAACCCTGCCAGTTGCCAGAGTGTGTCTGAAAGTTTGTTTTTACTTCTCAGCGCCTTTTGACGCGTCAAACAAATACTCAAAGAAAATAAAAATTTAAGTGGGATATTAAATAACTGTGAGCTTTATATAGTATATATATATAGATGTATGTAAAATTGTAGTTGCTGTTGTTGTTGGTTAAGTACCTCGAGGGAATTTCGTTGCACTTGGCATTCGATGTGGTGTCTGCGCACTTGACCGCTGCACCGGCGTTCGTGGCGTAAGCACTGGCCTTAATACTGTTACCTCTGGCCGCGTTGGCGGATGCCGGCGAGGCAGAGGCCGAGGCGGAGTTAGAGTTGGAGTTGGGAGCGGAGGGCGAAGAAGGTGCGGAGTAAGCGGCAGCGGCAATCGACGACTTGATGGCGTTATTGACTCTTGAAGCACGCATTGGCGTTAGCAGGGACTTGACAGTGCTCGCTGGCGTGCTGCTGGCAGTTGCAAGGGAGGCGGGCGTTTGGGAGGAGGACGTTGTGCTGTCGGTGGTGGATCTTGATGTAGGAGATGTGTGGTGTTTGGTTTGTGTATAAGTGTTTTGTATAAGGGAACGATTGGACGCAACTGTTGCGGTTGCGCTTGTGGTTGGTGTAGTGTTTGTTGTAGTTGTGGTACGATACGCAGCAGTAGGCGGCGTAGCCGTAGTGGTCGGACGTAGCGTTGTGGTTGTTGTGGTGGTCGGTGGTCTATGAGTGGTTGTCGTCGTCGTTGTTGTTGTTGTGGAAGTAGTTGTCGAAGTGCTGCTGGTTGTTGGCGTTGTTGTGAGCTTAGCCCGTGGTGTGGTGTACAAATTTTTGATCTCTTTCACCGCCGCACTTATTTCGCGCTCTGAAAAATCATCCACGAACTGTTGGGCACTACTTTCGTCACTGTCGCCTGCAAGGAAGAGCTGAAGTTGTTCCAACACTGAAGAGGGCTCGTATCTCGTACGACTTGTGCTGGATGTGATGTAACCAGCATTCTGTAGGCTTTCTGCCAAGGTACGATCCTTCGTCTGCTGACGGTACTTGTTTGAGAACAAATACTTTGGTGGACGCTCCTTGATCTCGCCAACCTGTTGTTCTGTGGAGGCTGATGAGCTGGCGCTCACCGCAGATTCGATACTGTTGTCTTGTTTCCCATCGATGGGTTGTCGTACCAAAGCTTCAGCGCGTGGACCATCATCTATGGTGGATTCATTTTCAATGGGTTTGCGATTCACTGTCTTCTGTGCCGATTGTCCATATGTGTTTGCAGCAGCCTGCTGTTGCTTCTTCTCCGCCTTATAATTTTCGTACTTTTCACGAGTTTTCAGTGAGCTTGCTCCAAGCGTATTTCGTTGACCTTGAACGCCCACGATACGCGCGCGTTGTTGTTTTCTTCTTTGTGGATAGGGTTCCAGTGGTGAACTCGTCACGGACTCTTGAGCGTTAGTGCCAGAATAACGACCGCGCGGCGTATAAGTTGTGGGTTCGTCGACAGCGTTTACCGTAGCTGCAGAATACCTAGAGCGTCCGCGCGGACGAGGGGTTTCTGAATTAAGTGAGCTATGATCTAGTTTTAGTAGATTTTGATACGAAAGTGCCTGAGAGACGCGTATGGGCGAGGTAACAATGACTGTCGACATGGTAGTGGGTGTTGTACTCTCGGTTGTGGCCTCTGTTACTGGCACTGCGGTGGTGGTTGTTGTGGTCGTTGAAGCTCTGAGCGGTGTGTTAGAAAAGGTGTTGAGTACGGTATCACTTACACTGAAATTTCGCATAGCTGTCGACGCGGTAGACAGAATGGAGTCAGTGAGGTTGCGTTGAGGAGTTGTGATGAGAAAATAGCTGCGTACAGGCTTGGCACTAGTGCTCTGTGTAAATGTTGTAGGAGTGGTTGGGCTGGTGTAGCGTGGCTTGACCGTGCTTCGTAGTCCATTGAAACCTGTATAACGATCTTCCTTTTCTTGGAGTATCGTTTCCAGACTTTTATAGGGCGAGACAAAGCGCTGAGCCGGAGTTCCGGTGGTTTTAATTAGGTTATCTTTAAATGCGAGCGTGCGCGGTGTGTAGCTCTGAGCAGCGCGCTCGGTAGTAGAGAAAACAAAGGTGGTTGTCGGTGGAGGGGCTGCAGTTGTCGTAGTGGTTGTGGTAGTAGTAGTTGTTGTGGTAGTTGAAGTAGTACGTGGTGTTGTACTCGTCGTTGTGGTACTAGTACTTGTGGCAGGGCGTGCAGTGCTCGTATCCTTCAGAGCTGTTACCACACTTTGCTCGCTACCCGAGCTATAGACATGATCGTTTTCCAAATCAGTTTCCAAAACGATATGTTGCAAGGGCCTGTCACTAGTACGACCCAGACGCCATACGCTACGCAATGGCGGGGCATAGGTGGTTGGGACGATATCATCCTCATATGAGGAGTCATAAAAGGGAGATTTCTGCGCCGGTGCACTCGCTGCGGCCGTGCTTGTGATGGGCGTAACAATTGCTCGGCTTGTTGTCGTAAGTTTCTGCGCTGCCACATTGGGTCTACGCTCGTAGATGGGTCCCTCCGCTTCGTCCGCGTTTTGTGCGCGTAAACTGAAACCATTTGAACCGGTTTGCAAATTATACTTGAAAGGTTTCGGTTCAAAAACAATATTTGTGGGATAACGCAAGGTTGAGGTTGTACTGGCTGCGGAGCTCTCATCATTTGTGAGCTCTAAACTCGGCACGCGTTCTGAAGATGGCGGTGACTCTACTTTCACTGTCGGAACTGGTTTAAAACTCTGTGGCGCAATATCAGAAACAATATAGCTTTGGAGTCTACTTTTCGGCTTTTCAAAATTACCCAAGCGCTGCTGCTGCGGTTCCTCGTTAGAATTTTTACCATAGTACCCCTCCCGTTGCCTGTTACTGTTGTAGGCGTTTTCATTAGCTGAATATTTGGCATTTGAGAGATTTTTTGCGCCAATCACACGCACTGAATTGCTACGTGACCCCTCTGTATAGTCTTCCACATTGTCGATGGCCGCTAAAAATTTCGATCTTTTAGTGGTGCTTGACTCTAGCGAGCGCCCCGCGCTGCTGAAGGGTTCCGACGTCTGCACCTGAACGTTCTGACTTGCGTCCGATACGGTCTCTGTGTCGGCCACTGTCCGTAAATAGACCGGTGATGATTGTGAGTGTGTCGAGTGTGCTGTTTGTGGTGGATTTTGGTTTTGTTGCGCATTTGGGTTGGGTTTGGGGTAACTGTGGGACTTGGCGACAACCGTGACAAAGGTTTCGTCGGAATCGACGTACTGAGAACTGGAAAACGATTGGGATATTGGTGTAGTGGTTGTTGTTGTGTGTGGTAATGTTGTTGGTTTTCTTTGTATTGGTGTGTGGGAAGATGTAGATGGTGTGTTGATGGCGGAAGGTTTTTGGGAATTGACTTGTGAACGTTGGTTCTTTTGGTATTTGTTTGCATGCGTTTTAGATCTGTAGGAGAAATCCACATTTTCGGTTAATGTTAGTGTTTTTGTTGTACATTTAAATTTGGTATTTGGAGTAGTGGTGCTTGTGATGGTAGTAGTAGTAGTAGTGGTGGTGGCTGTGGCGGTTGTTCGTCAGTTGTTTGGCGGTAGGCGTTCAACGTTTTAGAATTGTTTATATTTTGATTGATTGATGCGTTATTACTACTTGATTTGTTGTTATTTTTTTGGTTTATTCTTGTTGGTGGTGGCAAGGTGATTGATGTACTGAATCTGGTGCAAAATACCGTTAAATTCTACTGTGTAAATAACGTAGTATCTTAACAGGAGTAACTGTTAAAGTAGTTTGAGACATTGAACGACAAAATTCAATAACGGTTAAAGGGTGAAGAAAGTAGCTAGATGTGGAAAATACTACTCTTTGCAAAAATTTCTTTTAAATATTAGTGTACCTGCCTTGGTGACACACATTTTCTTAGATTTACAGCTAATCGATCTTCAACTTGGCATACTGGCCACATATACTGAGGGCATTAGAGGCAAGAAACACCCCGGAGTATCTGCTAAGGGCAATTAGCGGCTATTTATCTGACAGACTACTGCTGTACGATACCGATACAGGTCCAAAAATCTACATGGTGACAGGTGAAGTACCACAAAACTACGTACTAGATCCATTACTATGGAATGTGCCAAAAAGGCAGATCCGCTATACGGACGACATTGCCGTAACGATCGCAGCTAAGGAACTTTTTCAGATACAGAACATATGCAATAAGACCATGGCGAAAATGAAAGACTGGCTTACGAGAACTAAGTTGCAGCTGGTGAAAACACAGTGGCCACAAACGGTCAATTTGAACATTGATGGCTATAACGTTGGAAGCAAAATTCATTGAGGTACCTTGGCATTATGAGCGATACGAGGTTCAATTTCAAGGCTCATATTGAAAAAGCTTGTGGTAAGGCGGCTCCATTAACTGCAGCACTGTCGAGAATCATGGCAAACATTGGTGGCCCAAGCCAAAGAAGGAGAGCACTGCTAGCTAAAGTTAGCCAGTCAATACGCAGTTCCGATATGTGGACAGCCCTGCGTCAAAGAACATATGTCAGTAAGGCAAAGGCTGTGCCCTTACAGTTGTCTGTGCACTTAGAACGATGTCGCGCGAAGCGATTGCTTTCAAATCTGGTCTTATGCCACCGGATATATTGGCCTCTGAGTTAAGTAGAGTCTACTGTAAAATAAAAGCCTTGAATAGGCGCCTAACGGCCGACGAACGCAAAAAGGAGAGAAAGACAAGTCTCGATGAGTGACAAAAGCAATGGGATGCGGCAGATAAAGTATGGTGGACATACAAGTATATCCTAATTAAGAATGTACAGGTTTGGATTGACAGACAACACGGTGAGACAGACCTCTACTTAACGCAGTTCATTATTCGGAATTGCTTTGTATGGATGTTCCTTCTGCGGAAATCAACTATGTTTTTCTTCATGTTGAACAGTGGTTTAGCTAAACTATGAAAGAAAAGGTAGCGGTCACCATAGTTAAATTAGGCAATGCTGAGGGCGTGGTCTCGAAAGAGGTGTACTCTAGCGTACAATATGAATTGTGTGCATAGTGCCAGTTTCATCCTGGCGACTGGTCGGAAGGCATTGGTCAAAAGTAGCGAATATAGAATAAATTTTAATTTTTTGGAAGAAGAATGGAATGCTAAGGAAGGCGTTATTGCTTTGTATGGATCAACTTTCATTTCGTGGTTTAGCTAAACTTCGGTCACCATAGTAAATTCAGACGCGAGGTGAAGTACCATATAATATGTGATACAGGGCATGTTCGAGTCTCAATCACTGCGGCAGTATAACAAGGCATCATATTCGACGCAAAAATTTTGCAATATAAGTATCAGCTGAGTATGAGTTGGACGGCATTATACACTTAAAGCTAAGCTTAGTTGGGACTAATATTGATATATAATTCATGACAAAATCGTACTTCTCATTCTGAAGTAGATACGTTTTTCAGACATAGATTGGGAAAATACTAACGTGAAAATGTCCAGCTTAACTCTGTCTCGTATGATTGAAACTAAACTTTATGGGCATACCAGTTATGAGGAAATCTTCAAACTCAACTCTTTCAAGTGTGAGACGTTTGCGACCGAGTGCTTCATAAGTTCATATTTCGATGAACTTATGAAACACTTCGACACTACAGACTGCTAAACAAAGTGTGGAAAATGATGTTATATATTATATAATATAATGTGAGTGTATATATGTATGCACCTTCGGATGTAAGTAAAACGACAGTGGAGGCGGATTAAACGAGAGAACCACAGAATGCAGAAGAAGAGCGCGTAAAATATCAATGCTTATAACGGCTACTAATTGTATGAATGTTTGTTTGTATGAGTAAGCGCTATATGTAGTATAAAAGGTATGTATGTATGTATGTAGTATGTGTTGGTAGCTTGGTGATTGCCAGCTGCTGATGAAGAGTGGGTGGTTGGGTGCTTTCAACAATTCAATTAATCCAATTAGCAAATTAACATAAAGTAAAGCCAAAAATCACGCAATGACCAAACGCAGTTAAATAATGATTGGAACCTTCGAGCTTTCGAATGAATGCGTTCCGCAAGAGATTTTCGCATAGCATGGATGAGCGTGAAATTAACGCGTTTAGCGTGTCAGAGACTATACCTTAACGACTTCGCTGTGGTTGTTGCCGGCTGTGTGGTGCGCGCAATTTGTGTAGCGCGCGTCGTCGCTGTTGTGGTCGTCCTCGGCGCGGTTGTCGTGCGCGGTGTTGTTCTCGGCGCCGGCGTTGTTGTTACAGCTGTTGTCGGCTGACGGCGGTGTGCGAGTGTCGTCGAATCGGTATTGCCGCGGCGCGTTGGTGCCGTGACCACTCTACTCGTCGGCGGTTCAACGTAGTCCGTGGCGGTCGGGTTGAATACTTTCTTGAAATCCGCATCGTAGCGTGTCGTGCCGATCACATTGTACTCGTCGACATCTTGTGTGGCCACCAACTTCGGCGCATAGGTGGTGAAGCGTCGGGGCTGCTCGTACACCGCACGATCGGTAACCAGCTCGTATGCGGGCACATCGTCATACAGCTCGGCGCTGTTGTCGTAAGCCGATTCATATAGCGGTGCATCATCGACGGCGGTCGGCGGCTGGGCGTAGATGTTGCGCACATTGCTGACCGGCTGGCGCGGTGGGTGTGACGTTGTTGGTGTTGGTAATGTTGCAATGGTGACGCGCTCACTGTTTGTTTTTGGTTTTTTGTACGTGCGTGTGTATTGTTTGTATAGAACGTAAGCGTAAAGTAGCAATGTTGGAACGGTTGGATGTTTGTTGTTGCAATAAAGTGGACAATTTAGAAAATTCAATTTAAAAAATATCAACAAAAACAAATTTCGAGCTTCACAAATGCGAATGCAAGTTCTTTCGGTGCTTGTGTATGAGCGTGTGCTGGTGCAGGCGTGGTGGTGTTTGTGTTATGTGTGTGTACTATGTGTGAGGCGTACATATGTATGTGTGTGTGTATATATGATGCATCCTGCTAAAATAATACCCCAGGACAGTTATGAGAGCGGGCCTTAACGCCGCATTAGACTTTACCTGCGGGAATTTTTTTCGTTTTTGTTTGATATGTTAAATATAACGGTACCAAATGATTCTTATGCCTTGGCTGGTTAGATAATCACACATGTATGTGTTATGTATAAATCTCAAACGTTATGGGGGTTTGGCTGTACTCATACATAATTGCGTAATATTCTTTTATAACGGTAATACTATAGGCTTATGTTTGTACGTAATTTATGTATGTTTATGGCAGGCAGCTCTCGATTTGTAAGTCGGTTAAATGGTTAATCATAAGTTAAATGCTTTGGTTAAGAAACAAAAAAGTTTAATGCCGTTCTTTTGGTTATTAGTTGTTGTTGGTGGTGATTGATTTGTGCACGAAAGCTTTACTGTACTTACCGCGTTGGTGGACGTGTCGGCTGATCATACACATTATCCTGTTCGATCTGTAGGAAGAAAAATATATTGTTGTGAAGAGAAAGTATTTGGAAAGTAAAGTTAAAAATAGTTGAAAAGTGGAAATCTATTTTTCAAAGCTTTCAAATGAGCCGCTACACAGGTCTTGAGCTCGTTGATAGTGCTCTCAAAGCTATTCAAGAAAGGTTTTACCTCATTGGACATAATGAAGTTACTACGATTAGACTTGTTTGAGTGCCTTGTCACAGCGGAAACGCGAAAAACGCCATTAGAAAAGGTTCCCTAGTCCAAATTCCATCAGGATGAGAACAAGCCGGTTTTCCTTGTCCTCTTGCATTCTGGCGCTAGACCTATGGACCTCGCTCGAGACTAGCAAGTGTTGATAGGACTTCCAGGTACTTTCCTATCCGGACTCATAAAATGAGCCACCGATTTTGGGGGACGGAAATTGTCAAAGTTGCATAGATGAGGGTGAGGTGGGGACATAAAGACGCTTTCTCCTTCACTGTTCAACTTTCGCTGGAGTATGGTTGGAGGATGGAGTCATGTGTAGAATTTCACGCAAGCGAGGTGAGTTGGGATCCGCCACGTCAAAAACGGACCCATGCAAAGGAAACAACAGCCTCGGATAAAGTCTTCTCTCGATGAACAAAGACCAAACTCTATAAGTCACTCAGTATTCCCGTCCTGCTATATGGTGCAGAGGCATGATCGATGACAACATCTGATGAGTCGACGTTACAAGTTTTCGATAAAAGTTCTGCGGAAGATATATTACCCTTTGCGTATTGACAACGGCGAATATCGCGTTCGATGGAACGATGGGCTATACGAGTTATACGACGACATTGAAAAGTTCAACAAAAAAAGAAATATCGCCACGGATTGGTCATGTCGTCGACGAATATATCACTCCAGCTCTGAAAGTATTCGATGCATTGCCCGCCGGAGGAAGGAGAGGCAGAGAAAGGCCTCCATTCTGTTGAAGAAATCAGGGGGAGAATGACCTGCTGCACTTGGTATATCGTTACGCCAAATTGCGAAAAGAAGAAAAATCGCGTTGTCGTTAACTCATCTAACGGTGTCTACGTCATCTCGGCTGTCATACCTTCTATGAACCAGGCAATTCGTCTGGAATTGGTATTAGCCGTTTCAATAAATTTGTGACTGGATCAAGGCGGTTTATGGCTATACGACGGTCTTTGAGCTAAAAATATCAATCTTACTCAAATAGGGTCGTCTGAAGTATTTTAGGGTTTGAAACCATTTTTGAAGAAAACACAAGAACAAGTGTTTAGATTTATTAGGCTTTGAGAGACAGTTTGAAACTTGTAGGCTCTTCTAGAAATCAGAAAATTTAAAAATGTGAACCACAAATATAAAGAGAAGCTCGGGTAATAACCTTTTAAAGATCCAGTTTTTTTACACACTACTCTCTTTCTCTCTCTCTCCCTCTCTCTGTACTGTATTTACAGATCTTGAGAGAAATTTCAAAATGCTCAAAAAACCTTGATGAAATATCAAAAGGGGTTCTTCGGAAATTTTAAATCAGCTAGATGGCCCTAGAGTCGCGGTTTTATGCAAATTATATTTAAATTTCGATTTAGCTCGCGCACTTAGATATTGCTACGGTAAGGAAACTAAGTTCTAAAAAAAATCACTTTTCTCTTTCTTTCGTTAATAGTGCCGTTACACTTACCTGTGCAATAAGATCCTCGTCATAGTCGGTATTATAGATCAACGACTGTTGATTGTTGTACGTTGGCTTCTCTTGTGGCTGATAAGTCTCTCGTAGGGGCACTTGGGGGGCGGGTGTTGTTAGAATCTCCAATGGACGATAGGTCGATTGTTGGACGGGTTGTTGACGCACCGGCTGCTGTGGCTGTGGCTGATACTGTTGCTGTTGTTGCTCCTGCTGCTGTTGCTGCTGCTGCTGGTACTCTATATCCCTATACAAATCAAGATCATCATCATAAACTGAGTAATATTGTTCGTAGGAGCTTTGCTCCTGATTGCTTTGTTGCGGTGCTTGTTGTTGTTGCTGCTGTTGCTGTTGTTGTTGCTGTTGCTGATGTTGTTGTTGATGTTGCAACGCAATTTGCTGTTGCTGTTCAGCCTGTTGCTGTTGATGCAATTGATGTTGATGTATGTTTGCTTGTGACTCATAACCCGCGTGATTTAACAAAGCCGATGTGTTATAGTAATTACGATTGGCCAAATTCTGATTGTGATTCTGATTCTGATTTTGATTTTGTGTGGGATTCTGATTCTGATTCTGACTTTGTATGGATGGTATCGCCTCCACAATCACGGCAGTCGGCGGACGTTGTTGCTGTACATAGTGACTGGCCGGCGCTGGTGATTGTGGTGATGATGGCGATGCAGAGTCGGTTCTGCGATGAGTTTAATGCATTTTCGGGTATGTTTTTGTTTTTGGTTTGTGTTTTTGTTTTGTTTCGATTGATTGTCGATTGCGCCACCATGAATTTGTTTTTGTTTCGGTTTGTGGATTGATGGATTAGCAGTTAATCGTTATTGATATATATGTATATATGTATGTATATTTACAGTTACCAAACGATGTTATGTAATAATTGATTTGTTTGGTTGTTGTTGTAGTAGGACAAGTATACAAACATGAGGGTGGTTTAAATGCATATATATTTTATTTTTCGTTTGATATATATGTATATATGTATATATAAATATATATGTATGTATATATTTACAAAAGAGAATATGAGAACGAAAAGAAATAGATTATTTTAGGATTAGTTAAAACAATAACAACTAAGAACAAGTGGAGAGCTGCACAGCTAGGTTAGTCGGTGAAAGTGGTATGAGATGACCGGGATGTCAAGAGTAGGAGGATTAAGGGTGTTGGTGGATATAAATAGTTTGGAGCATGCATAGTGAAAATATACAGTTATAGTACAGAATGATTTACAGTATAGACAAGAGGATGAGTGCAAGTAACGTTATATAATTGGGTAACGGTACAAAGTACTGCGTACTGGGTCCATACTAAGTCCAGTTGATCGGTTGAACTCGCACGTTTTAACATAACATTTTTAGTTTTTGTTTTTGGGTTGGCTTGCCGGATGCACGGTACTTTGGTAAGGGTGTAAAACCGTTTGTATGTACAGTTTGGTATTAGTGACATTTAGTGGTATGTGGTAATATGCACCTAGGTAGGTGGAACGTTGGCTCTGCAACAAAACCGCCGGTTGCACCGTAAATAGTAAGTAAGTAAGTAAGTATAAGTATAAGTATAAACAGTTATTTACACATCATTTACATTCGGTAGTGTTGGTTGAGTGTGCGTATGCTTTGGGAGTCGCTGGAATCACTTAAAAACTGTTGACGACCGCTAGAGGGCGCCAAGTGCCTTAAGGAGTCAAGCAGGCGAGCTCACAATCGGAGTCTACGTGCTTGACCCCACACACTTGCCACCCTGCCAGTCTTACACTTGAAAATACGTAGAGCATTTGTCAACCTGTCTAGTGTTGTTGTGGCTTCAAACACGCAACAACAAAGTTTCGCACGCAACAAGCGCATTGCTTGCAAACGCAACAAATCGTACACAAAAACAAATAGTATGTCTCTTGTAGACTTTCAACAAGTGTACCTTTGTCCACCGTCCGCCATGTCCAGGTGCATGTTGACGTTCAGCTGCAGCGAACCCAGTGCTGAGGACGCCGGCGTGGCTGCGGGTCGTTTGCGAAAGTTTTGTGCAGCGAAATCGGTTTTGTTGCTTTTGTTGATGTCGTTATTGCTGTTCGGTTCGATGTTGTTCAGCTCCTTGTTGGCATTGCTGTTGTTGCTTTGCCACTTACTCTGGCCGCGATGACGATTCGGACGCACCGTGTAGCGCGTACGTTGTGTTGTCGTTGTTGTTGTCGTCATCGTGGTGGTTGTGCTACTTGTTGTTGTACGCGGCGTAGGCGTCGTGGTTGTCTTGGTGGTCGTCAAATGTATATTGTTATTGTTGCTGTGTGTCAAAGTCGGTGCCGTCGTGCCTTGTTGTGGTTTCGGGGGCAAGCGCTGTTTGAACTCCTGGAAGATATCGCTCGGGAAGTTTATAAACGACGGTATTTGGTTGTTCTGTTTGCTGGCCTGATTGTTTGTTGTTTGGTAGAATTGCTGAAATTGCGTAATTGCCGAATTGCCGAAGGGCCTACGCGTGGTTGTGGCTTCGATGTAGCCCGTCTGGAAACTGGGTTTCAAGTGTGGGCTAACAGTCGTCGTGACTGCGGGCGGCATAAATTGTGGTCGCGGTGGTGCCATGGTCTCAGACATTGGCATATATGGTGGCATTTGTGAAGGTGGCATTATGTCGTCATCTGTATCCGTGCCGATCGGTTCCTCTTCCTCTTCGTATTCATCATAGTAATCGGGCGCGGACGTAGTGGTGGACGTGTACGGCTTAGGCTGTTGAACGCTGTGCAAATTGAACTTGTGCGCTTGATTGGGTATGCTCTTGAGGAAGTCCTCGTAACCCTTTGTCGGTCGCTTAGTGGTTGGTACTGTCGGGCGTGGCCGATTTTGCTCGGTGGTTGCCTCTATTTGCTCTTCATACTGTTCGATGGGCCTTTTCACCTGACTGGTAGGTACATTCGCCGCGATTGGCTTACGTGTGGACACTGGTGTATTTAGTTGCTTAAAATATTTGATCATATTCACCACTTGCGGGTTCATATTGGCCAAATCGGACGATTGCAGACTGGCCACAAACTCCGGCACATTAAATTGCAGTGACAAAGTGGGCTTTCGGGAGGGCTGAGGAGCGTTTACGTTGCTGAACGTTGAGGTAGTGGGCCGCGCAGTTTTCACTCTTGGCGACATGGTGGTCGTGCGTACTTTGCTGAAGACCTGATAGGACTCTGGAAACTGCGAAGAATTACTGGCGAACGCGAGGCCTTCGGGATATTTCGAGAAAGTATTATACTTCGGTAGGTTCGTCGTTGTTGGCGCGTGGAAATTCGCTAAATTAGGCGCTGAGACTATGTCAATATTCGAGGTGGGTGGTGAAGGTGTGGTGTAACGAGGTACGGTGCCCGACTGAAAAGAGCTCTCATAAATTGCAGGTTTACTTGTGCTGAAGTAGTTTTTAATCTTCTGATTTCCCACAATATTGTAGTTGAAGTAGTTATTTTCTGTCGTCGTGGGTATATAGTTGTCGATGATGCTGTATTGCGAGACAAGTTTCGTGGGATACTTCGCGGTGGACTTGAAGTCGTGCACATCTTCTTGCTGCGCACCGCTAGGCTTGTTGTTGTAGAATCCACCAACGGTGCTGAATTGCGCATAATGTGAGTTGGGTGTGACTTTAGTCGGTGCTCTGGTGGACTGAAAATAAGGCGTTTGCGCCACCGTTGTGCTAACATGTGGCAATGCACCAGTGGTCTCCGATTCCGAGCCGGGCTGATTATCTAAATGGAAATATTGGAAATTCTCTTGTTGCATCTTCTTGCGCTGCTCTTGGTACTCGCGCAGTGACTGCAATATGTAGGGGATCAATTCGGGGTTGTTAAAGAGATTTGGACGTCTGGCTGATAAAGTCGATGGACGGAGTGTGGAAGTGGTGTGATAGTAGTTAGCCGCCATTGGACGGAAGTCATCCTCTATGCGTGTTGGTGGTGGTGGCAGTGGTGGATTCAGTGCTGCTGTATAGGTGAATTTTTGTTTCTGTCCACCAAAGGTTTGTGGACGCTGTTGTTGCTGTGGATACACTTGATAGCCCGGACTCAGTTGGTTATAGTTGGCTGAGGTTGTTGGCGGTGACAAGAACGGGTTATATGAACCGAAACTGAAACTCGATTGTTGCGGTTGTTGCTGGTATGCAACGCCATCAATGGAGCGGTAATGTGTGCCCGGCACATTTTGGATTTGAAACCGCGAGCGTCCATTGAAAAACTGGCGCAATTGGCGTGTACCACGCTGACGTGCCTCGGCGGTTGCGGTGTCATTGGTGTCGCCATCGTAATCCATATCGAGTAGATCTGCTATGCTGTTTAAGGTCTCCATTATAGGGTCTGCAGCCGAATCAGGTATTGGATTGGTCGCGCCGGTGTCGATCGCAATGTAGGGTTCATCAATACGCTTGCTGCTGGTCGCGGCTTCAGAGCGCACACCATCCGCTTGATCCAACTGCGCTACAGTGCCACTCGAATCCAACGTTTTATCCACTTGCTTTCCACCACCCTTCAGTTCTTCCAATATTTTTGCTACTATTTCCATCACAGAATCGTGCATATTGTCTTCAGGCTCCAAATTGGCTTGCATTAGCTCCTCATGTACGTTTGCTTCTGAGGCTTGGTTGCTAGCGGCTTCTATCTGTGCATGTTCGGCTGTTTCTTTGTGCTCATTTGGTTTTGGGTTTAATATAGTTTCCGGAAGTATTTCGTCCGTGTTTAAGTATCCAGTGTCTCTTGATCTCTCCAACGTTTTTTGGTTTTCTTCAGTCTTTAAAATTTCACCGGTATTGTATTTCAGTACGCGTGGTTCGCCTAATGTCTTTGGATGCTCATCAGTCTTTAAAATCTCGCCCGTGTTGAATATGATTTTTGAGTCCTCGTTGCTTTTTGGATTCAAGTCACGTTTGACGCGCTTATGCGCAGTTTCTTTCGAGTTCAAGTCTCGGCTTATACGTCCGTAAGCCTCCAAGTCAAAGCTACTTAAGTCGTTTTCTTCTAGTAACTGTTCGATATCAAGATCATTGCTGTGTAAGGCGAATGAAGTTATCAATTTTGCAGTCATAAGTATTATAACGGTAAACGTTTTTCGGATTTGGGTTTCGTCGTCGTTCGGAGTCGTTGTGCAATAGTAAATGCAGTTTTGAGATGAGAATATTTCATTTGCGATATTGTAAATTGGTTTTTGAGTAGTTTCGAATGTTCGATTAATTTGAAAATAGCAATTAAGAGAAGATAAAGCATTAAATTCGTATAAAAAGCGCATTCAATTAAATGATAGATGAGTTCAGTTCAATACGTTTTAGTTCGGCTAAGAAGCGGAAGCGACTGTTAGTGAGCTTATGACGACCACTTACCTAAATTGAGAGCCGAAGGTGTACGAGCCGATCTTGCCATGATTCGGTATGGCATTGATGCTTGCCTGATGTATGATGCCATCACGGTCGCGCTGCACCTGACTCACTGTGCTCGGCTGGCCACGGTAAACGCGTTGCTGACGATCGCTCTCCTCCTCCTCGACCGGTGGCAGCGTCTCATGCGCGTCGGCGTAAAGCTGTAGGAAATATTTGAAAAATGTTACCGACTTCTATTTAAAACAAGAAGAAGAGAAGCAGATCCCTCATCTGAGTTTCTCCCCCCACACTCACCTTGGCTATATCCTCTTGTGTATCGAATGGCTTCGGTTGGCCACGTGTTCCGATCACTGTACCCGCATGCTGTGGCAAAGACTGCACCTGCGCCTGTATAACCTGTGGTGGCTGACGATGATATTGTGGTGGCACTGTCGCCTTCGGTGGTTGTGTGGTCGCCGCTGGGCTGCTAAAGGCCGAACCGAATCTTATACGACTTGGCACATGCTGACTATTAATAGACTGCTGCTGTTGTTGCTTGCCTGCACGAGTGCCGCCACCGTTGCCGGTGTTGCCAAGGGACACGGCACCGCTGTCCACAACTTCACAACCCACATTGCGTGGCCAGTCACAGGTCTGCAGCTCGTGCGAGTACATCAGTCCACCGGTGCAGCTCTCGAGCAAGGCACCGCCGAATACACACACATAGTACTGTGTGCAATCGGTCGGGTGCGGGTAGTAGCCGAACTCTTCGGGACAGTCGAAATTAATGCCATTCGAGGCGGACGCTTTGACGTTGGTGCCGAAGCTGCGAGAGCTCGTGATGCGCGATGAACGTTTCTGTTGCGACTGTGCGTGCACGTTGGTGGCTGTTGGCAAGAAAGAGAGGAAGAATGAAGGTATATATGAGTTATAATATATTTGTGGAAAAGTGATGAAAATTGTATTGGAAAGAAAATATAGTTTAATTGAAGCTCGAATGGTTTTGCCTCTGTCACATGCAAAATGGTACCAGCAAATATTGTATCCCCAATGAACAAACGTCAAATGCATTCTATTATGCCATTTGACCTTCAAAGTAAGTGCAGCGCGCAAACGTCCATTTATGGTAGAAACAACAATCGATCTTGTCTCGTTTTCGTTTTTATGGCTCTTGCTGCGCGTCTTCAACGCCGACTAGCGTTTCATGTTATTCACGCTTAGCCCATGTGAATAAAAAATGTCGTCGCCGATAGCCTCTTCACATGTCATACATACTTTATTTAATCGGTGCACTCCAGTTGTTGAAAAGGTCAGGCATAACTATCGGCGATTATCATTGCAACGGCATTGACGTTTTTCTATTCTTTTGGCAAAGTGCATGTTGACAAGCGAGGCAATGAAGCAAGTGGCAACAGCATATGATTCGTGTTGGCATAATTGTGGTTCTTTACATTTTTAATGGAGTGTGGATGTTATTACAATCTCTGCGGTTAGGCTCAAGTGGGTCATTTGCAGTGGAAATATTTTTGAACTATTAAAAAAATGTTTGGTTTCATATGCAAAGTTGTATTCTAAGTACTTTATTTACTGAACACTTTCGAGATAGTGGCTTTTCAAACAATTCACAGTTATTTACTCTGATTTTCGTTCGTTAAACATGTAGGCTTATGGAATTCTCACGATATTTATAAAATCCATGGAAATAAAAGAAATCACGTTAGAATATGGGTTAGTTACAGCCAGAGCTTGCAAATAATGCATTAAAAATTAATTAAATTAACATTTAAATTATTACTTTTTTATTTTTGTTTATTTTTTTTTTAATATTTAAAAATTTATTTATTTTTAATTCCAAATACCGTATTGAAAAAAATTAATCTCAAGCTTGTAACTAAAAGTTATTTGTTTTTTTTGGCGTCATGTTGTCCCGGTTTGAACTAGAACTTACACAGAGCCATAATCTTCAATACTCTAGGTTAGCCATGTTCGTTTGTCCCTCAGTATCTCTGCTAACTAATTCACTTACTAGTTTTGAGATATTGACCTGAAACTTTGCACACGCCCTGCTCTCCTCATGTCTGCTTGTTTGTCAGAACCGCTGATATCGGATCACTATAACATATAGCTGCCATACAAACTGGCTGATCAAAATCAAGATGAAAGATCTTTCAATACCCTTTTATGTTACCAAAAATGTATCTGTGAAGCGTATCACATAAGTCAAATCGTCTAAAACGATTTGTGATATCTGAGTAACAGAATTTTTTCCATCCGGACAAGAGAATCACTATTAGTATTAAAATATTAGAAATATTGACTTAAAAATTACCATGAAATATATCTAAATACATTGAAAATATGCGAATCGAGATTCAAGCAAAAATATTATATCTAAAAGGAAACGACCAACAGTGGTATGATTCGTCAGCTAGTATATATAAACTTTTTCAATAGTGCACTACAAAAGTAGTCCGATAGGGACAGCAAACGACGCCTTATGTTTTCCAGCTCTTTTGACATTTCTCTTCCGTAAGGTTTACCATTTCATCAGGGAAATCGGAGTCAGTGACCTCAACTTTAAGAGCGCTACGTCCAATTTATGGTGGTCATAATCATCCTGTCAGATCAACAATTGAGCGTCTAGTGAAAAAATTTGAATTCACAGGCACGGCATAAAATATTCCCGTGCCAGTGAGACAAAGAAGTGTCGGTAGTGGCGAAAATATTGCTGCCGCTAGCGCATCGAGGAAGACCAAAATCAGTCTCTTACACGTCGTTCTCAAGCACTGGGCATACCTATGACGTCGTTGTGGCGAACTTTGCGAAAAGATCTTGGCCCACATCCTTTCAAAATCAAAATGATGCAAGAACTAATGCCACTTGACCACCAGAGTTGTCGTATATTCGTGAATTGGGCTGAACAACAACTTGAAAATGATTCAGATTTTCGTCGAAAAATCATCTTCAGCGATTGAGGGCCAAATTAGATAATATGGACATAAACCATATGTGGTTCCAACAGAACAAATAAATCGAGTTTCATATATAATGGCAGCAAATGTACTTCCACAGGAGTAAAGATATCCCAAAACGTATTTGCACCCTTTCAAGTTTCATCAAAAGATTTATTTGCTAGACGGGATCTTATAATAATAATCAGTAAAAAATTTAATAAACAGATTTGCTTGTCCCCCACAATACAAAAAGTATTTATCGAAGATGTCGGATTTCCTAAAAAAATAAAATTTTTGATAGATCGACGTGGTCTACACGAACTAATGAAATAAGCTAGAACCCACACTAGGACTTTGTTCAACAACTTTAACGAGAGTGTCGAAAATATAAGAACCCAACGCCTTAATACTAAAGTAAATTCTGTTGAAACTGGAATATTCAGTCATTTTTTCGCTTTGGAATTCCTAGTCTGGCATTTTCGTAAAGGTCAACGTAGCTTATGGCAATGTGGTTGCTGCAACAGCAAGTACACACACAAGCGCGTAAGAGAAAAAAGCAATTCAAAAATAGAAACAATTAAAATAAGTAAACATTTAACTTGGAGAAACCAAACAAACGAGCGCATCCAACTTGGCAAACTGGCTCGCAATAAAATTCGCGCAACAAAGTTCAAACTCAAGTGTGTTAAGCAAACAGAAACCAGCTAAAATATAAACAAAGCATTACAGCGAACAAAAACAACAATAAAATCGCCAAAAATTGGAAAGAAGACGCAACAACTTCTAACATCAAAAGCAAAAGAGCAAAATAAGCACTTTGCCACTTAAGTACGAGTTGTACGGAACCAGCTGCGCGGCGTCATTGCGCTTGCGGGGCACGGCCAGCGTGTGGAAGCCGTCAATAAACATTAAATGTTGCACACGTCGTCATTGACGCGATCGACGCTTATATGCTGAATGCTGAAGAAGAAGATGCCAATGATGCTGCAGTTGTTGTTTATATATTAGTATGAGTATTTTCAATCAATGAACACTTCACGGTTACCCAGTGTTGTTGCCACTTGTGGCATGCGCTGACCCGCCACGGCAGCCTTAGTAGCAGCAGCAACGGCACACAAATGCTGGTGACGGCGGGAAATGAATTTTCCACTTTGGACTCAACTCAAGTGAGAGTGTGAGTGTGCGCATGCGCGCGCGGTGTCTTGAGTGAATTTGCATTTGCAGAAGTGCTGGTAGCGTACTTGTGTTGTAAGTGTTTGCAGATTTTCATTAATACATTATACTTTTTGTTTCGTTTTCGAATTTTTCTTCCACTAAGTGGCAAGCTGCTCAGTTGTTGCAACCGGTATGCCACGCTGCAAGTGTGTGCTTCTTTTGCTTGATCAATCACTTTGTTGTTGTCGCTTCTGCGCTACCCATTTTTCAGTGGCCAAAGTCGCTTTGTATTCCACACTTTGCGCGCGCCGAGTTAATGACCGAAAAAATGCACTTTTGGCATTGTTGTTGTTGTCGCTTAGATTGTTATTGCCACTTGGTGAATATGCAGTTGCCACACAACGCTACTGCGCAAGTTCAGCCGTGTGCGTGTTTGTGTGACTTGCAGTCTATGCCGCGATGTTCAGCAACCACAAGCTCCGCATAGGCAATTTTGTAGCATCATCGTTGAAATTGCTGGTGGTCATGGTTGCTTTATTTAACATAACATTGTTGTTGCTTTTATTACTAGTTTCATTTTTTCAGGCAGTGCAACCACTCTTTAACACTTGTTGATGCGGCGCGCTAAGCCAGCTGCCGGCGCTTGACCTTTCTCATTTGGTGTGACTCGGTTTTTGCCAAGTATTCAGGTCAAATATGCAGTTGGCGGTTTGGCGCGTATGCAATAACAACAATTTGACACTTTTAGGTAAATATTTTAGGTTTACATTGAAAGCATAGCTTAAAAGGAGGGCATAACCGATAATTAATTAAAATTTACTTGCCACCGTTAGATGGCGCTGTTGTCGAAATAACTCTTTTTATGCCTTTTTAAGTAATTTTTCAAGAAAATAAGGCTACTGTATCGCATAAATGTTGGCACTATCGAGATAAGACTTTCTTTTAAAGCGATAGCGTTGATTTTTAAGTTCAAACCAAGGAATTATTTGCGAATGCCTGGTCTAATTCATCATAAAACTCATGCCACACAAAATAATGTCTCGGGAGTTTGGTTTCTAGAGAATTTTGTAATAAAGTGTGGTCTGTTTAGGAGATATACATATAACAATATATGTGAGAGGTGACAATAAAATAGTAGAAATAAATAGTACTTTTCAGTCGACTTAGGCGTGATTACGGAGTGATTACGGGGTGATTACACCGATTTTAGATGACATACTGCCTTAAAGTTGGTTTATAAAACTTCAGCTTTAGCTATACTCCAAAAAAACAATGAACTGTTGAGGTTCAAAGTCCGATTATTAGATAAATAAGCATGATTTAGATTCGACTGATTTGTGCTGGAGCTAAGCTGAGGTTCGGAAGAGATTGGTTTCGAAAAAAATATATATGTACATATATTTATAAAGTCCATCTAGAATGTTATTCCTTATTTCCTATAGCAGACGGTTAGCACTTTTAATAACTATTTGAGGCAGCAAACGTACACACATTACATATCCTATTCACCTTTTCATCCACAATTCCGATCGATATCAAGCGACGTTGCTGAAGTTCTAGCTAGTATGACGCCCATTGACATCCAGGGAGACTAATTTGGGCGATTGAACCAACTATTAGAGCCGTTTGTTTATGCCTACAAGAGGAGAGAACCAAAAGCATCACAATGTGACGGCAACGGTGGCAAACCTCAACCAAAGGACGGTGCATCCGCAGACATAATCCTGGACATCCACTCGTGGATAGACAGCCAAAATGGTGACCTAGACTTCCACTAAAACCAAATACTGAGTGAACATGGATGCTTTAGAAGCTATCTGGTCCGATTCTATCACGACTTTAGTCCACACAGTCCGATGGGTACAGAGTGAATAGAAGACTCTAATGTATTTTTTCAATACTCCCGTTTTTCAAATTTTTTTTCGGTGGAAAGTTTTACAGGATTCATGTGTTAGTCCTCTGTTAAATGTTAATGGAGATCTCCGCTTAGTAGAGCGTCCATTTAATAGAGCTTTCTCTGTAGTTTTTATTTATGAATTGTTTTGACTATCCTATCTTCTAAGTTGGTTCGAACTGAACACAGTGTGCTAAGGTTTTGCTGAAATCGGTTCAGTAGTTTAGGAGTCCATCCCGGACAAACAACGTGACACCTAATTTTTATATAGAAAGGTTAGGCGTCAGTTAGTCCGTATGACAGATGAGATTTAAAGTGTTTCTTCTCTCCAATGAAGTAATACTTCATTCGGTGCTTCCGTGGGAGAGATAAGAGTTGGAAGTAGGTTAGGTTTAGCGGATTAAAGTTCTACATTCCGGCTTTCGATGCCTCCTCCTACTATAAAAACACTTTTCCTCATTAGGTGCACAAAATTGGTCTCACCTGCCAGTTTAAGTATTAAAAATAACTGCATTTAAACAAAATAAAAAGTTTTAAACTTTTTAAGTAAATTTCTGATCTCCACAATACATGGCGAAATTTCAATTAAGATTTTTCACTTTCCTGAAATCAAAAATATTGCATTATATGCAAATGTGCTGCAATATCTTGTAACCGTATGCAAATGCAGCGTGAATTTTCGGTGGATTGCACACATATTTTGTTGCAAAGTTGCAAAATTCGTATGTTGCAAGCGACGACATGCGCTTAATCGCACTTGAAGGTATGCATTTGCGCATGCGTTGCCACTACGTACCCACAAATACTTGTGTATGGTTGTGTATTTCAGCTCGCGCGATTAGATTACCCATCGAACAAAAGACGCCAGCGACAAACTTGCCTGTCTTGTTGACATAAACCAACAGCAATGCATACAAGTTGTTGTTGTCTGTGTGAATGCACAAAGTTGCATGCAAATTTTCAAGCACTGCATAGGTAAATAACTGTTTGTCGTGTAGACAGTGTAGAAATAACTGAAAATCAAGCAGAATAGAGGCCTTGAAGCCAACTTTCGTTGCATGCTTGTGCTTTATTGGCGAAGGAAAATAGCGGCAACGATTACAATAAGACTAACAACAAAAACTAACAATAACAACTACAATTACAAGTTCTATCAGCACAATTAATTTATTTGCCGCGCTTGGAATTCTTGAACTACGAAAGATAACATTTGTAGGTCTTCGGACAAATTGCTTCCCTTGCAAGTTGATTGCTTGAATGAGATTTTGCGATTTTCACAAACACTGACGGTTCGTTTGTGTGCGTCACACTTGTCACGCTCTAATTCTCATTCCCATGACATGACGATCGCACGAGCGCCCCGCCAGCAACTGACAGTTGCCTGACACTAAGAACTGTGCAGCAAAGAGCAGCAAATGAGCGAATGTGTGGAATATGGCAACTGCAACAAAAATAAGCGAGGGTGTGCTGAAGTGGCAGCTTCTTGCTTCGTTAGCAGTTGGAAGCCAGCGAATTGACCAAAAAAGCACACAGTGTTAATAATCGGCTCTAACAACAAAAATACGAAAGAAAACTACACCGACAGAGCAACAACGAACACCACGAGCCACCGCATCCACCAAATGCCAGCAAGTGCGGCTCCCAAACGCTTTTGTCTGTCTCGGCTGCCGTTGTTTGTAGAAATCGAAATTGTAGGAGTTTAAAGCAAGTTTTATTGTTGTTGTAGCGCTTAGTTGGTGACTTTTGCACTTTGCATTTGACCTGAAATTGTTATAAGGCAGTGTTGGCACTCAAAAATATGTGTTAGTTGAGATTTGAGTGAAGAAAATTGGAATAAGAAGTAAGGAAGATTGAAAAGCGCGCATTTCTCGAGTCAAAGGAAGCGCTGAAGTTGTTGTTAATCATTGTTTAGTACCTTTAGATGTGTGAAGCGAGGATATCGGATAAATTTGTAGCGTTTTTGGGAGTCATGTGTAGAAGTTCACGCAAGTGAGGAAAGTTCTCTGATCGCCAATCACTTGGGAGTGGTCAGAAACGATTCTTTTACATATGGACAGCCTAAGAAGATCCGTTTGAAGGCGAGCTAAAGTGAGAAGGATTGAAAGACGCGGGTTTTTATAGCCAAAGAACAGTTGCTCATATTTAGTTGCTTCTTTTAATAGTCTAATCCAATATTGTTTTCTTTCTTACATACAACCCTTCAACCAGGCAACTTCTGTTTGGTTGTTCGAAACTCAGTAAAACCTCCTGATGACCTTTTTCGCCTTCTCAGTGGTGGTTGTGCTCAAGCGCATACTTTTGAAAGTTCAGAAATTGGTGTCTTACTCAGCTTTAATGGCTTTCTGCTGTGATTTTTTTCCGAAGTAATCAAATTTTCGAAGTTTAGTAAATTTTAAGATTAATTGAGAGACTCAGCTTAGTTTTAATAAAATGAAAAAAAAATAATAGAACTTCTGTTCACTCACTTTCTGACGACTTTATACACCTAGCTGGAGCCAAATTATTTAATGAAAATCTGAAAATTGCCTACTTAATGCTCTTTAGCTAAGTCAACAGTCCCAAAAAAATACTTATGCGCTGAACATCATTTTTTCTTCAAACATAATAATAGCTCAGCTGATTGCGGTAGGGTGCAGTTCACGAGTCTTTGCTTAACTGATTGACAACTCAACTTGAGCAACATCTTTTTGACAAGTTTGCTGCTAACTTTAGAATTGTGAATCAGCTTGACTTATTGTCGCACTTACAAGTCTTCAGTTTTTTTCACATAAACGCCGCTCTGTGCTATAATAAAACACCAGCGATGACATGGCGTATACGTAACATTTAATTGCGGCAGCCAGTCTGAGAACAAAAAGTCCATTTGCAATTTTTATGGAAATAGTCATGTGTAAAAACACTAGTTTGGCGCATTCAACGTCTGTTATAATTAAAATCAAACTTGATTTCCCCTTGCCGCTCGCTTGCTTGAGGGTTTGTCTGCGCATGCGTGTTGCTTGTTTTGTCACAAATTCAGCACATTTTATGAGTGCTACGTAGATAAAAGTAACTCAAGCGTTTGCTTGGCTAATGAAGCTGCGCATAACTCATACTGCTACTGCTGTTCCACTAGCTGTTGTGCACTTAAAGTCGACTTAGCAAACATTAGCGCTAACACCATGCGAAGATGCTTCCATATAAAAGTCATGTTTCGTCAAGCGTGGTAGATTCGTTAGTTTTTATTGGCCCTCTCAAATTTATAAGCAATACAAACATAAGAAATGACAGCCATTAAATTATGCCATAAATCAATTGAAGCAGTGACAAAAAGTCAGTTTGCAGCCAACAGCTGCATGCACACGCGGCTACGCACATGCGCAGAGCGGCTGACATCAATGAGGTGCCGCGACAGCCGCAGCATCCGGTTCTATGATAAGTTTTGAGTTCTTCCATGCGCTGGCTGGCAGGCGCTTTGAGATTTATGTTGTTACTCATGTTGATGGTGTTGTTGTTGGGTTTTGATTTTTTTTTTTTTGGTGTTTTTGACTTTTATGGTTGCTGAGAATCATAAAACTTTGTTGACATTGAATTCTAACCGACACATGATGACACACGCAAAATACTGCCTCGGGTGGTATGATTGTAAATGAGCGAAACTGAGCTTCTTATGGCTGCTAAGCTGCGAGTTTTCTTGGCGTTTTTACATAACTAAAACAGCCGAGAAATGAAAGGAGAAGGCTCATACAATCAGTTCTTGCAATTGCGAATGTCCTTTGAACGGAAAAATATCAAAACCAAAATAATTGTTTCAGAACTATAAAATATGAAAACTACAGAGGTCGTATAATCCAGAAAGGTAGTAAAAATAGCAGTGAAAAGATGTGTACCCAACTTTTTATCCAATTTTTTTATAATCATTATTCTCAAAGTAACCTTAACTCCTCCTTAAGTCCAATATATTGTGTAGTCGAAAAAGTCATTTCGTATTTTGTCTATAGATGTCGTTGCAGACAGCACAAAAATGGCAAAAAGTGGTCGACCAAAATGGTACATATTTGGTTCATTAAAGTTCATTATAAATATAAAAAAAAATAAGTTGAAGTCTGATTAGAAATACGAAAAGACTTTTCCGACTACCCTATATAAATAAAACTTGAAAACCTACAAAGATAATTAATCTTGAAAGCTTTAGCTAACCAAGACTTAAAAAAACTCAATTAAAATTACCTGAAACCAATTAATAACATTCCTGACTTTTGCAAACACCAAATTATATTATTAGCAGCATTTAAAGAAAAAAATCTTCAAAAATGAATGATTTGCAAACAAGTTTTGATTAAATTGTGAAAAAAGAAGCCGCGACATAGTTTCGGGTAAGTTGCTAACCCGTAATTAGCGCTGATGATAGATGAAAGACACTCTAGCACAAAGCCAAACATATATATAAACACACACACCAACAACAGCAACAACATAGTCAGCGCTGTGCCTGTGTTTGAGCATAAGTCAACATTAGTAAAAATAGCTATGATTCGTTTTGATAGCAATAAAGAGTGCCGCAGTTCTTCACTATGCACACACATATAGATTTTTTTGATTGGCAACGCGCCGCAATTAACGCTTCTTTGTAAGCAAATACGCTGGCGAGCGCTTCAAATGAAATTGAAAACACGTTTGTGCTGCACAAAAACTTTAATATCATGGAGTTTTTTACTTGCTCCACCAATGTTTATTGAAATTAACGAACTAACAACAACATTAATCAATTGGAGAGCTAGCCAATTCGCAAATTTCGGTTTCTATGAAAAAAATATTGTTCTTTGCTTGTAAACTTTTTTCCAACTAATTCCTGAAATAATTTGTGGTTTTTGGAGAAAAATTAGCATTTATAATGACTGCTGCTGATGAGCTACAACATTAAATCATGCTGCAGGATGCTGAAATTATGCGAAAGCTAGGAGAACATAAAAAGGAAAAAAAATGTGAAAGATCTGTCAAATGCTTTGAAAATGGACTTTAGCACGATTAATTGCAGGCGGCGCTGTCAAAATATTTTGTTTTAATTATTCATATTTCTTTTGTCGCAAATGATTTATAGAGCCAGTTTGCTAGTTTTTTTTTATTGAAAATATGCCTATGTGAGTCTGTCTGTGTGTAACACGCACAATCGAATATCTTGCCTTGAGGCATAATGAAGCTGCTGCCACTTTCGCTTTTGTTGCTCTGCTTTTGTTTGAAAAGAACGGTAGAAGTCTTATATTCTTAAATCGCTGAAATATTATTATTTTCAGACAATTATTAGGTAGTCGAAAAAGTCTTTTGTATTTTTTGTGTAAAACTTTAATCAAAACGAAATTTCCGGAATAAGCATCGGTTATACTTCACAAATTTCATTTGGAATTCTTTCCTTTTTATACAAAAATCAAAATATAGCGAATTTCTTTGGATGGTAAATTTTTGAACATGTAACTTTTTTTTTAGAATTTACTGCTAAATGGTCTGTTTCCAACACTATATTACATGACACAATGAAACTGAATTGACAAAATACGAAAAGACTTTTTCGACTACCAAATATTTAGGTTTAGTGAACACTTTTGGTCTAAAACTCAACCAACAAAAAATTATGCTATATTTTGCTGAAATCTGGGCAAATATTTCAGTTGTCTTTTACACTGAAAAGTTGCATTTTTTTATTATAAAACAAAGGGTTAAATGGTAAATGGATGTCTTAGAGCTTACTGTGTGGTGTGTGTCCAGGATAAACTGGTATAAACTGATATTTAGTTTTTCCGCAGATTTATACAAGTAAAATGTGAGTATTTGCGCTGTTTTGCAACAACAATAAAGTCTGTGTCAAGTGTCGAAAATGCATACTGGAGGTAAAAAATTGCTATAAATGGAACTGGAAAGCTTTTGGTATGCCTCCTTGATTCGAAATGCATTTCTATGAATTTGGAAGTTCTCACTCCTATATACAAAATTTGAGTTACACTATTTTACACAGAAAAGTTACATTTTCCACAAATTTTTTGTAATAAACTGATATAAACTGAAACTAGTTTTTTGCAAATTTAAACCAGTAAAATGGTAAATTTTCGTTTGCTTTGCAACAACAAGAAAGTCACTTAACGACTCAAATGCGTGCTGAAGCTTAAAAAATGCTATGAATAAAACTAGAAAGGTTTGAGTATGCCTCCTTGATTTGAAATGCATTTCCATGTTTTTCAAACTCCTCACTGCTATACAATTGACACATAACTGAAATACTGTAACATTTTTGAATGTTTAAGCTTTAAAGTCTATTAAAATAGGTCTTAGTCTCGGCGATTACTTATGATTGTTGCATCATTAGACGCTGTGGCTTTAGTGCATAACATACAGTCCACTCGGATGTCTGTTGAGTGAACTCCAGAGAAATATATCAGTGCCATATTTCATCTATTGTCAGCAAATCGTACTTATTTTCAGTCTGCTGAATCGATAATACGATTAAGATTATGTTGCAATAAAAGTCCATAAGACAACGAAAGCAAAGTTAATAAAGTTGGGGTACAACATTTGTAAAAAATATAAATTTCAAGTCACAATAAAAAAATCAAATACAAACAGATGTAAGTTTTTCAATCAGACAACCGCTAAAATATTACATGCAAATAAAGATTGCGAAATGAAGCAATGAAACCGATTACCGATGCAAAAAATCAGCACAAAGAATCAGAAAATAACTAGTAGAGGGGCTGAAGTGGCAGAGCGTTGCGCGAAATTAAAGGAAAATTTTACAAGCTGATTTGTGGTCACTGCACCACTTATAAGAGTTTCGCAATGAAAAAATTAAGAAAAAAGTGACGTCAAAGCAAACAAACTCGCAAATGTAAACGGAATTTTAATTTGTTGGCGGCTAAGCCATTTGCAGCATATTATATCAAACAGCAGCAGCAATAGCAACAAGAACACACAAGTAAGCAACTGAAATCCGTGCAACTAAAGCGAAGCCACATCATCAAACGGACACTTATTGGCCGACCAGCCACATCCAGCCAATCAAGCGGCGACCAAATGGGGCACATGCAACCGGCGCAGCCGAACAGCAATCAGTTTTTCATATCTGCCAAACACGCCATGGGCGAGTGCGCCCAAGAAGTCTGCAACGCAGCATAGACTAAGCACCAGACTGAGACTAGACTAGACTAGATTGGTATGGCCTAAAGCGGGCATGAAAAAGAACGAAAATGAAAATTGTGGCAGCGCAGAGCAACCAACCCGGCGGCAGCATGCGCTGTGATTTCGAAATCGCCTAAATAGTTGCAATTTTTGCACAATTTCGTACATATGATTTTCGCTATGCTTATGCTGCGCGTTGCTGGACAGCCAAGCGTCAGCGGGGACTTACGAGCGACTGCGAGTATTATTGCGGCAATTTGGCTCTAATGCAATAAACAGCAATTGACCGCGGCTCAGCTGATTTTATTAATGGAAAGTATAACTTTTATTGGCTGCGATCAATGTGCTGGACAATGTGGAGTTATTGGAGTTATTTACCAACACACGCGCGCCACAAAGGGTAACAATGCAAGAATTATTGCGACAGCCGCATGCAGTCTATGGAAATTGATTATGACTACGGTGCAATCATTGCGCTGCCGCAACAACAAACAATAAGCGTTATTGGCGCTGCGCTGGCGTAGGCTGCAATTGGCCGCCCGTCGGCATTGGTGGCGTCGAAATCGAATTTAATGATTTCGATTTATTTTCGCTGCGGATTTGGGGTCAAGCCATAGGTGCAGCCCGCGTTGAGTAATTGAGCCTTAATTGCGGCTTGGATGTAGGTTTTTAGTGCACATTACGGGCTTGAGCGGAGCATTAAGGCAAAGTGAAATAGAGCAGCTAAATGCAAATGCAACCAACATTGTGTGGCGTGAGTCACCCTCGTAAGTGATTGTTTATAAAATTAACAACACCGTTAAATATATGTGGGTATAATTACAGTTATGTAGCGCCTTTCGTTATTACCAAAAAAAGAAAAAAAAAACGCTTGATTTATGTGCAAATCGGCGCGATCTGTCAATTGACAAGCATTTAAATTTTCCAAACGCTTTTTAAGTGTCATTTGATTTACAGATTTTGACAGTCATTTAAAAGTAAATATGGCAACATTTTTAATTGGCCACTGATGGTTGTAGTACATTTGCAGAGCAATCTTTGATCGCCGTGTGTTGCCAAGTCAATTTTTTTCGGCTGCCTGTGACTTGTTGTCTCATATATAATATGTTGTTGTTGTTGTTTTTGTATTGTGTTTTATATACAAAAGTTGCTGTTGTTCTTGTATTGTGTCGCGCGTTTTGCGTGAAAGGCTGTCAAAGCGGTCGCCTGTGTTCATGGGTGTGTGCTGTGGCGCCATATTGTTTGAGTGGCTTGTTGTGTGTTGCTGTTGCTGTTGTTATTGTCACGCTCGCCCAACAGTCAGTTATGCTACTAGCGGAAGGCAAACAAGCTTATAGGTGTGTTTCTGCACTGATTTAAGTATCCGTGTTTGTGCTTTTTGTTTGTTGCTTTCTGCGGCTTTTAGTAGAATGCAAAACTCGGCTGTTGACTCAGCCATTTACTAACTTTAATTAAACTAGCTGACATTTAACAGCAATTTTTATCGCTGTGTCTCAAATACATCAGTTTATTTAGACAAAAATTATACTTTTTTAAACGTACTTTGTAGGGATATTTGCTGGTGCGGCGACTGGCAGTCGGACTTCGCTGCTGTAAACGAGATTTTTGCTGAGATTGTGTGCTTATTTGATGCTAGAAACATGCAAGTTGTGCTGTGTCAACTTATCGTATTGAAAACTAATTTAAAAACTGTGTTAAAAATGATTTTTATGCATTGAAGTGCGGAATTATCTGATTTATGTTGTAATAACGAAAGACTTAAGAAACGAACTTGCTCATTAATAGCGCTGCTGTACACTGGGGAGTGGCGTTAAGCAGCAGACAGTTAGAATTATACTTAATTTGATCGTTTCACATCAAAGTTAGCAGTCATTGGATGATAAAGACGCGTTTGAAATCTCAAGATTTCTATAAAATTTGAAAAAAAAAAGATATTCATTATTTTGTGTGGTTGTTGAATTGTAGAGTCAAGGAACATTTTGATGTAATTTAGAGGTATGTTGTCGAGCTGAGTTCTTGAACGGTTAAAAATCCGGGATATGAGGACAGTAATATTTTTTATTATTTTTTGTTTTTTGTTGTTGTTGTAGAACCAAAAATCATTTCTGCAGTAATTTAGAGGCATTATTCGAGATGACAAGTCCTTGAAGGGATAAAAATTCGGGTACGTTTCGGTTACTTATGCCCGAATGTCGGGGTTGAGCTTAAGTAGACAATTCGACCAGAAAGACCTAATTTATATATGTATATCACAGATAAATTAAAAATTAAGCAAATGGTCACCCTGCCAAATTTCCATAGTTTCCATAAAATTTTTTCTGGCTTTTCAAACTCAACTCATTAACATAATGACTAAATCTGCGCATGCGTGTCCAGCAAGTCAAACGTGTATTTTTTTTTGCAATATAAATTTTGCCATTTTTTGCGTTAGGAATTTATGAGCCGCACTCGAAACCAGTTTGAATTATGATATTCGAAATGCATAAAGCCATGTTCGAAGGCGCATAATGCTCGCACTGTTATTCTTTCGTTTGCCGTTGAACATATTGCCATTCATCAAGTGTCCAACAGTAAAAGCGCAAATGTGAAATGAAACACACAAAAATAAAAACATACATATATAGTACATATGATGACATGTGCTTATGACATGTGTACGAGTATAAATGAAATTTATTGTTTACTTCAAGTACATTGTTCGCTAATACTCAATAATTTGCAAGCTTTCGTTAAGTGGCAGGCAATAAAGTGAGTGGGCGGCTGCCTGCGACCTGTTATTTTTAAACTAGTTCACATTCATTGCCGCTCTAGTTCATTACGCTTACGCCAGCGGCGCCATTTCCATTGTGTCTGCGAGCTAATTACATCAACAACTCCAGTGTGCTTGTGCGCATTAACGCTTAAATGTTGGCGGTGATTATTGTTTTTTTGACAGTGTGTTATGTTACACGACTCTTTGCAGGCAAATACATAATATTCCTGCTCTCACGCTTACGTAACCAATGCGAAAAACAATTATATTTGCGTAAGAAGTCGTGGGAGACGTTAAAGACGCATGTTTTGATAAGCAACAATGAATTATGGCTGCATAAATGACAGTGCAGTTTATTTATGGTGAAATGTGTGAGATAAGAATTTATTAAAAATAATGCAAAGAAGGTTAGAAATAGAAAAAAGCATAAAGATTAGTATAATACTATTTTTCGAACAAATTATTCCTTTTCATAATTTTCTATGAAATAAAAGTCCAGAAATTCTTAAAAATCCAAATTTTTAGTTTTTGCCAATACAGCAAAGTAAACAGCCTCAGTACGGTTAAGTATCCGGTTCCGTTATGATTTCCGTCATATGGAAAAAACCATGGTGAGAACGGAAACGAAGCTGGAGATTTATTTACCATTTACAAGACTCATTTTAGTTCTCATAGGCGCACATAGGACTGCTGGCACTCTTCTTGAACTCTTTTCTTGCTTGTGACTCATTTGCCTCGTTGATCTTTTTGGCCATTTACAAATCTGCGCGCTAATCTTTTATTGCCATTTATGAAATTTAACTGCTTTGATACCGTTTTAATGGCCATTTCCACCAAACACAGCGGCTCATTTAAATTCTGGGCAACAACTACTGTGCTAAAAGGCACGCCAGCGCACCTCAAGCGTGCGTGGAGGCAATGAACTCTGAAATTATTTATGTTTAGCGTGTGAAATGCCATAAATAGCGTCATCTACTGTTTAATTTTGCGCATATTTGTTAAGAACGTAATAATACTACTTTAAATGAGGCAAGTTCGTAGCAAAAGTCTTCTGTGTGTGTTATATATGAATTTATTTATGAATGTAAAAAAAAAAAAAAATTGATAACTAAGTATTATCTGCATTTTACACTTTACTGATACACTTTAATAACATTTATGTGCCACTTCCGCATAGCAACGCTTCAAGTGAACGCAAAAATCGATAAAATGGCGCAAACTTTAGCAACAAGCCAATTTCAACCTTGTTGCAAGTGGTTGCAAATCGATAAAACTGAAAAAGCATAAAGATTATAATGTGCTACGTGCAACCTTTGGCGCCTTTAGAGGCAAGTCGGCTGCTTGGTGCAGGCTGCGCACACTACCTCTTGGTGCATTCACTTGCCAGCAAACTGTTTTCTCACACACTAGCACAGCCTGTGTAGCAATATTTTTATTAATAACCGTAATAAGAAGTCTATTGTGCAACAGTTTAGACTATATTGGCGCTGTATGACAAGAAACGGCCAAACTTGTGCCGGTTCGTGTTGGGTCAACCGGTGTTATGGTCACTCCGCGTTTATAGCTTACGCCGCACTCACCGCACCAACTGCAATTGCCATAATTGGCCATGAATGAGTTGGCGATTCGATTTGGCTCCATTTTTGGCGCTTAAAATATTAAATAATAATCGTGTCGAAAAATAATATAAGAAAAAATAAAATTAAGCTTAGGGAAGGCTATCTTACCAACGCCTTTTGTTGGACAGTGAGATCCCACTGTGAACCCCGTTTAGTTTTTATCTTTATAGGTGGAAACTGATGAAAGAATGTATTTAACTGCTATAATTATATGTTTTGGGCCCTTGTTATTTGCTACACGGAGCCCTCATTACTTGCCAAGAGGACATCAAATATCTATCTTATTTTCTTCTTTGTTCCATAGGTTACCCATAGGTTACCCTTCACATGTACTTCGTTAATCTCGATTGGACAGTGTTCAGTCAGAACTCCTACAGCCACTGAAAGCTGGACTGTGCTGAGTGCGAAGAGTTCCCTGGACGTATTGCGATTTACTCTGAGCCTCAGGGACCTCGCGAATACTCTGGTAGTCGACCAGCGCTTGCTAATTTGGTGCGAAGCCAACAATCCAGTATCGAGCCAAAAGGAAGCTGAAGGAGCTCCTACCCGTTCCCTTTCCGCTGCTATTGAGACTGAAGTGCCTGTAATAGCAAGTTTAGAAGCCTTACAGTTTCCTGTAGCTAATGGAAAGTTCCCGATAGTATTCTCTTTCACCAAGTTTTCAGTAGTATAGTCTGTCGAGAATTTTTGTGGATCGGACAAAAAAAATCATTACGGTCATTACAGGGTTTCTCGCCACAATATATGAAATAGATGAATCTTAACAAAATCAAGCTCGTCCTCCATCAATACTCAAAATATTATCCACTTCCATTCCCTTGCATCTTCCTTTTCACATATTTCTATTATAACACTTAGTGCACTGAACTCTGAGCCGCACTCTGAACTATGTTTCAGTTACAGTATGAACCTGCTTAGTGAACTGCAACTCTTCAATACTCTTTCTTCACTCTGCAACCTCAATACCACATTGTCAGCTGTCAGCGCGCACCCGCATAATTTAAAAGGCAAACAATGCCATGAATCTGTGCCAAGCGCCTGTCACAGTGGCTGCAGCCGGAAATCGAAATGCAGAGCAAATCGTTAATCAATAATCACTAACGCAGACCGACGCGCACGTAGCTAATTGCAACACGTGCACAACTTGCGCTGGCCAAACGCATAATCAGCTGGCCACAAGAGCAGCGAGAAAACAACAACAACAATTATTTGTGTACAACAAAAAGAGTTGATAAGGCAGGCAAGTGAAAAAGTGACGTAGCCCCAATTTTCGATTGTACATTATTTTACTAATCCTAAAATGCTCAACTTGTTAGTTTTTGAATTAAAAAAATAACGATAAAATAAATAATTATAAAAACTCAAGCATTTGTTGCATTTCGTTCCATTTTGGGGTTTCATTGTTCGAGGCTTGTTATTAATTGCACAAAAGTTTTCATGACTGGACGCTTTGCAGCCGCTATTTCGGCCCATTTTTTGCCGTTTAATCGCCTGCTTTTCTTTTCTCCGCTTTTTGTGGTCGTCAGCTGACCAACTTCCCCAGTTTATTTCTTTACTTGCAGCGTTTGAAGAAAACTGCCGATTATATAAGGACAAACGGTTTGTACGAAGAACAACAAATAAAGCAGCCATGAATCTAAATATACCAAATCACAACAATTCAAAAGTGCATATCATGCACATAAACACACACACAGACACACACACACAAACGCAAAGTGTAGCTCATTTAAAATATTTGCAATTAAATAGAGCAGAAACATATTTTTATTTTTTCAACAAGCGAACCGTAAACTAATATGTTTATGTAATTTTTTATGCACTACTATTCCGCTTACTGTAACACTAACACAAATATATCTGCTTGTACATATGTATGTATTTGAAAAGTAAACCCAGTTCCTAGTGCGGGCCAATCCAAAGCAGCAACACGGACACTTGTGAGCACAATAGCAATCAATTGCGCGCATATTTGTTGCTTTATCTATGTACATGGACAACAACAACAATAAACGTCAACAAGCAAAGCATTCAAGCAGTCAAGCAGTCAATAGGTAATGCTTGAGTAAACATTCGAAAGTAACAACGATTTGATAACTCCGAAGTAATCAAGTAAGCGGGCGCAACTGTTGAACTTGTTTGCCCGCAAAAATCATATGAATGTACTATATACGCAAATACATAGATAAATATGTTTTATTGTGTGCCAAGTGTCAACATTTTGTACGATATTGAATAATTGGCATGCAAGGGCGCAGAATTCTAAAAGAAATACATAGATTTATCAAGAATTGTTACTTATAAAAATAATATAGACAAAATTTATCGAAAAACAGAGATATCTAATTCAAAAATTTAACATTTTTATTTCAAGTATATAGGTATTTATTTAATCAAATTGGGAAGGGTTTAGTGGTTCGTGGTTATATAACTAAGGTTCAGTGATTGCCATTCTTTTGATCTCAGTCTGATGTAAATTATTTCTGATCTTTTCTGGAAAACTTTTTATATTATATAGTCCGGATTAGAAAATGTTTGAAACCAAATAATCATAATCATAGTATTATGACACCCATTGAAAAAATAAAAAAAGAAAAATTTAAGAAAAATAGTTTTAGGGTGGGTTTTTCAAAAGGGATGATACAGAAGTAAACCGATAGGAGCCGCAAACGACGCTATATTATTCCCGCTCTTTTGACATTTCTCTTCAGTAAGATTTGACCTTTCATCATGGAAATATATACAATCCACCAATGAGTTGGAATTATTAAAATTTACTATCGAAATTCGGAGTTAATGGCCTCAACTTTAAGAGCGCTACGTCAAATTTATGGTCGTCATAATCGGCCTGTCAGGTCAACTATTGAGCGTCTAGTGGAAAAATTTTAATCACACGCATAGTACAAAATGTTACCGTGCACTGGACCAAGAAGTGTCCGTAGTGTCGAGAATATTGCCGCCGCTAGAGCATCAATTGAGGAAGACTCAAGTGTCCTCAAGCGTTGGGCGTCTCTGTGACGTCGTTGTGGCGAATTTTGAGAGCGGATCTTGGTCTTCATGCTTACAAAATCTAATTGACACAAGAACTTTTCGGATTTTCATCGAAAAATCATCTTCAGCGGTCAAGCTAATTTCTAGCTGAATGATTTCGCCAATAAGCAAAATATGTGTTATTGATCAGGCAGCAATCCACACGTATTCCATAAGTAACCATTGCATCCCGAGAAAACTACAGTTTGGTGTGGTTTATGAGCCGGCAGTGTCATTGGGTCGTACTTTTTTCGTGATGATCAAGACCGACACGTTACTGTGAACGGGAATCGCTAACGCTCAATAATAACCAAGTATTTTTGGCCCGAATTGGATGATATGGACTCGGACAATATGTGGTTCCAATAGGACGGCAGCACAAGCCAAACAGCGAATGTCACAATTCATTTATTGAAGATCATGTTTGGTGAACGTGTTATCTCACGAAATAGCCCAGTCAATTGGCCAACTCGGCCGTGCAATTTGACGCCGTTATTATACTATTTCTTGTGGGGCTACTTCAAGTCTATGGCCTATGTAAATAAGCTAGCGACGTTTGGTAAACTTCGTACGAATATCGCCGAAAATATCAAGCTCGCATTTAGGTTCATTTTGCATAAGTATGTGTAAAAACAAATATTTGCATTAAATATTCTATATATTTTTTTTAATACATTATTCTTTAAATTTTGCTATGGACCTGCTAAAATTACTGCTTTAATTCTTCACTATGTCGACATATTTTAAATTTTTTCTCGATTTGTTACTGATGTGATATTCTGAAAAAATAAATTTTGAGTTATGCACTTCTTACTTAATTTTTTTTTTCTGACATACTATTGACAACTATTTTTACGCTTACTAGCAACATATGTAGGTATATATATGTATTATATACAGCTGCACTTCTTATAAATAAAACGTAAATTTTTGTTGTCAAAGTTGTGCGAAATGCAGATGGAATACCCAAGCACGTGCCTTTCGCACTAAATCGCTTGGAATTTGAAGCAAAAACCAATAAATTAAGTGCGGCACATTTTTTAAACAGACTGTGAGCAAATACGCATGTGTAGATGCCGTTTACGTGCCAAACATACCGACCGAAAGCAAAGCCTTGACATAATTGTAAAAGCGTTTTACAAGAAAACATTCAATAATGGTTAGACAAGTGCACAAATATTGGTAGGTAATGCTTGTTCTTCAGTTTCTAAAAAGTAAGAAAAGTTAGAAAAGTTAGAAATTGACAAACTGAAACAAAAAATACGCTTCTGATTGCGATAAAAATATCTTAAACCGAACGATTATACTCTGTAGCAACATGCTTTGAGAGTATATAATTTTCATTGAAATCGGCACAATGGCTACAGAGTTACGGTAAGCAAACCTGTAAATTTAAAAACATGAATTTTAATATAATGAAAACCACTTTTAAACACAATCAGCTGATTAAAATAAAAATATTTTCAAAATTACCATTAAAAAGTACTTTTTTAGCCGAAAAATTTGTCGCATAGAAAGAATGTTTCGACTACTGAATTTACTTCCGCCGTTTACTCATAAATAACACGATTTTTTGCTTTAACAAAGAGCTTACAATTAGTAACAAAAGATGACAAAATTATTATTAACTCGTTAGGTTTTGATAAGGTAGCTGCTATTTAAACTATCATTTACAAATATTCGAATATCATTGAAATGAGCGTGTTGAGTGATTAGCGCAAGACTACAAGCGATTACGAATATAAATATGACGAATACATGAATTTATATACAAATATACATATTCATGAATATTAATTTGTGCGCTCGTTAATGCTTAGGGTCGTCGGTATGTCTGGGAAGGTTAAGACTACTTAGCGCTATTGTATTGCTAATGATTAGAAAAAGATACAAAAGTCGTAAATTTTCGAAACTTAAGCTTGAAACATTGTAAGCGTGGACGAGAAGCGGTGAAGCAGACAAAAGTAAGTAAATGTGCATATTTGTATATGTGTATGCATTTAAAGAAGAAGAAGATGTATTGGTAAGCAAAACAGTGCGCTTGAATGGTATTTTGCATTTTGTAAATAAAATCACATAAAATTGTCGCGTGCCAAAGTGAAGTAAACGACGTTAAAATGAAACAAAACAAACAATGGAGATAAGAAAAAGTGTTGAAAAATGCCGAAACAATGTTGCATTGGTTTGTATGCTCGGCACCCAGTAGAAGAAAAATGCTAAACTCAAATATAGTTTACTGAATATTTTGTGAGGATTAAGAGTTATAGTTATAGCAACAAAATTAAATAAAATTAAGCTAAATTATATTAAAATAAGTTAAATTAAATAAAATTAAAAAAAAAAATAAAATAAAACAAAATAAAAATAAAAAATTAAATAAACTACATTTTAAATTTGATTAAATCTTAAAATTAAATTAAATAAATTAAGTTAAATTAAAATAAATCAAATGAAATTAAATAAGTTAAATAAAATTAAATAAAAAAATAAAACAAAATAAAATAAAATTAAATTAAAAAAAATAATTAAATTACTTTTTAATTAAATTAATTTTTTTAATTTAATTAATTAAAAAAATAATTAAATAAACTTGTTTTAAATGTAATTAAATTTTTAAATTAACTTCAATTAAAAAATTAAACAAACTCATCAGCAATAACTAATTATATCTACTGAAGACATCCGAAACTGCTCCAAAACGCACTAGTCACAGAATTGCACTGTCTACAAATTCCATTACAAAATCTGAGCTGTTTGCAATGCAAGCCTTTACAGCTGTACCTCGCGCTCACATACATCTTGATTCTACGCATTTGTCCGCCGTTATGTAAGCGACCGGAAAAAAGCCATTTATCTTGACAATTGTTACGACAATTGCCGGCGCGGATATTTGCATACAAATGGACTTGTTGTCGTTTAAAAAATGTCAAAAGCGAAAGAATTTGACAGCTAACGGCAAACCTAAAGCGCTTTAATTAATTTGCGGCAGTAATGTGCTGATAAGTAAATAAAAGTGAACAAATAACCAACAAACAGAAAACTATAAAAAAAAACTCAGCAAAATTCACATAAACATTTGAGTCGTAAAGTTAAATTATATTTAGCCAAATGTTTAATGTATTGCCACATGTGGTTATATGTATGAAAATATGTATGTTTTAAGCTGACAAGCAATGTTGCCCACTTACTGATTTTTACAGTTAGATTGATGCTTTTTCGATTTTTACGACGAAATTTTATAATCGTCCGAAAATTGTTTACAAAGTGACTTCTTTAGCACGACAATGGTGTTTATGTGCAATATTTGCTTGTATAACAGCATAAACAACATAACAGCGCTATTCCGCTTGGCGTGTCTGCAAATATTTGCACTGTGTGTTTGTTGTATTGCCAAAAAAGCGCTGTTAATTTGTTTTGAATGCTTTAATTGCATTTAAATGATGTACTTAATTAACCCTAAAATGACCATTACAATTTTTGTAACTGTTCATAACACTATAGCGGTAATTATAGTGTCTCAAATACTCGAGCTGTTAGCCGAACAGAGGAATTTGGCATAAAATATTCATGATTTACAATAAATTGTAATAATTTGCTGTAATAAATTATAACTGAAAAATTAGGTTGGACGAGCACGTTTTTAGCTCGAGCCAAATTTGTAAATTTTTGTAATTTTAGGTTAATTCGCTTCATTGAAAATACTAGTAATAACAATTTCCTCATTAGTGATCAATATAAGGAACGATGATTGTTGACTAAAGCCTTTTCTCTGGAAATATGTGTTAGGCTGCTACTGTGGAGGCTACTGTGAAGCTGAGACAGCCAAATGAATAAAATTTCCTCCAAATATTGGGTAGTCGAAAAAGTCTTTTCGTATTTCTAATCAAACTTCAACTTGGTCGATCACTTTTTGCCATTTTTCTGGTAGAGATGTTATTCCATCAATGTAAAACTTGCATCAGTGTAAATCGAAATTTCGAAATTTCCAGAACGGAAGCGAGCGATCCATTGTTGTGCTACATGAACTGATATACCATCGTCTCTTGGTAAAATTAAGCTTAAAATCTCACTTTTCCACCACTATATGGTACAACACAATGTGATTAGTGGCACTGGAGATATACGACTGCAACGACATATTGACAAAATACGAAAAGACTTTTTCGCCTATCCAATATTACTATGATCAACTTGAAAATTTAGGAAAATATTCTAGAGGTATTGTAGAATTTAATGAGGCAATAAAAAAATTCGATATTTTTAAGCCCATGTAATCCCTTTATAATTTTTTTTGGGAAATATGGGTTGGGCGGGTACTGTGGATGCTACTTTGAAGCTGCTTAAATAAAATTTTCTCCTATGAAACAGTTGAATATCTGTAAAACTTCTAGCCAAACTCAAAACTCAAAAAAATATAAAACTGCAAGGCAGATGACCTTTCCTTTACAATTAAGAGCTCATGCTTAAAGAACCTGTGCTAAAGGTGTCCAAGAACATATTTTTAGAGTAGCAAGCAACACAAATTATTGGAGTTTTGAACCACCCTAACATGTATGTATATGCATATATAAATTCTGTTAAGAGCACTTGAAAGATATTTAACACATTTGCCCCAAAGCACCTTTTAATTGGTTCGAGGAAACACCGCCGTCTGCGGCTGATTAATAAGTAGAGCACTGGCAGCGCTTGCATGATTTTATGTAATTTTCTACAGAAATTCAAAGACAAGCACACTTATCTTAGCAAGTGATCACATGTTTTATAAGCTTCCGTGAGTTTTTTTGCGGCTGAGCGCCAGCTGTCCGGCAATTGGAGGCATTCGATTGGCTGTTAATTGCTGGCATCCGTCGCCATGCATCACAGACGGGGCATGCAAATTAAGTGTGCTTGGTAAGGCGAGCTAAAGAGCTTAAATATTATGCCACTTGTGCTTGTTGCATGGCGTTAAAGTGCCATTCCATTGTGATTGCTGCAGCAGCAACACATACACACATTCGCACAAACACGCAGGCATTTAAATTGTCAATGCATGGCATGCATTTGATTGAATAGCGATAATGGTAGGCAGCCACATATGCATGCATGCATGTGTGTGTATGTGCCTTTGCAAATTTATGACTTCCCAGCGCGAGTAATCGGCGAATCCGCAGAAGCCCCGCAGAAATGCATTTATTTTATTTGAACGCGCGAAATGGCCATATATTTGGTGGCACGCGCACTTATTTGCATACATGAATTTGCACGTATTTCTATACACACACACACACACGCAGGCCGCTTTGTTGTAAGGAAGCGAAAAGAGAATGTGTGTTAATGTGCCGCCAGCATAATGCCACAATAAACCGCCGAACGTTGCCAATAACCGAGCGCGCTTCGCAAAAGCCGGAAAAATGCGAGCAGCGACGCCGCCGCAGTGGTCACTTGGCATCGGTGAACCCATTTGGCTGCACACAGGAAGAGTGGCAAGCGGCAAATAAAGAAGTTCGCAAAAGTACTTTCATTTTCCATGCTGCAATTGCTTTTGTTGTTGTTGTTGCTGACCACTACCACCAACTATTGCTCCAATATACCAACTGAGTGTTATTCAATAGCCACCACAGCAGCGTTGCAGTGTGATGCGGCTGTGTACTCCACTTTTGCTTTACAATGTTGTCAGCTGTTGTTGTTATTGTTGCAGTTTGATGTGGCAACAAACGCGGAATATGATGACTGTAAGTAAGCACGTCACAGTGCGCTTGAATGCGTTTCTTCCCGTCGGACAGCGTTAGTTAGTTGGTCAGACAGCGTGTCGGGGAGATTAGGTGTCACACATTGCGGCACGCTTCCTCGTGCCTCACGCGCGGGATTAAATGCAATTAAGTATTATGCGTGCTGTGTTGATGGCAAGGTGTGTTTTTGAGGATGATGTGAGACAAATTATACTTTCATATACAAATGCCTTAGTGAGTGGTTACGTATACGCACCAGCGCACTTTTAGAAAGTGCATTGTAAGCGATGCTGTGGCATATATTTTGTAATGGTTTTGCAAAATACAGCTTAAATATGCATAATAATAGCTTAGAATGTAGGGATCTGTTGAAAAGACCGTTAAATATATGGTAAAATTTCTGCTCTATTGCCACTTTTAATTATATTGGTAGTCAAACTTCAACTTATTTTTTATATTAATACTACTAAATAAATAAACAAATGTGTACCATTTTGGTAGACCACTTTTTGTCATTTTTCCGCTAGAGACATTATTCCTTGAGTGTAAAACTTTCATCAGTGTAAATTGAAATTTCGAACATCCAGCGAGGGAATCATTGTTGTGCTACACGAACCGATACAGCATCGTCTCCGTAAACTTCACAAATTTCATTGCTGGCTTGTGTGGCATTCTATCCTTTTTTATATACAAATTTCAAAATATATAACGAATTTCTTCCGAAACTTCCTAGGATTTAATTTTTTTTGGTTTAATGAAGCTTAAAATCTGACCTTTCCAACACTTTATGGTATGACACTAAGTGATTGTTAGCACTGGAAATACACGACTGCAAAGACATCTATTGACAAAATACGAAAAGTCTTTTTCGACTACCCAATATTTTTGTATGTCAGATCAGATATACCATCCGCATGAATCAAAACAACTGACCTATAAAAATACCCTCTAGTATGAGTCAAAGATTTGTATTTCGTTACTCGAACCATTGCGGTTTCAACTGAATTCTGCTGAGTCATAAGCCGCATTATATTTCCCACTCATGAATATGCCTTATTATTCAACGAACTCAGATTAACATATTATTCTGCAAACTATTCAAAAATATCACACTTTTAGCATCTTAAAAAGCCTACGCACGCATCGAAACTAAATTTATAAATTTGCTAACACGACTTCTTATCGGTCAACTAGTTCATAACTATTAAAAAAGCCCGCTTTATTAGCGAATTAATAGCTCATTTTAATAGAAGATAAAACCGTCTGCCTAAAAAGCTAAATAAATTAATTAACATGCTTGTTAAATCTATAGCAATAATAAGTTTATAGTTCCATAACAAATTAATCAATAACATCAATGCGAATATGTGTTTGTGTATGAGCATGTGCTTCACATAACTGAAAGTTATTCTGCTATACATAAGTATGTTGCTCATCCTCAAACACATATATCTGTGTTCAAGTTGTTGTAAGGGAACGCCACCTCATATATCACTCGCTTAAATAGCTTTTCATAAATGCTAAAGTTATCACTTAGTTCGGACATTAATTCGCTCAGCGATGCGCTGCACGCTTTTGCATAAACTTAATGCGAAAACGAGCCACAAAGTGGAGATGGAAACTAATTTTAATTACATGCACTATTCAATATGACTTTTATGAGGCGATCGCTTGTTCAACAGCTTGTTTGTTTATAATTTTAGACGCCGGCATCACAACAACTAGTTTCGTGAATTAATAGTTGGTTTGCATGCTATTAAAAGTTATCTATGGTAGCTATGTATAACTGGTGTAATGTTTTCTGATAATATTTATATATGAAAGTTTGTTTTATGCGAATTTTAATAAGTTAAGTGAATTAAATATCAGTCATTAGATACTTAAGAGATTTAGATGTTACCCTTTTTAGGAAAAGACTAAAACTTCTAAGTATTTTGATGGCACTCTTCGTATTCCATTTAATAGATTAATCTTTCCGAATTACGATTTATGTATTTATGTGATCAATTTGTATGCTTTCGAAGTCTAGCACCACGCCTGAAAGATACAAACACATAAGAGGCTCGAGGTAGAATCTCTGAATGTAATTACTACATGAGTATCACTCCTTAAGTTCCAATCGATAGAAAGTTTTAGTTCTTCCTGCACTATTCTATCAACTTCTCCTCAACCCATGAGTTAAAAAAAGTATAAAACAAAAATTAAAAAAATATAAAAAAATAGTAAAGAAGTAAACACTTGCCACTCAATATTTGCTGGAGATGTCAAGTGCTCTCTACTTGAGTAAATATTCCAAATTAAACTCAGAGACACACCACACAAATTAAACTAATTTTGGGCCTGAAAACCTGCTCTGTTTACTGGTTTGTAATTCAACAATGTTAAATTAAATTTTGTGCAAGAATTTCGTCACGCTGCTTCGTGTACAAAAGCATAGTTTTGTCGCGTACCTAACGAAGAGTGACTCTCAAGCCACCAACTGTCATAGCATTGATTTCGAGCTAGCTGCCACAAATGTGTGGCCTGCTTGTTGCGCCAGTCATAAGCGCTTTTGGTGGGTGTTGAAATGCGCAATTCCGTTTTGATTGATGTATCGACGAGTCGCGAAGCATACAACAACAAAGTGGCGTGTATATGTTGCACCTGCGCAGACGACGCAGTCACGCTAAATCGCGCATAAAAGCAAATAAATCATGGCATTCGTAGCTGGCACACACAGAGCACAGCGGCTGAGTGCGAAATTCGTGGCAAAAGAAGAAGAACAAGCAGAAGAAACCGCAAAACGCGAGCGGAGTATGCGCTGCATGCGACCATTTGGTTGGTGTGGCACCGATTGCCGCGCCAAATGCTCGGAAAAATCTAGTCACCGTCACAATAGCCATTTACGGCGATTGGACAACAAGCGGCGACCAACCAGAAACGCGTTAATTACTTCCTCCTATGGAGCGCATAGAGCGCACACGGACTTGCAGCATTGCAACATTGACGCAATGCCAATGTAGATTGATTATAGCGTTGCAATATCGTTGCGGTGCAGTGTTGCAAAAGCCAGTGCAGTGTTGTGACATACCTACGGATAGAAGAGAAGAGAAGAAAGAAGAAGATGAAGGTTAGACAAGGTGGATTTCAAACTTGTTTGTGAATAAATGTGAATAAAATACATCAAATACAAAAGCGCCTAGTAATTTTAAGCAAAAATAAAATAAAATGTATTTTCTGAGTATTAAAACAAATTTTATTCGCCCACAAATATAAAAAAATTTACAGTAATTTGTTAGTTTATATTTTTAGCATCATGAATTTACGACTAACTCCTACAATCGCCACACTGCTTCGTGTACTCGCCACACATTTTGGCCAGCTGTCTTTTTCGTCAATTTAAAGCCTTTGTTTATATCTTGCAATCTTCCAATTTCATTGCATTGGACATTAACATCGCCAGTTCGCGTTGAAGCTGGTTACTTTTGTAAGCGATACGCATCTTCAGCTGGCAACCTGACGGCGCAGTCAAAAGGGCAGCGCTTCGCATTCGAAAATGAAAATACTTTTGCTGGCTCATGATGCCGGCTATTGTTGCCGGTAATTGGGACAATTCAACGCGGTGATTAAATAAAATATAAACAACAACAAAAAGTGATAGTGCTCTGAGTTTGTGTTTCGAAACCAAAAATAAAAGTAAACAATGAAATAAAAGTGGAAATAAAAAACGTAAATATGTTAAATGATAGTGAGGCACATTCGCTTTGGCTTTTACACGGCTTTGATGCCGAATTTTATTTAGAGGTGTGGCGTTATTGCCGTAATATGAAATGCCTTTGCGGAATTTCGCATTTAGGAAAATATTTCTTGAAGCTAAAGGTGAAAACTAAAGACTTATAAAGTGAGTAAAGAGGGGAATTTAAATGTTAAGTGTCACAAATTTATGTGTGAGTGGGAAAAGGGCTCAAATTTGTATTTATGGTATTTGTGAGCAATGGATGAAAGAAAAGGAAATAGAAGACACAACTTTTCCAGAAGCAGTTTTGGTTTATTTTTTAGTACCAAAGATAAAAAATAAAGAAAAAGAACGATAATTTCATATTAGCAACATTTAGTGGGGTATTTTTTGCCATTTTCGGAGCAAATTTGCCACAGTAATGTATATATTTTCTATTCCATCAGCAAGTAGAGACTTCTCCGAACAAAAATCATGCTGACATTTTAAAACGTATAGTATGTGAACTCAAATGCAAAGATTTTTTGATTGAAAATTATGGTTTTTTTGCGACATAAGGTCAATATATAGAAAAAAATAAATATTTTATTTAAGAAAAAATTTACATCAAATTTTGTGAAAGACGAAAATGTATGTACAAGAGAAAATTAAAGAAAACCCACAAACTTGGTTCTTTGAATTTTTCACATAAATTTTGTGGTTATGTGAAAAAAATCTATATTCAAAAGTTATAGATGCATTCTCTCTTAATTGCGCCAGAAAACGAAATAAAAGGTGTTTAACCTTTAAAAAATCAATCACGCCCCTCCACTTCCCTTTACCGATCTCAGATCGCCCATAAATTATTTTTCCTTGAAAACTACCTATTCTATATTTCGTTTCCGTTGGATTTCATCATATCATACTTTTTTTATTTTTAAATATAATCTCTTCTAGTCTAATCGCAAGAGAGACATTCTTTTTCAACCTTTTACAATAGCAAATGAAGACTTTTTTATTGAAATTTCAGTTTCCAAATATACGCATTAATAACTAAGCAAAAAATTTGCAAAAATAGTTAACATTTCAATGTTAAATTTATTCTTAAAATCACAAAAGCAATTCAAATAGCTGCAACAACGATTGTAATAGTCAAAGAAAGAATTAAATTTTCAAACATTTTTTTATAAAAAGTGATCAAATCTTTTGTAATATGTTAGAATCACAAAAAAAAAATATAAAAGCCACAACTCCTTTCCCTTTTCAGTGACAAATTTCTTTCACCATTCCTCTCTAAAAACTTTCAACTTCATTTGACTATGAATACCTGCCATTTCCATAACTATTCTTCAAGCTATTTGCTAGTTTCTGCTGCTACATTCTTTTACAACAACTACACAAAAGCTTATACATCGAACCATACAATCAGCTTAGAAGACTTAAACTGCCTATATATGCTTGTAGACCTGCCGAAGTGCGAGTAAAAGTGAAGTGTCACAATCAGGTTTGTCGCTTAAGTCTTTTGTGTAAACTGCCTGGAATAACCAGACAGCCAACAGCACGGATTTGCATGCGTAAAAGGGCGAAGTCGCGTCATGCTGGCAGCTTCCAGGAATACACAAACAATAAATGCCGCGTTTATTTATACAAATTAAGCAGACTGACAAATGAAAGAAACAAAAATGAGAAATGAAGAAGAAGAAAAACGGCTGCTTACGTAAGTTGAAAAAAGTTGCTATAAAATTTTTCGGGAATTTTTTGCAAAATTAATGTAAGGCATGTAATATACTTTTACTTTTATTTTGCTGTTTAAAAAAGTAATTTATATTATTTTTTTCTCTCTTTTTTTCTCGCTGTATTGCTTATATCACTTACTTAAAGCAAAATTTATTGCCGACGTCGGACTTTTATGGTGCTGTTGAGCAGCCAATGCGCTTGGCCACTCATTTCATGCCACAGAAATTGCAAAAAACAAATCTTAGTACACTTACTTATTTGTGTCAGCAAATATTTTGCAGACATTTCGGTGACTAGTTGCGAGTTTTTTTACTTTGATCTGGTCTAGTATGTTTTTTATACATTTTTTTCTGGTTTGTAACTTGAGCTGCTATCTCTAAGCGCATATCTGCCGCGCATAGTTTTTTTTTTTGCAAATCTTGCAATTTTCCTGCGCTGTGTTTTTGGGCTTTTGGCGCTTTAATGAGCTGCGCGACAAGAAGTTTTCTTGTTTGCGTTAATTACCTGCCCATTTCGACTGCTTTTTGCAACATTGCTCTACTTTATTTTTCGTGTGGTGGCTGCTTGATAAGATCTTATTTATATATATATATATACATATATATATGTATATATATTTGCAACACTGCCAGCCAACGCAGTCTGAAAAGTCTTCACCATGTTTATTATTGTTGTTGCTTGAACTACAGCTCATGTTAACCAAGCGCTGCTACGTGTATGCGAGCGGGTCCCAGCAAAATTGTTGCATAAATTTCGCACCCAAAGTTGTCACTCGCTTTGCGCTCGATTTGCAACCGATTGTGGCATAATGCGCTGCGGACGCGTTGGTGTCGCACTTTGGTGGCCGAATAAAACCAAAAGCGATTTATGTATGTCAGCTGAAAGAGTGCCACACACAGTTGCATACATCTATCTTGGCACAACAATGCGTCTTAAGGGATTTGCGTGCATTTTGAACCGCTGCCAGCCGCTCGCCTATCGCCACACACATTCGGTGAAATTTTATGCGCTCGTCGTGTAAATGTGGCAACTATTACTTTGTAGCGTAGCATGAAGTATTCAAAAGTGTCTTTGTTACACGGCGTTTGTTATGACAGCGCGCTGTCCCCACCGCCATTATCTGCTCCAGTTGCCACACAGTCAGCATGCCACTCAGGTTGCTAAGCTCCAAGTGCTGCACTGTACTGAGTACCGCTTCGAACAATCACTGATCCCACAACAATTCGTAATGAAGTCATGTCGGACTTTTATCCGAATTGACGTTTTGTTGCTTTTGTGACGCATTAAAGCCGCTTAAGTGTGACGTTTAGTGTTGGCCGCCGGCGCGTCGCGAGCTGAGCGACACCTCACCGCGCTCCAACTGCAGCAACTGCATTGCTTGTGCTTGTGTGTGTGTGTATGTGTTCGGTTGAGTGTTTACCGTTGTTTACCCTGCCATCGCCGCAGCTGTCACTTTTTCTCGTTTCAACTCGGCTATTTACCCAACACTTATTGACAGCATTCATTCGCTTTTCATTTCTTGCTACCAGCGCCACTCTTTTCCTCTGCCTCTTTAGCGCTAGTGTGTGTTTACCTTTCAACGACACTTTTGTTGCAGTTTTGCTGCGATGTTTTTGTTGCACACTTTGCGTTTCTTTTGAATTTTTCCCGTCGCACATTTCTGTTTGATTACTTAATAACTCGGAGTTGTGTGTGCCGCTGGGAAAATGTGTAAGAAATGTGGTAGGGTCGGCTGCTAGTTTGGTGAGTATGTGAATGTTGTTTTTTTTTTTTTTTTGCTTTTTGCTATATCTCTGAAATATATATTTTTCTAATCAGAAAGGAAAATTTTGTTTCAACTCCCAATTTTTTTCCTATTCACCGCCCCATTGCCAAAGAAGACCAAGCCCCAGCGCAGAATCGTCCTGAAAAAATACATGCGGTTTGACTGCCGATAGCTCCTCTATTGTGGGAATTTTTTTTTTTAGTTTTCCGCATTTACAGCACCTTTCAAGAGCATTAAAGACCAAACTTTCTGAATTTTGACCACATTCCAGATCATTATTAAGGCGAATGCATTACAGTGCATAATACATATTCAACTGAAAAGGCATCTCCATTTCTCCATCTTACCACCATCAGCTCCAATAAGACTTATTTTGTATTCAGCCGAAGTTATAACATTCTTCACACGTCAGAGGTCCAAATGTCATGGTTTCTAGCCCATTCTTGCCATATAGACCTCGTTTTTGCAGTTAGAAGAGGATTTTTTGCGGCTCTGCAAGATTTCAGATCCCTGTCTTTTCTACCTCTTTGGATTGTCCTGGTGCTACATGCACTTTTCATGGTACCAAGGAGTCCTTCTTGAAGTTTTGGTAAGCAGTAGTAAAACTATCCTTAAGGCATGATTGCCTTAAATGCCTGTCTTACCTCGAATTCAACGATAGAGGTCTTCCTTCCTAAGTTTGGTCACAAACTTGTATCAACTGGTCATATTCCCTTAAAAATCGCCCAACTGATAATCGATGACATTGCAATCGTCTTGCAATAACACCACTTGAGGTCTCAGTTAGCAATATAATTTGTTTTTTAATGAGCTCATCAAATCTTTGACATGATGGGATTCTCACTATGTTTACTTCACACAGTTTTTATTGGAAGAATTATGCAAAATTATTTACTGCAACTTATACTAATTTGTAGTATATGTTACTAAGCAGCGAAGTTTAAGAAACTATTCTGATAGACTCCGAATTAAGCTACCAAACTTACATCTAATACGAAAAAGGAGGCAAAAATATCGGAGTCGCGCTAGTATTGTCGCCTACTGCATACATTTTGAAACGCTTAGCGAACCTCATACACCTGCATTCACCACAAAATATACAACATTTGCTATGGGCACCTTGCACAAGTGACTCCCACTTCGTCATAAATCAACTACAAATAGGTGAGAGACGTCAAGCAGGCGTTGCCATACTACCGCATTTATGATCGCACTGAAGCAAGCTGTTCAATGAGGTGAAGATTTTTTATAGCTTGCTCGGAGCAACTTCATTAACAGAGCAGCGCTTAATGAGCCATTTGTGAGGGATGGCCAACTCCCGCAATTGCTACACGGCTCATCGACGAAGCACCGTTACATACAGACAGCATTTACCATAGAGAATACTTAAAGCATATATATGTCATTTTAATGTATCAGTGTGAGAGTGTGACAGAAAGCTAGCCCGCAAACCGCTGTCCAAGCTGTGAGCACAGTGATGACTGCGGCGCTGTCTTGTCAAATGTCAGCGCCGCAACCATTAAACGGATGCATAAATCATATTCGACAACTGCCAGCAAAAGCGTAACAACAGTGGAGGATATTTTGACTTGCAACTCCCTGCTGCAACAGCAACAACACAAAGCATAATGATTTTATGGCGTGGCCCAGCGGCAGCCATATGGAGTTGAACTCTTTGTTCGGCGTGTCAAGCGCTTTATGCGCCACAAACAGAAAATAAACAACAACAACAAATTGCAAATAATAATTCGTTTATGCTTATTTTGCCGCCTTGCGCGCATTTTAGTTTGCATTGAAGGTTGCCGACTGCAAGTGGCCAAGGAATTATGAAACTGTGGCACTCACTTTGGTGCAACAACTGCGCCGGCCTTTGATTTGCCTTTCTAAAAGGAAACAAAATTATCGAACTGAAAGTTATAGTTTTTATCAAATTGATTTGGCGCTATTCCTTCCTGCTGTTTGTTGTTGTTGTTGTGACGTTTAGTTCAAACACACTCACTGGCGTTGTTTAAGCGAGCGACTTCCTGCTTCGCTTAACGGCGTTTGCTTTTTTGGGAAATTATGAGCAAAGTAATTGGCACTTCATGATTCGCCGTTGCAATCGGGTCAAATTAACGGAACTGCGCTGATAGGGTCAATGAGGGCAACTGAGGTGTGTTGAACGAAGGAATAAAATTGAATTGAGGTAAAAAATTAGTATTCAGTAATTAATTACTACCAAGTGGGCGATTACAATAATCAATTCTTTTTTTTTTAATTTTAAGGGCATAATAATATGTAGTCGAAAGAGTTTTTTTCGTATTTAGTCAATAGATGTCCTTGCAGTCGTATATCTCCAGTGGTACCAATCACAAAGGTGAGATTTTAAGCTTCATTTAACCAAAAAAATCGAGGAAGCTGAAATGTAGGAGACGATGCTGTATCAGTTCTTGTAGCACAGCTATGGTTCCCTCAGTTCCGTTCTGGAAATTTCGATGTAAAATGCGTCACTCTGGTCGACCTATTGTTGAAAAGTCGATGAAATTATGGAAAAGACTGATCAGGACCATCACAAAAGCAGCCATGACATCGCTAAGGAACTTAACATTCATCATTAAACAGCTTTGAACCTTTTGAGAAAGAATGGATACCACATGAATTGTCTGTAAAAAATTTAATGGACCGAACTAACATATGCGATTGTTTGCTTAAACGAAATGAAATCGAACCATTTCTGAAGCGAATGGTAACAGGAGACGAAAAGTGGATCAAATACGACAATAATGTGCAAAAAAGATCATGGTCCAAGCGTGGTGAAGCTCAACAAATGGTTGCAAAGCCAGGATTGACGCCTCGAAAGGTTATGCTGAGTGTTTGTTGGGATTGGAAAGGAATCATCCACTATGAGCTGCTTCAGCCTGGTCGAAGGATTGATTCTACATTTTACTGTCAATAACTGACGAGGTTGCAGCAAGCAATCGAAAAAAAACGGCCAGAAATGATCAACAGAAAAAGCTTCGTCCTCCATCAGGACAACGATAGACCACACACATCTTTGGTGACTCGACAAAAACTGGGAGAGCTTGGACTAACATTTGTTTCGGTCCATGTAGCGGAAAAATGGCAAAAAGTGGTCGACTAAAATAGTATATATTTGATTCATTAATGTTCATTATAAAATAAAAAATAATTTATGTTTGAATATGATTCTTTCACTTATTATGATATTAATAGAAGTATGGGCCAATAGTAACCTATATAGCGGTTACCTCTAAAGCACAAAGCAATTTTCAATTATAAATAATCACTTTACGTCTTAATGTTAGCAAGAACTCCTGGGAACACTCACTGCCTTCAACTTTAAGTCTTCCACAAATAAAAATTGCCTCGCCTGATTGCTCACCCTGAAAGCCTGAAATATCTATTAACGAATGAAAAATTGTAAAATAATTAAATAGAGCCTAATTACACGCCAATTGTCTGCTTCTGCCTCTGCCGCAATGCGTTACGCAGTTCGGTGTCGATTTGCTAATTAAACGAACGAAAGGAACGTTAATTGAAAACATAAAAACAAAGTGTTCGCTGTTACAGCATAAGCAATTAAACTCATTTACATAGCGCGCAACAGTTGTTGGATAAAAAACACAAACAAAAGCAATAACAACGACAACAAGCGTAGAATTATCGACAACATCAATTGCTTTGATTTATGACAGTCATTACAAAATGCGCTCGAAGAAAACAGCTGGCAGATAAAAAGCGTGCACACACACACACAATCAAGCATGGAGCACCTTTGCGTGCTCGAAGCACTTTCGTACCTAAAGTATCGGCTAAGTAAAAGCGCTTGAGTGTACACGAAAAAACTGTTACAATTTTCGACGACGAAAAAATGTTTTATCACAATCAGCTGAGCGCACTCACACACACACACCCATAAACACAGCAGCATCATATAACACAGCCGACTGTCTGGTGCGCACGTACGTGTAATGCAATGTTTGCCTGCGAGCGCGAATATGTAACATGGCTTGGGTGACAGACGGTCAGCTGGTGGATGCGATGGCCACTGGACCACTTGGCGGCTGGCGGACCCGCTGACGCGCCGACTGCATGACGGGCTGCAACATAAACGTCACAGGCGCAGATGGAGGCGCATAAAACATCGCTTGCAGGAAATATGTCTAAGGTGGCATGCAGCAGCCGCGGTGGCGTCGACGGCGGCGCAGCAACTGTCGCTTCGACGAGCGCCGTGCAGCCTGATCGTTAGCGCATTTGTTCGTTATTTCGGTCGTTCGCCATTAAACGAGACGATCAAACGAAATTGCTCTGGTTTTATGTGCGCGCATGTGTGTGTACGAGTGTGTGTTTGTATTTTATTTTTGTTATTGCTTTCGTTATTATCATTGCAGCACATTCAAATATACGCTAAGCACGTGATTATGCAATTTCGAACCTTTTTTCTTGCCGAATTTTCCACATTTTGTTGCTTTTCCCATTAAGCGACGCTCCGCGCTTGCGCTTTTTGTTGCTGTACGTGCGGTGGCTGATTTTTGTCTTTTCCACTTTGCAGTAAACTGCCTTCAGCTGAGCCACTACTTAGTTGCAAGCCGTCAAGTGCAGTGTTGTTGCACTGTTGCGCCGTTGTTGTTGTTGTTGTTGTTGTGTGATCGTTAGCCACGGCGAGAATGCTCCAATTTCAATTTGGCCAAAATGCAAAGTTTACGTGTTGCTCGTGCATTTTGTTTTCGGTTTTTGACTTTCTTCAAGCGTTGTGGCATGCCATGTGGCATATTGGCTGTGCTCTGGTTGCCCAAGAGCCACACAGCTGTTCCCGAGTCCATGCTTCTTGCCTAGTGCCTCATTTCAGACACTTCAGCGGCAACAAGTTTGTCGCCGTTCATTTATTAGCGTTTATGGCTTTAGCTCTGCCCCGCGCCGCCAACTTTCGTCTTGCAGCACATTTTTCGGCGTTGCTGGGGTTAGTAAGCAAGTGTAGGCAAGTACTTTCGTGTTCGACGGTGACGGTTAGTGCTCGTTTGTTAGAGTAGTTGTTGTTGTTGTTGTTGCTACTGTTGCTGCCGTTCATAATATTCAGTGGTCGTCATTGCGCCGTCCAGCGCTGGTGGCACAGTTGCACAGTGCATTTATTTTAATTTGCTGTTATCAAGTAGTTCGTTGGCTTGCTGCCCCACTAGCGCTCGCCGCTTGACTAGCTGGCTGTTGCTCGCTTTGCTCTGCACGAAATATTCGCAAAAAGCCACTTTGCCGCGATTTTCGTTGCATGTTCGGCCGCATCTAAGCTATCGCAAAGTAATAATAATAGCCTGCTCCAAAGCCACTGCTCCAGTAAGCCCATGCACACACACACACATTGACGCTGTTGTACACCATTTTGGCGACGGCGTTGCTGGCAAGTGAAAAGTCGAAAATGTTTGCTCCAGTTCGTCGCTCCACTGGGCACTGCATTCAACGTAATCGCTGATTAAAGGTGATGAATATTTTTGAGAATTTGTTGACAACTTTTAACTAACACGATTTTATCACGCACACATGCATACACACATATATAGGTATGTTAAGGCAATTGCTGGCGCATAATTTTGCTCAATTTCGTTAATTGAAATTTGCTGTTTTTGCTTTTGCTGGCTTATTTGTTGCTGTATCGCGCAAAATATTTTCGAAAATTGGAGATAAACGGTTATTCGACATTTTGAAACAATTAAAATGCTACTTTTGAATATTGTCATATTTTTTTAGGGAGCCTGATAACCTGAACAGGAAATATTAAGTTTGCTACGCAGTTTCTAAACTCAGAAAGAAATGTTCGAGAGTTTTTGAGATGACAATCTGAACTTGTACATACATTTATTTTTCACTAAGAAGCTGCTTATTTGTCGAAACTGCGGATATCGAACCACTATATGATATAGCTGCCATACAAACTAATCGTTCAGATTCAAGTATTTAAGAGCAAATAATGTTATTGTCTCGAAACTTGTTGGTCTAAATAACCGAATGTGTCTCAATTAAGTTAAATTGACTTATTCTACTTTCAAATGTTGCACATATTGACTACAGCAGCTATAAGATTCAGCGACCCCTCTGACAAATTTCTACAGAGATATTTAGGAAGATATATCTTTAAATACAAAAGTTTTCCTTGCAAGGACTGAATTATGATCGACCAGCTTGTTGCTATAGTGATCCGATCCGAACAATTTATTTGTAGACTGTATTATTGCCTCAGATAACAATTCAGGCCAAGTTTCGTAAAGATATCTCCTAAAATACAAAAAATTTCCATATAAGAAGTGGATATTGGTCGATCAATTTGCATGACAGCTATATGCTATAGTGATCCGATCTGATTAATTTCTTCTTAAATTACTATATATTGTTCACTTGATTAATACTCCATTCTAAATTTTGTGAGTCTCGTCAAATACTAAATTTCCATAAAAGAACATGTATTTGATCGACCCGTCTATGTGGCAGCTATAGTGTAACTTAAAAACTGAGGGACTTGTTCGCGTATATACGGACAAACATATGTGGTTAAATTGATTCAGTTCGTCATGCTGTGCATTTATGGCATATACTGTGGGCAAAAAATAGTAAGACTTTTTAATTTAAATTTCAAGTGAAAACCCATTCGCTGAAATATTTTTTCTTCCAAAATTTCCCAAGTAGCTTGGTAATAATTGTTTGTTGCGAGCAAGTGTTTTTGATTGATACTAATTATTCAAACAGGGTCGAGAACGCTTTGACAACGAACCACGTTCAGGACGACCATCAACATCAACTGATGGTCAACACGTCAATAAAATAAAGGAATTGATGCTTGAGAATCGACGATTAACAGTCAGAGATCTTATTGTCAACGTTCGAATTTCAGAAGGATCAGTGAAACCCGGTTTTAAAGATCATTTGGACCTAAGAAAAGTGATAGCAGGATTAGTTCAGAATAACAGTGTCGCCTTAACGTCTGTGAGACAATGCTGCCCGCTTACCAGGATGTTACGAAACGTATTATTACTGGCGATGAGCCTTGCATCTATGTTTACAACCCGGAAACAGATTAATCGGCCGAATATCGTAGCAAAGGTGAGCCGAAGCCGGAAAAATCACGTCAAGGCTATTTGACCCGCCTTGACGTGATTTTTCCGGTTCGGCTCACCTTTGCTACGATATGCGGCCGAGGTTATATTGACAATTTTCTTCGATTATCGAGTTGTAGTGTACTTCGAATTCCTTCCGACCAATCAAACTGTCAATAAGGAAAATTATTTGTGTGATATGCTTCGTTTTTGCAAAAATAGTCATAAAAAGAGGCTAGAATTCTTGACCGGGCACCACGAAAATGCACCGTCAAATACTGCATTGATTCCTTGAGATTTTTCCGTCAAATTTTCAAACAATGTCATGCCGCAACCACCGTATTCGAATGATTTAGCTGCTTGAGAATTCTGGCTATTCAGCTAACACAAACAACCGCTCCGAAGAAACCGTTTTGTGAAGCATAGCGAAGGATATTCCGGAGCCTGACTTTAGCAAGTGCTTCGAGGATGGTAAAAAATGTTAGTACAATTGTATTGAAGCCAAGGGTACTACCTTGAGGGAGACTACATAGATTTTGAAGAATAAGTTAAGAATTTTAAAATTATAAAACAGAGTTTAACTTTTTTTCTGATAGTATTATAAACTTTTGGGATCTCCGATCTTTCCAACCGTTCACTTTAAAAAAAAGGTTTTAAAACAATTTGTGAAGCCATAACATTAAGCGTCATAGCAAAAATCAATCAGTATGCATGTATGTATATATATATATTTATATAGTTAACGATATAAATAATAGCCATATAAAAATAGACATTTAAGTAGCATGCGATTTATAACCACAAAAATATATCACAAACGTCAAATATGCCATTAAATTAAAGTAATTAGCAGAGTTAAGCGCTTAAGCCCGCTTCTTATGATACAAAAGGCCAAACAAATGCTAAAATTTAATTATCAACATTAATCGCACACGATAGATCTGTAAGCAATCGTGAAACTCAATTTACAATATTTCTTCTATGTAGATTAGAGCAAAGTTAGGGTTCGTTAACCCCACAAAACGGGTTGCTTGATGCGGTAAAATTGATCACGGTGACAGGAACCAGTATATTGAATTGATTTTTGCGCTTATTAATGCCCGATGCTGCCTCTTATTCGAATTGATAATCACTGGTTTTCGCAAAAATTAGCGCTTGCGGTTTATTAGATTGTTTTCTCAAGACGCCAGATAAGCGCTGGACTGATAGCAGCTGAGCGCACACGCCTGCGCACACACAAATATACAGTGCTGTACTTGAGCATAACATATTGCGATATTTACGGCCAACAACGTTAATTTAGTGGAGCAACTTCTAATGAGGACTTAGTAAATGCTTGCCAATAAATTTCGCTTTGAGGCGTAAAAAGACTGTCGGAGAAATTGTCGACTTTAAACAATTTTCAAAAACACTTGCATAGCCAGTTTTATCAAATAAGAAAGAAGTGAGCATGCGCAACAAAGAAGATCAAGTTCAGGGCCGACAAATCTGGTTCTTTAGCATTCTATTCTTACAAAAATAGCAACAAAGAAATTAAAATTAAATGATTAGCGTCTAATAACTGCGCCGCAATTATTCTTTGAACAGCTGAGGTAGGCTTTAGCGCGCCGCTAGCTGCTCACCACACCTCTCTTGAACCACTAGCAACTGAAGGAGAGGCTCAGAGGCATAACATTTTAATTATGATTAATCGATGACCAGCCAGCGAGGCGCTCCAGCTGCTGGCGTGTAAATATCCAAAGCCGGTTTGTGCCACGCAGGCGCAACGTTTCGTGCTGCCCAACTTCAAAAGCGGGTGAGAATAGATTTTATTTTGAAATATTTTATTATCATTGCGATCGATAGGCGATTAAATCCGCATTAAGTTCGCGTTTTTATTTACTGTTGCGTCAAGCGGCTTTTATGCGGGTCCATGCCGCTTAAAAAGCAATATCGGGAATAGCAGCAAAAAGCTTAAATCTTTATAAATGCTACGTTTTATAATTTTGTGCTACAGTTTTCGGTCGGCGACTTGCCGCCAGCAACTATCTAAGCGATTGCAATCGCCGTTTCATATTTTAAAAATATTTATGTATCACTAGTGCCACAATTTCGGTTATGTGCGCGCCTGCCGGTGCCACACTGGCCTCCTATCAATGACCAGTGACAACAACACATGTGTTCAGCTGCATGTATTAAATCGCTGTTGGCTAACGACCGACCACTGGCCCACTGCTGGCTGCCAACCTGCCGGTAGCCGGACCGTGTTGCCGCTGTTGCCGTGTGTGCAACATGAAAATTGGCCCACTTGTGATCGACTGCGCGCGGTTGCATAATCGTTGGCCAACGACATGCCGACAACCGCCAGCAGCCTGCGTTAAAGCGCTTACCGTTCTTTGGTGCTGCTGCTGTAAGCTGTGTGTGTTTGTGTAGGTGAGTTTTTTTATTGGCGGCGACTAAAGCCTTTCCATTTCGCTTTCATTTAAAGTAGTCCTCTCGTTTTTCACTGAGTTTTGACTTAATTTTGCGACTTCAATGCGCGCGCGACACAACGCGGCCACGCCCGCTGCGTCTGGCCACAGTGCCACACCGCGATGCTTTGATCACTTTGGGTGCCTGCGAATTAGGTGCAAGTGGCGTTTGCTGTCGCCCTGCGAGTGCATGCTGCTGCCTGCTGGTTAGTTGGTCCGTTGGTCGCAGCTCATTTGCACTGAATTCACATTAGTTGGCGAAAATGGCGCGGCGTTCAAGCGTTTGCGCTCAGTAATCGAGCGAATTTATGAGTGCGCGTTGAGGTGAGTGGGCAGCGCGTCGCCATTTTCGAGGTGTGCTGCATTTGGTGCACTGGGGCAAATAAATAATGCATGACTTACAAGCGATTTAATTTTATTGCCGCTGCGACTACCGCTGTTACACCTTCGGCCGTTGCCATAAACTCGCAAACACATCTGGATATAAATACACACATTTAGCTTTACACGGTTGGCTTTTGTGGCATGCTAGGGGCATAAGTAAAAGGAATCGATTTTTGATTTATTGCTTTCTTATTTGGTGTGGAGTTTTGGTGGACGAATTCTATTTGAGTTATAGTACTGAAATTGCTTAAATATAGTGTTGAGTGTAAAAGTCAGCAATTAGTGGTAAGGGAGATTAATATGTAGAAGTCATAAAATTCTTATATTTTCTAATAGAAAAATTCCAAATAAATAAAGCATAATTATATTTTTTCAAATATTGGCCTTTACTGCAATCTCTTGTTCAACTTAATTTTTTAAACATATAAAACAGACTAAGATTTTTAAAAAAGTATATAGGTATATTCAGATATTCTCTATTGTGATGCAGAGGTATTTGTTTTCTTGCAAATATTCATATTTTGATGAAAAATATTTGGGATTGCGAAGTGAAGATGTTCGAACCACAAATAACCTGGTAGGTTGCCTCCTCGATTATAATATAAGCAGTGAATGTTGGGACAATACCACTATTTTCATGAATGAAGATTCTTGGCATTTTTATTATGCCATCGCATTCCGGAATCCTTCATGAAGTTGGACTTCAAGTATCTCGATATGTAATTGTTAAGTTAAAGGACTTCTGTAACGGGGTTTTCATTATGATGCTACAAAAGTAGGCAGACGCCATAATTTTCCCTCTTTTAACGTTTCTCTTCAGTAAGGTTTGCCATTTCATCATGGAAGATATACGATCCAACAACGAGTCGAAATTATTAAAATTTACTATTGAAATTCGGAATTAGTGGCCCAACTTTAAGAGAGCTGCGTCCAATTTATGGTCATCATATTCGTTCTGTAAGATTAATAATTGAGCGTCTAGTGGAAAAATTTGAATGCACAGGCACAGCACGAAATGTTTCCATGCCAGTGAGACAAAGAAGTGCCCATGGTGTGGAGATTATTGCTGCCGATAGAGCATGAATTAAGGAAGACTCAAGTGTTCTCAAGCGTTAGGCATCTCTTTGACGTCGTTGTGGCAAATTTTGAAAACGAATTTTGGTCTTCATGCTTACAAAATCTAATTGACACAAGAACTGAAGCCGCTTGATCACCAGAATCGTCGTATGTTCGTGAATTGGGCTGAGCAGCAACTTGAAAGTGATCCGGATTTTCATCGAAACATCATCTTCAGCGATCAGGCTCATTTCTGGCTGAATTGGTCAGGCAGAAATCCACACGTACTTCCATGAGTCACCATTGCAACCCTAAAAAAATTGTGGTTTGGTGCGGTTTATGAGCCGGCAGCGTCATTGGGCCGTACTTTTACCGTGATGATCAAGACCGGCACGTAACTGTGAACGGGAATCGCTAACGCTCAATGATAACCAAATATTTTTGGCCCGAATTGGATGATATGGACTTGGACAATATGTGGCTTCAACAGGACGGCGACACAAGTCACAAAGCGAATGGCACAATCGATTTATTGAAAACCAAGTTTGCTGAACATGTTATCTCACAAAATGGCCCAGTCAATTGACCGCCTAGGTCGTGCGATTTGACGCCGTTATTATACTATTTCCTGTGGGGCTACGTCAAGCCTATGGTCTATGCCAGTAAGCCGGCGCCGACTGATAAACTTCTTACGAATATCAATCATGAAATTGCAACAGTATCGGCCGATTTATGTTTGAAAACCGTCGAAAATTGGGTTCAGCGTCTGGAACCCATTGCCCGTGGTGGCAATGCAACAGAAATCGAGGTCCACACATAGTGGCATCGAATGCAATTTCACAGGAATAAAGAATTTCATTGATATCCCAAATCGTTTTTGTTTTAGTAAAAAAAAAAATATGTAGCGCACTTATTAAAAAACCCGTTATGTTTGTTTACCCCGGTCTAGATATGTATAATTTCAAAAAATTTTGAGCTACTTTAGTGAATGGTTGATAATTTTTTGCTCACTTATTTTTTACTAAATTTGCCATAATAATTATCATTTATTGCTAGAAACGGCAACGGTGTTTCTCAAGTTCACTCTTCATTCATAAATCACGGCGAGACAAAGTAAATATGGCAAGCAAGAGTTCAATAGCAACATTTGAGCATGAAATTAAAGCAAAGCGCCGTTGACTACACCAACAAAAACTCACAAAGGCACATAAATTCGAAAAAGTAAACACGGGGCAAGGCCAATGTCCCCACATAAATAAAAATTCCACCTCCAACCGACCGAAATGCGCACAAATCAAGCGACCGAGCGCAAAAAGCGGGCAACGAAGCAAAGACGACAAGCAAAGAAACGAAAACGAAAAAAAATCAAGTCCACAGCCGGCAAAGCATACATTCGTCTAAGAGAGCTTCTTCAGCGAAGACCACAGCCGACAATCAAAACATTTACAAACAGACAACAATAAACAACTACAAATGAAACGAGCTAAAAAGCAAAGCAAAGTCGGGTGTTACTTGGCCCAAAGCAAAATGCCCAAACCGTGATAAATGCAGCAGCAGGCAAGAGCGTGTGTGGCGTGGTGAGGGCGTTTGAATTCGCAAAATAGTTGGCAATTTCCTATCAGCGTTTGCTGCCGGGCGATCTACACACAGGTCGCAGCTTGACGCGCTGCTGGGCGTAACGCCGCTTGCCGTCAGCGCGAATGGGCCACAGTGTCGTTCAAGTGGAACACAAATCAAGCGGCGGCTGGCAGATATGGCGCATCCACTGCGGCTGCGCGAGCACCTTGACCTGCCGACAATAGCAGCAATGTTGCCTCATTATTATCGCCGCCAACCGAACGCTGCTGAATAAGCCATAAAATAAAGAGGGGTGTTGTTGTTGTTGGTTTGCGGTTAATTCGCAATATAATTGTTGGCAGTGGAAATGAGTAAAAGTGGTGAACGGTGCAAACACCAGCACAATGGTTGCAATAAAACACGAATAGTGGCCGCAAATGCCGAAATGCGCTGGATGTTGTTGCTTTTTGGTGTTGGGATGCAGGCAACCTTAACCGTGCAGCAAAGCGGAAATCGCAGGCAATTTTCGACAATGCATGCGATTCACCATACAGCGCAGACGCTAAAAGTTGCCGATTGTAATGGGAGCACGTTGCAGGCATGTGTGTATTTGTGTGTGAGTGTGGAAGTGGCGCTTTGTCGGTTTAACGGTTTTCATGGTTCAATTATTACAACATTTCTTAAACGTTGCAAAAAGTTGATGCTGTGACTTGTTTGAAAAAAAAAGCTTTATCCACCGTAACATCACTAAGCAACAACAACGCCATTCAACAACAACATTGCACCGTTAGCTGTAAGGCAGCATAAGTGACAGCACAATCAACTTCAGCTGAAAACTGCAATCTTCTCCTCATCACTATTAATTTTATCCTCTGCATCGCACCAACAACAACAACAGCCACAGTAAATGGTAATCACCGCTAATTAAGTGCTTCCATTCGATGCCGCCTGCGTTGGCGCGGCATCACCTTAAGCCAATATTTGCATCTTCATTGTCAATGCTTCGCCGCCTTGCCTAATTGTTTGCCATGCATTTAATAGTCTATATGTATAGTATGTATGTATGTGTATGCGCTTGTGCAGAAATAATCTTTTGTCCATCTGCACAGTTGAACTTGTCTTCATTTCAGCTCAGCCCATTCCAAGAGCGAGAGTGAGCCATCTGTAAGGCAAGTTTTGCCTGCGGCAGATATCTTTTGTTGCTGTTGTTGTTTTGGTGTGTGCCTTTTCATTTTGGCATATATATTCAGATATATTATATATGGGAAATCAGTAAACGCACGCTAGCGCCACTTCTGCTCCAACAGCAGGAAAGGGCCATTAGTGCGTTTGCAACGCTTCCCCAGCAGCTTGTTGCAGCGCCAGCAATTAACAGCGCTTAGCAGTTGTACAAGTAAGTATGTAAACTTCGCCAATTAACATGGCATTCACGAAGCGTGTTTCGTCATTGTTTCGAATGCCAGCCCAAGTCGTGTCCGCATTGTCCCTCTTTCATGTTGTTGCTAATTGAATGCTAATTTCCTGCCCAATTTAGCACGTGTGTGTAAATACCTCAAATACATTGTTTCGTTTATGTCCAAATATACATTGTCACAAGAGATAAAAGATAACAACGAAGAAAATAGCAGTGAAAGATGTGAAGGTTTTCAAATAGAAATATATGCGTGTATAAAAGTTATACTAATGAAATTTGATGAGGATAGATGAACCGAGTATGTTTTTGGAAATATTCGACCAGTCCTTACTTATCAGCGTGAGTTTTCTCTTGAAAGTGATGTAGGGATCTATACTAATATATATAAAGTTGTTCGATTATGTGGACAGCCTCATCTGCTTACGCTCTTCGTACTCGTGAGTTATCAATCTGTATTCTCTGAAGTCAAATATTAGATTAATCATGAGAAAGATTGTACCAAGCACTGTATGTTTCCCTCTAACCCTGGGTAATTAAAAACGTCATTCTATTGTAGAAAATTCCTCTTAAATTCGGTATTCTTGGCATGGAGGTAGAAAATGCAACTTAATTTAAGTATGCAGCTCAAGTTGCAAATTGATTTCACGAAATATCGATTTTAAATAAAAACAGCTATCTTAGCCAGTTTAGAATACTATAACGAATACTATAACATATGTTGACTTACATAATAGTTCGTGCAAATGTAATAGTTTGCACAAGCACTCAAGACCAGAAGTGTGTATATAAGAACGTACCTGAAAGAAAAAAGAGTAAAAAGGTCAATTAATATTTATTTTTAGATAATGCTAAGAAATTCGGTTCTATCAAAATGGAATGACAAGAAAAATACGATTTTATAGAAGCGACTTAAAGCAGAATCATTTCATATTTTAGAAGCCAACTTGATTTCGGTAAGCCGATTTTTCGAGATTAAAGTAAGCATTTGTGAGATACCTATACTCAGTGAGGGTAACATACTTGTATAGTATATGTTTTTAGAAATAGAATGGAAAGGTATAGTTTCAATAGTGATTGCGGGGTTACTTAGGGTGGAGCTGATATTCATAGATGTTATGTACATAAAAACCAAACTCTATAAGTCACTCATTATTCCCATCCTGCTATATGGTGCTGAGGCTTGAACACCTGATGAGTCGACAATGCGAGTTTTCGAGAGAAAGGTTCTGCGGAAGATTTATGGTCCTTTGCGCTTTGGCCACGCGAATATCGCATTCGATGGAACGATGAGCTGTATGAGATATACGACGATATTGACATAGTTCAACGAATTAAAAGACAGCGGCTACACTGGCTAGGTCTTTAAGAGGAAGACCTCTACACCATTGTATTGACGTGCTATTGTTAACTCGGCTATAACCGCATAAGCGGTTTCGATGCCAATAAAAAAAATAAGATATGCATTATGTGAATTACATAGGGTCAGTATTCTTTCTATAAAATCGCGTATTGTTCCACGAATCATTCTTAACAACTTTTCCTAAGGCTCTATCGGTCTAAAGCCCGTTTCAAGCTATCCATTTTTAAGGCGAAGTTTAAAAAATCTTAATAATTGCTTGTATGGGAGATGCGCGACCTGTTCGATTCCGACAAGTGATTAATAGAATATCAAAATATATTTCTAACCAGACGAACACATTTTTATGGTCGTCGAATCGTTGGCTTGAAACCGGTTTTAAACTTATAGAAGGCAAAGTTGCTCAGAATGATCCGTAGAATATTTCCCGCATACGCAATTTTTCCGTTTGTTAGCTTCCTGTAAATTAATGTACATATATACAAGCATCAGCAATGACACTTATCGAAATAGGCAAGCAACAACAGCGCAGTGTAATTAGACGCTTGCTTTGCTGAAATTAAAATCATCGCTAAGGTTTTCAGCTTTCCGGCAGCCCGGCAAACAAGCATTTAACAAAATGCAAACAAGAAATGTTCTTTCGAATGATAATAAACGTTGCTCATTATACTTGAAGTTTTTATGTTTTTTGTTTTTAAAAGTAGGGAGCTTCAAAATGGATCACTCTTTATATATTAGAAATTAAAAAACTAACTAACAACTTTTAATTTTTCTTTGCCTATTTTAGTAAACAAAACATTAATAATAATAACATCAATACCAGGCGTAATTAATAAAAGAACACTCCAAATATGTTAGAGATACATACATATATGATGTATATATGCCTCTGGTATACTATACATATATGTGTATATCTGTGCGAATAATACAAATATTCTTCATTAAGAATCGAGGTGTGTCGCTGATGATCAAATCAGTAGCAGTTTTTCTATCTTCTAATTATACAGACGTTTCCACTTATGACGTAAACCATTTTAATGAAGTAATTAATTATGGCAGGCCCGCATTTTGCTTCTGTCTTAGATCATTCTTTGATTAATTGAGCACTCGCACATGCGCATTGCAGCTTCCGAGCGACCCCTGGCAAGTGTAAAACAGTGCAGTAGCTGAACAGTGTCAGAGGTTATCAGCCAAATTGCACGTACGAATACCAACTCATGAGCTGGTAGCTCGCACCAGGTCAAATGAGACAAGGCGAGTACGTGCGCTTTATTCTAACAGCATACTGGAGGCAAGAGACTTGGTTTAGAAAAGCAGCCAATGGAATTACGGTCGTGTTAAAGCGATTATGCAAGGCATGTTAGGCAAAATGTTAGAGGGCTGTAGCACAAACTATGCAGAATTGTAAAGTATTAAATTTTTTTTTGTAATTTTCGTAATTTTTTATTTAGTTTAATTTTTTATTTAGTTTACTGAAGTGTGGCGCAAAATTTACAAGCATAATTCATGTGTTTTGCTGCGCAATTTGTGTTCGAAAATTGTACTAACTATTTTTTTCAAAAATGTTACTATTTTTCCAAGCTAAAGCTAAAAGAATGCAGGCAAACTATGCTGTAGTCGCCATTCATATGTGCGTCTTTCGTGCCACAACTACATGAATTCGTAACATTTGCTAATAAATTAATATAAAATTTTTTAAATTTATTTTTAATACTGCATTCAAGTGAGAACTGTGGCTTTCGCAACACTTGCAACTCCCAAATATGCGTGGTGTGTGTGTGTCTGCCTTCACAACTGCATTTCTGCGTTATTTTTGTGAATAAAAAATATTTTTTTCTATTTTTTGATAATATCAAGTAAATTGTAACTACTTCATTTCACACTTTTTATAGCCACAATAACTAACGGTTAACAATTTGCGCATTTGCACACACGCACACACATGCGAACGCATAAAAATGCCGTTAATCGGATTTGTGGCCGTCGCCTTAAGTACGAAAAATTGCGAGTACTCAGTGAATTGTTGCACGCAACGCATTTTTCGAACGCAAAAAAAAATTTTCGAATACAAAAAATATGAAAAAAATGTTTGCCAAATTCATAAGTGTGCCGCAAGCACAATGCGCCACATATTTTTTTTTTATCGCCACCGCATATATTCATAAGTTGCCACAATTTTGCGCGCAAGCCATGCCCAAAAACAACAAGCGCTGTGCGAACAATGCGATCCAGTGGCCGCATACCTTTCACTTTTCATTTGAATGCATTCGATAAATGTGGCGGCGCGACAGCAATTGCCGCCGCTGCTGCTACCGCTGCTCGCTGGCCGCAAGCGCGCTCTAACACCCAGGTGTGTTGGTCCATGCCGCAGCATGCTGGCCATTAGCAGGCAATTTAATGCGATCGCACAGGGGCGGCGCGCAACTGCGGCACGAGTCGGCGGCGAGCGACGATATTTCTTACATGCGCGACGTGCTGCGGCTACTTGCCACACTCGTGCTACTTGCTATGCTCGTGCTGGTGGCAGCGTATGTTAATGCGTTCCATGCCGGAAATATTGCAGGCTGCGGCCAAAGCGACGCGTGCAGGCGAAGCGCTTGGCCAGCCTGCAATTGCAACGGCACCGCAAAATTATTACCGTTAAATAAGAATTAAGACAACGTTGCCACCGCAAGACTCGGCCACTAACGATAATCACACAATGGTGGCAGACAATGTGGCAACGCGTGCGTCTAACAAATACAAATTGCTGACAGACACTGTGCATGTGTGTGTTTGTGGCAACGATGCGTGCAAATGTTGCCACATTTTTCATGTATAACACTTGCGAAAAGTAATTTTCAGCGCGTAGCGCTTAAGCTCATTTTCAATTTCGTTTTTGGTTGGTCTAATTGAAAGCGTGTGCTTAATGCCGTTATTGATTTGCAAATTGCGGTGGCAAGCAGGCAATTTGTGGCAATAAATCAGCGAAGAAGATGACGGCTAAATGTTGTGCTGAAGCTGAAATAGGAAGTGTTGCGGCAAAGCTGCAGCTGTGGCTAATGCATTTTGATATTTTGTAATTAAATTTTATTGAAAAAGGAAAAAAATAATAATTTTAGCCGAAGCTTAGCAATTTTTTGATACTAAAAATTTATATAAACTATTTGATCTCTGCTACTTAACGAGATAATTACTTCATACTCTTCAAATATAAAGATATTAAGCGGCCTTTGAAGACCACACAAGCGGCCAAAATAACACAGAAGATAATAAGCCACATAATAAAGTTGTGGGTCTTCGGCCAGCCTTTTTTCAGAGCCAAAACTTTTTCATATTTAATTCCAAATATTTACACGCAACTCAGTTGCGCTTTATATAAGCGCATACAAAACATATACTATATATATGTACATACTTAAATATATGTATGTTCAGTGCTAGTATATTTTCCTTGCTTCTCTTGGGAGTGTCTAAGCAGCTGTTTATTGTAGTTTATTGTAATTTAGCTTCATTTATTTGTTGTATTTATTTGTCTACAGGCAGTCGTAGCCAATTGGCATCACAACTTGCCACATCTGATTAAATTGTACGTTTTGTGCGCTGTTAAGTGCGGCCTTTCTGGCTACGCGCTGCATGTTAAGGCTCAATTAAATGCTTTTTCACCAGACAATGCGCTGTCGGAAAGAAAGCGGTTACGTATGAGTGTAAGACAGTTGCATGAACCATGCAACCGGCGGTCGTAAGTGGCATGATTTCTGACATAGATTTGTTTAAATGTGCATATAGAGACTTATGGCATATGTGAGGTAGCAATGCGGTCACAAAGGTACATGGCGTATGAGTAACTTAAGACTGGTTAGGATTTTACTGATTTCATGTGAAAAATTCTGATTGGAGTAAATGATTTTAAAGGCAATTTTACTAAAGTGCGCAACAGCTTGAAGTCCGCTTGAAGCTCGAAGTCGGGTGGTGAATCTATTTATCACTTCTTTATTCCAAAGATGTGAAGAAAGCTCCTTAACAATTACGAAAATCTAACGGGTTGTGGTGCTTAAGGGCATATTTTAGTTTAGAAATCCAAACTTCAAGCTTTTCTTGGCAATTAAACCATTTGATATTTTTTCTATCAAATTTGAAAAAAAAAAACAGATTTTCACTAAATAGAAGTACTTGAAGTAGAGGGGGAAAAGATTGTCTCCTCGTCAATGATGGGTTCTTGATTAGTACGAATGTTGCTATCTAAAGAAGTTGCAAAAATGAAAAAAATTTTTCATAAAATGGTGGTAAAGGTCATTTCTTTCACTTCCTATATTCTTTTTTAATTATTACAATTATGAATTTTTAATTTTTTGTTGCTTCATGTGATAGAGAGTTATTTAAGGGGTTACATGGGTATACGGGTTTCAAAAAATCGATTTTTTTATTGTATTATTCTTATATAGTCATACCTCGAGGAGTCACCGGAAATGGCACCACAATGGCCGAGTTTAAAGTATTTTCACCAAAAAATTCAGAATTTCTTTGTTAATTATGTACGTTTGTAACAATAAAAAATTCTAATAAAATATATAATTTTTTAGTTGAAAAAAATTGTTGAAAAAAGTCGGTTTTTTACCCGAGGAAACCACTTAAAGAATATTCATGCCATATTTCAAGTTAATCAGCTAATTGGAACTTGAGATCTCATGACAACGGCAACAAAAAAGAGTATTTCGAAAAAGCTCGTTTTTAATTTCATCTACGGCTCAAACCAGTTCACTTGCAACGACACTAAAACTAGCGTTTTATTTTGGAAAATTTGGAAACACTTTTATTATTTTTTCGATGCTTGCAACAGCTTACTCTACTAAAACAAATTTAATTACCAACACGTGACTTAAAAATTTTATATGCACCGATAATTCACTCGCTTAATACCACATAAAGTCTAAATTTATGTATCTATTAATCTAATATGACACACATATGCCCTTAGGCCGTTAACCGTCGAGGCTGGTGAAAGTGGCGCATAAAGTTGTTGACAGTCATAAAACTGGCGTTTGTTTCAAAAAGTCTCACAACTCACTTTTTATTGCGAATAAAAACTTTATGCGCTCGCTAAGCCTGCCACTACAACTTTTTGAGCGCTCACTTGCATTCGAAGTTGATAATAACAATAATTAAAATAATTAGTCAAAAGTGCGTGAAGTTGTTAACGTCGGTAGCGCGTTGTTACTGGTGGAAAACCCGTTATATTTATGAGTGCTAGAATTTTCATTAATTATTATAAAATATAAAAAACGCAACTTAGTTTTATTGCGCAGTGCCTGGCGGGAATTTTATGATGTGCAAATAATAAATGTTACTCATACGCTACAGAGGCTGAGGCAAAGAGTGGTGGGCTTTTGCAGTGTGTAGAGGAAATTTTGTTTAGAAAACGTATAATTTATTTTCAGAAATAATATATATATATTTTTTGATACAAAATTTATAAAATCTCATAAAAAATCCAAAAATTATATTTAATCTAATGAAGGTCATATGTAATATAAATCACTTGAAGAAACTTCTAAAAACCTCATTCTCATCAATGAACCACTTCCCATATGAAATATAACCAAGTTGTGGCAACAAACTTTTCACACGCACCAACAAATAACCACAAGCGACAAACCTTGGCACACAATTCGCCACATAAATACACACTCGTGTGCAGCAGCGCTCACGTGCCACAAGTTTGCGAGTGAAGAAATAAAATTAGCCAATTCGAATTTATTGCCTACACTTTGGGCGTAAATTTGGCACGCAAAATATTTAACTTCCGTCCACCTGCGCCACGCGCAGCGCAGATTGGCTTAACCGCCAATAAAACGAAGACATTAGACATATATCAGCGACGACAATCCAAGGCAGATAGCGCAGATTTGTGCATTCGTGATGTGGAACAGCAAACACATACAACAACAACAACGCATTTATGAGGCAATAAAAGGAAGCAAGTGCGCTTTGAAATGACATGAAATGAGCTGAAATGACAAGCATGGGAAACACCCACGCTGCTTGCTGCGCTTACTTGCGTTTGTTCGCTTTATTGTCGCTGCTGCCACTCCCAGTCGTCACTGCACGCTTTTGACATTTTTCCAACACAAACAGCGAAGAAGAAGCACAAAGCTGCACTGTGCACTAGCAGATCAGCTGAAAGCGTGTTAGCGAACATTGCATGCAAATCAGTCGCGACGTAGCTGATGTGTTGTTGGGTGGCATTCGTTGTCAATGCTGTCAATATAAAAGCGACAAATTTTGTTGGAGAACAAATGAGATATGAATGAATTTATTTGACAAGGTGGAGGACGAGCTACTTTTGTTATGCCTTTAGAGATAACTTCCTGATCGCTTTAATTTATATTTTAAATAACCCATTTTGTTTTGAGTGATTATATTAGTTATTTGGAAACAAAAAAAATATTCAAAATTTTATTTTTAGCTTTTTTGAATATACGTTTTTTCACTAAGTGAATTGTTCTATAACCACAGTACAAAAGTATAAGACTCGACTAAGCAAGAAAAAGTGTTAACTTCGGTTTGATCCTTAACTTTTATTCTTTCGGAAATTTTTGAACCAATCCACTATATATCATAATCTAGATCTTATCTTAGATTTGAAAAAAAATATCCATCGACATATGTAGCTTTAGTGATGTTGAGTCAGATTAGGTTAGGTTTGATGGCTGTTACAAAGATCGCACTAAGTCTGCTATAGGTAGTTCTTTGCGATGCCATAAATTTAGAGCACCTGTAATTCGAACTTATAAGTCAGCAAAACGACGTTTTGTCAATATAATTTGCTCTGGCGTTTATTTTATATTTCATTAAATTCGATGACCCATCTGAAAGTGTGAGCTACCACGTGTTTAAGCCTTGATTTCGCAAACGCGGAACAATCAGGAAAAGGGTGCTGAGATGATTCCGACTTCTTTTAAACAGCTTCTGTAGCTGGCGTCGGTTAAGAGTCCCATCCAACTGGTTGACAATGGTCCTCACCTCTAAGGGGAGGTTAGCAGGCTAAAGGCAAAAAGCTTACTAAATCACTTGCGATCAATCCTGAGTTAAAAGGATCGCATAAATCGATGTTAGCATAGCGCTGAACAAGTTTCCGCGAAGCCAGTTATCTAGTAGTAGAACACATGAAGAAAGAGAAGCACCGACCAGTTCCTATTTTACTAATAGCGGAATTACAGTATCCTTACTAGCCACCTCGTAAGTTTTGAGATGATTCCGACTTCACTTCCACACAGCTTCCGCAGCTGGCGTCGTGTAAGGTTGGATATCGATAAGACAATGGCCTGTTAGGACCCCCACCACTAGGAAGAGGCTAGCAGGCTAGAGCCAAAGAGCTCACTGAATCACTTACGATCGATCTTGAGCAAAAAGGATCGCATAACTCGATTTTAGCCTAGCGCTGATCAAGTTTTTGCGAAGCCAGTTATCCAGTAGTAGAACACATGAAGAGAGAGAAGCACCGACCCGATACCATTTTACTGATAGCGGGGGCTACGACACCCTTACTTGCCACCTTGTCAGTTTTATAGTTGACTGCGTTTCCGCTGTGGTCTGGCACCCATACTGTTCATAACACAAAGTGACTCGCAGACATTTATTGAACCAATTAATGAGGTTAGGCATTCCTTAACCAGTCGTGAACGCACTGTTAGTGAGTTCAAGACTAGCATCGCCCTTCTGTTATCAGCGTGAATAGTCACTTTTATGACTACTGGAGCAGTAAATGTACAGCTACATTTTTTAGCAGCAACCTCGGCTAGAAAAACATTGCAATAACCAAGAAATCAGAAATTGATTTTGATAGTGTGCTCCTGACAATATACACTTCCACCAAGCAAACTCTAATAAATTCAACCTTAAATACCCAATTTTATCAGACTGACTACAAATTTTTGAAATGACGACTACAATTTTCGGATTTTCAATTCTTCGGAAGAAGGAAAGTTGTTGGCGATCTAGACTTCAAACGCTCTAAAGCAACCCTTAGCAACAGTTTCAGTTTCTTCAGACCGATTTTAACTCAGTACCAAGAAATAATACTTCTAGTCTTCCGTGATACTTCTAACTCTCTATCAGTCGACTAAATGTTTGTCGAATCTGGTTTTCTCCCCAAATTCTATTTGTTTACGTTCCCAAGTGACATTTGTAAGCCACTTTGTAACAAGTCACCGCTGTTGCTTGTCATGTCTTGCAAAGCCATATAATGAAGGCGACGACTGCAACCACAATAAGTGCACCGGAAAACAACAGCACAACAAACATACAAACAAACAACAACAACAGCAGCAGTGGTAGCAGCGGCAGGAGTAATAGCAATGACAACGACGATGCGCGTGCGCAAAATGTGACATGCGTAGGTTGGCTCATCATAAAATTAGGCAGCCAACAACGACAAACGAGCACAAGGGAAAAAAGCGACTACAACAACAACAGCGCAACGAAAACACAAGCCACTACCGCTGCCAAGCAACCTGCCACATGATTAGCAAACTGTTACAACTGGCAACTGGCATTGCTGCGTGGATGCGGCGCGGAGCGTGAGATATTAAGGCTGTAATTGTGATAATTGAATTTCTGCGCGATTATGTTAGTTTAATTGAATGTAATGGAAGCGTTTAAGCGTTCGCCGTGTGCGCTGGCTGTGCATACATATGAGGAGTTATTGTGGAGGAACTTAAAGTGGGTATTTTCACATTGGCCGTTTGTGTTATTGTCGTTTCGCTTTTTGTTAGGAACAAACGAAATTGAAGATTACGTGAAAATGATACGAAAATTGGCACAATTATGTCATGACTATGCTAATTACAGCAATCCATTTTAGTCAGCTTGATGTGGGTATGTGTGTCTCAGGGTAGGTAAATACTTACATAACAAAATTAATATTTTTTATTGTAGTCATATAAGTAATTTGCTTAACTGCATCTATAATATTAATTTTTCATTTAAAATCACTTGACGCCCAATAATCGACACCTGCGGTTGCGCCCGACTCTGTGTAGCCAGCGTGCAACCAGTCGACCTTCAGCAGTTCAATTACACGCGGGTGGCTGTCAAGGTGCGCGTTAAGAGCGCGGCGGCGACAAATGAGACTCTCACACAGAGTAAGCGCTAGTATTTGCATTGGTAGAACTCTAAATGAGATTATTATGCAGCAAATGATTTTATTGACAAATTGAAAGCAGATATTGCAAGTGTGGTTGGGCGCTTGCTTACATATTTACATACACATATACGTATAAAATATTATATATGAACAAAGTAAATGCTGTGCGCTGGGTTCTCTAGTACTTGTTTTGAGTTACATGAGCAAATTTTCTGTATGCCTTCCAAGTACGACGTGAGAATTTCCCAAAGCATATTTATATGATGGTATATGTGTGTGTATTTGAAGTCACATGGGTTGGTTAAATAATTTGATTGAGTGCTGTGCTTTAAATGACCCTGTTTTCTGACTAATGTAGGTGTCCAGTTTCGTGTGAAAATTATTTCGGCGAGGTTATTGTTTACAGTTTGTTCATTGTTTCGATTCTTTGTCGGATTATATTACTGCTTACCGTTTATTATTATTCAACCTTATTGAGTTTAGACATACAACAGCTGATGTGCAATTTAGTATGCATTGGTAGAGGTAGAGCTAATTGTTTATTCATAATTATACTCTGAACTGGGTGTATTAACTTTTCCATAAAGTTCTTAACACGAGAAAAAAACGTCATATATATAAATATATTTTTGAGATATCGCTCTGAAATTTTGCAGACGTCCTTTTCTCCCAAAGAAGCTATTCATTTGTGGAAACCGTCGCTATCGGATTACTTTATAATATAGCTGCCTTACAAAGTGAACGCTCAAAACTAAGTTCTTGTATGAACAACTTATTTATTTACCAAGATATCTTCACCAACTTTAGCACAGATTATTATCTAAGACAGTCCTATGTTATCTGCATAAATTGTTCTGATCGGACTACTATAACTTATAGCTGCCATACAAACTGGTTGTTCGAAATTAAGTTCTTGTATGGACAACTTTTTTACTTGACAAGCTATCTTCAAGCAATTTGGCAGAGATTATTACCCAAAGCATTGCTACAATCTCCGCGAAAATTATTCAGATCGAACTACTATTGCATATAGCTGCCATATAAACTGATCAGTCAAAATCGAGTTCTTGTATGGACAACTTTTTTATTTAGCAAGATATCTTCACAAATTTTAACGTAAATTATTACCATGAGTTACGCTGTAATATCTGATGAAATTATAGAGATCGGACTACTATAACATATAGCTGCTATAGAAACTGATCGCGCAAAATTAAGTTTTTGTATTGAAATCTTCTTCTTTTTTAATTTATACGCGATTATCTTCAACAAGTCGTTTCTCCTTTTTTATTTACAGGTCCTTCTCCACTTGGACAAGATACTATCTAAATAATATTTTGGAGTCCATCGGACAACAAGCCGCTATAACATATAGCTGTCATACAAACTGATGCGATATCAAAATCAATCTTTAAAAATCTTTTTGTTACACGTCCAAGCCTTTCATGCTATCGGAAATTCAGCTGTGTAGAGAGAGGACTTTACAGCCTTCAAAGTTTATCCTGCGTTTTTTCATTGTTTGTTTTAAATACATACAATACATGTTACTGCTGTTTGTTATTTCGTCAGTGTTACCAGTGGAGAAAGCAAACTCTGTAAAATATAATTACCAAGAAGCTCTACAAAATCTACAATATTTACATCGAAATTAATTACGAATGTCACACCACAAAAAACTAATTAATTTGACAACCATAAAATTTTTCAACGAAATCGAAACTTGTATGCCACGAACGTCATTGACCCACACTTCTTTAACGCGTCTTCTACTCGAGTTACTCGAATATTTTCTCAGACTGATTTCAGTAGACTGATTTCGAAATGCGAAAATGCGGCTAACCGCGTTCGGCATAAGAGACTTCCATGCTGGAGCAAATTATTTTCAATTACACGCTCGCATACGCTTGTCGACTAGCTAGCTGCATGCCTTCGTCCTTGCCATATCGGTGTTTGCAATTTTGCGCCACTTAATTAACTGGAGTACTTTGTTGTTGTTGTTGCTTTTGCTGTTTGTTGTTGTTATTCTTGGAGTTGCGGTTTTCAGTCAAGTACGGTTATTGCCAATATATTGTTAGCTTCGCGCAGCCGTAAATTTTGTCCAAGCTGTCACATTTTAACACGCGACGAGCGCGCGCATGCGCGTTTAACAGTATTGTCTGCTTTTTTGTTGTTGTTTGAGCATTCGCTATAGTTTTTGTGCTTTTAATTTAGCATTTCTTCAACATTTTTCATTTGCACCTGATTAAGTCACCTCTAAAGTAACGGTGACAACAGTCAATCAGTCGATTTATTGCCGCCCCATCGTTTCCGCTGTCAATCTTAATGGATTTGTACGAATTTCAGTAGATATTTGTACCTTTATTGTTGCTAAGAAACTGTAAAAAGCTACTGCATTTTTTCTCTTGTGCACTTATGCTTCGAATTTCGTGCCGCACAATAAGAGCTGTCAACTGCGGTTGGACGCTATAAAGCCATCACGCGACAGTTAAGTTGGTGATTGACGGGCGCCCACACGCCCAGTTGGCAGCTCAATAGAAAGGGAAGCAATTATTTGTTGTTGTCATTTGTGGTAATGCGCGAGGCAGGCAGAAACAACGATTTTCTCATATTTTTTCATTTAACAATCGTACATATATTTCCATTCTTATATTTTTAATAAAATTTGGCCCAAATTAAACTAAGTTTTGAAACATTTATTTCATTTTCAAGTAAGAGACTCTGTTCTTCTTCTTTATTGGCGTAGACACCACTTACGCGGTTAAAGCTGAGTTTATAATATAATATTTATTACCGCTTACACGATATTTGAGAGATTCGGCAGAATTCGGCACTGAAGTGAAAGAAGAACATGAGAGGAAAGAAACTGATAGAGGCTTGAGCATGCCAGAAACCACATTGGTTCTATGACTATGGTGGCCACAACAAATCATTTTCCCTGTAAATTACATATATACATTAGCCATCGTATCGTAGAACATAGTAATCCAAAGGATATGCAAGCGTAAATGGGGTTGGATTTGGCTAATTTGCAGAGGCAACCATATGAGATCTGCAGATAAGCGCTTGAGTGCAACCGGAAAGGCAAAAAGAGCGCGGTAGGTCTAAACACACCTGGAGATGCTCCTTTGAAAAATATTTTGAGCCAATGAGGAAAACTTTTTGCGAACTGAAAGCTTACCAAAAAATAGTAATCAATGGGGACGTTTTGTTTCGACTCTATTCTCCTTAAAAAGCCAGAAGAACTACGAATAAGATTTAATTTATTTTCTCAGAGTAAAACGTTGTTATGTGATGTAACTGTTTAATGTGTTATCTTCTTTAGCTTATGCTTAGATAGCTTCATAGTCAATACGAGCAAAACAGACCACATACCCTCACGATTTATCTGGTATAGAGAGTGTTTGAAATCAAGCTGAAAGCGGGAGAATGGCGCAAGGACACGCTTTTCTGAAGAGAAACTTTCAACAACTATATACTCAGATCGAAAATAAGTGATAGAGTACGCGCCGGGTTCTTTTGCGCTGAGCTGCATCTCAGGTGACATTTTAAGCTGCCAGACTATTGTAGTATATTTCAGGCAGAAGTCTTTACTGTCAAGAAAAAAACTGCTGAGACAGCTAACAACGCGTGAAATGGGATAAGGAATATCAATATATTCGTAGACAGCCAAACGGCAATTAATGTAACAATCTCACTTCCTATCTTGTCAGGGAGCATGTATATTAGGTGCCAGGTCACGGGGGCGTTCTGCGAAGCAAAATAGCTGATGTGATTGCCAAGAGTGCCATTCGCTTGACTATCGAAACAGCTCATGAAATACGCAAGTTAAAAAGATAAACAAAAAATTTCTAAAAGGGCGGATCAAGGTGAGATGCATGCCTTCGGAGCATGCAGGAACTTCAAAACCATGTGCTAGAAAGCCGCAGGAAATCATGAAGCTTTATACTTCTACAGTCTCGAATAGACTGAAGAACGGTTACTGGCCTAGTCACAGGTCAGTCACAACTTACGGGCATCACAAGCGAGCCGTAAAGGCATTATTACCGTTGACATATTAGAAAGTGCAGAGAAGTAGGCATGAAATAGACGTTAGATCACTTCCTCAGCTTATATCCGGCCTTATATATTGGTTTAGATATGTAGGAGCTTCACAGTTTAAGAGACCGGAGGAAGTATGAGAATTAGCTATCAAATCTCTACTAAACTTCGCAAAAAGCGTTGATGTCCGCACGACGTCAGCTCATATTAATAACAAACCTCCATTTGAAGTAACAAAAGACCTGCAGGATTAGGTACTATGGAGTGAAAGTCTGACAGTGTAACCGAACCTAACCTATGTATTCTACTAGTTGGTTCAACTTGGCACGCGCTTAGGTCCGGTGAACTGATCACGACTAAAATAACAGTAATATAAAACGAATTGGTTGGTTAACAGGACTTTTGGAAATATTTTGACAACAGCGCCACCTATTCATGTTAATTTGGAAACTCCAATCGAAACTTTAAATGAAAGCGCAAACTGTTGAAATTTTTAAGGAAAACTAGTCTCTCTTTCACTGAAATAAAAATACGAAGTAACACAATTGATAATTATTCTTGCAACAATAAATCTGAATTCACATAAAACAAAAAAAATAACGGTATTCTCAACAACGAATCGTAAATTTATATTCATGCAGAAAATCATTTATCAAAGCTTAATTGTTATTGACGAGTGCAGCTGCACGCAGAACGTCAATAGAAAAGTATTTGGGTGCACTTTTCACAAATCATGTGTGTATGTGTGCCAAAACAAATATTTGTTTGTATGTATGTGTATGTGCATTGGTGAGAAATGTGCGTCAAACCCAAAGCCTTTGCGCAAAATGCTTTATTTATGATTTAAGCGAAAGTAGATTGTGTGGCACCAACACAAAGAGCAATTATCATAACTCTTCTATGTGCGTGTGTGTGTGTGCGTTTGAGTCAGCGATTGCTTATGCATGCAACTTAATGGCAACACATTAACGCACCGTTTGATGAGTTGAATTCTTGAAATATCGCCAACATTAGCGCGAATACAGCAGCGGACAAAGCGGTGTGGAGAAACGGTTGCGGCACAAACAATGCAACTTCTCGTTGCAACAACAGCGATTTTGACACAATGAAATAATGCGAACAATGACAACAATCATAACAATGGCTGCAGCGGTGGCGCTGGTGTGAGCAAGCGCAAAGCGATGCACTATACAAGCAACAACAACAACAGCAAACCGAAAAGCAAAAGTGAAGCGAAGGTGGGCTGTGGACGATTCTCAAGCCGAGCGGCTGGCGGTGGCGGCAACTCTGGCTGACTGACATGAATGCAACTGTCAACTATGCGGTAATGACAACAACAAGAGCAACAATTGTAACACAAGCGACAACAACAGCGCACGCTTGCCACATAGGCGGTGCGGAGTGCTGAGTGAGGCAAAAAGTCGCACCGCATGGGAGAATTTACGCTGGCCATAAGAAACTACGACCAACCACAAACAAAAAACGACAACAACAACACAAGCAAAAGAAATGATCGTGCCAACGCTATTAGAGCGAAGTGGCTGCAACAAGTCTGCAAATTGGTAAATATGTATGTACACATTTTTCAAACTAGTGCAACAATAGCAGCAACAACGCTCGTACATTGGCAACAGCTGTGTGCTGCACAACAACATTGCTGCAATAGTGGGCAGGCGCACAGCCCGGCAACGAAATGTTGCACCCGTTTCACTGTGCCGCGCATTTATTTACATCGGTTTTTGTTGTTGTTTTTCTTTCTTTTTTTGTTTTTTTTTATTTTTTTTTTTGGTTGTTTGCTTACGATTTTGCCTTTTTGTCGCGGTTTCAGTTTCGTTGCACACGTAGTTGACATGTTGCTATTGCCATTAGTTCGTTGCATCAATGCAAACACTTGCTACAACGTGTTGTTGCTGTTGCTTGGCCGTGTGTCTGCATGTTGCTGTAGTTGTGTGTGTGCGTTGGGTGCTGGTGTATGACATCGCTGCACTTTTGCCGCTGTTGCTGCTGCTGGTGTACAATGTCGCTGCTGCCACATGTTGCATGTCAGACTATTTTCGCCACGCTGCTGTGCATGTGTTGCGAATTTATTGCAAAATTTTCTTTTGTTGCACTTTTTATTTCGCTGCTTTGTGCGCCTATTATTTGCCAGTCTTCATTGTGCGCTTTAATAATGCTTTGAGAAAGTGGGAATAAAATATTGGACTTTTTGGGAAATACTCAATGCGGCATTTTAAGAATGTCTGCTTAAATTTATTAGGCAAAATTGGAGGTAGTGAGGGTATATCTTAGATAGGATATTCGATTGTTTGGATCTGAAGAGAGATGGCGCGATCTCGAAGCAAATTGTGATATGAGGACTTTTTCATATTTCCTTAGGTATTTTGAAGGTGCGCTGCACTCACAAATGCATATGATTAGTTCTTATCCGTTAAATGATTAAACCTACAAATTGCATGGCACCTTCTGAGGACTTCTGTATTGATATCACACATTTCATAGAGTCACACTCGACTTTGTCTAATGTTAATGCTGTACCTTTGCTTACTAAAATTTTAATCGATATCTCAAATAGGTTTTGAGTTACAGCGTTCTAAAATGTCTCGCTCAGTTCAATCAGCTCCATAAGCTCAAATCTGCTTGAGTGATTACTCAAAACATAATGAGCTGATCACGAATATGTACTCCAATAAAAATTTTTTCTTCATGTTCTGTAGTTTTTCATATAAAGATCTATCAGTTTTTTCATCTGACCAAAAATCGAATTTTGGCAGGCCAAAAACGACTTAGTTTTTTGGGTAAAATTAGAAATTTATTTCAATCGCTGCCATTCTGGTGACTTTTAAACCTTTTTGGACCGTAAGCGATTTCATAGACACTATCTTTTGGTAGAGAAATCTTTTGTAGATTCACGGAGAAGTAGGAAATAACTGCAGCATAGAATGAGCTGTTTTTAGCGCAGTCAGAACTCAAACATTATTTCATTTTTTCGGCAAAAATTTTGCTTTGTGCTTATAAAATATTTGTAAATAATAGGTAATCCAAGTAGAGGTACTTTTTTCAGTAGCTTTTTATTGACAAATCATGCGTGAGTCGTGTCAAGCTGTCATCATATTTTTCTTCAGTGTTGTTTGGCACTTCATCATAGAAAGATTCGCGCCTGAGCAACGGTTATACATCAGCTTTATTATGCTGCACTCAACTTGTGGTTAACATAATTGGCCTACCCACCATACTATTAGCAACACCATCACCCATCTTGAGACCCAACATTTTTTACTGGATAATATTCGAACGAATAAACAATGTTCACCACGGAGTGAAGAATATATAGCAGCTGTAGCTGACAGTATACACGAAGACCGTGAAGAGTCGACGTTCGCACCATCTCGGACTGATGTATGGAACAACTTGGCGTATTTTACGTCGAGATCTTAAATTGAAAGCGTACAAAATACAGCTTGTGCAAAAACTGAAGACGCTCGACGTTCCCAAGCGACATCGCTTCGATCCATGGAATCTTCCAAGAAGATCCGACGTTTTCGAACCAAATTTTGTTCAGTGATTTTTGTTTAGGTATGTAAACAATCAAAAGTGCTGCATTTGGGACGAAGAGATTCAAGAGCTGCCATTTCATCCAGAAAAAAAACAACGGTTTAATATGATTTGTAGGCCGGTGGAATCATCGGTCCATATTTCTTCAAAAATGATGCCAGTGAAAATGTAAACGTAAATGGCGACCGTTATCGCACCATAATAATTTGATGCCTGAAATTGAAGCTCGTGATCTCGGCGACATTTGGTTTCAACAAGACGGCGCCACTTCCCACACATCGCATCAATCAATGGATTTATGGAGAGAACACTTCGGTGAGCAGATAATTTCACGTTTTGAGTCGCTCGTTTGGCCTCCAAAATCATAAGATATCACATCATTAGTCTTTTTTCTGTAGGGATATGTAAAGTTTAAAGTCTATGCGGACAATTCCGCTTCAATTCAGGCTTTGGAGTAAAACATCACGCTTGTCATACGCCAGTTGCCAGTCGAAATGCTCGAACGAGTCATCGAAAACTGTTGAACCATTGAAACGATTAACTGATTTTATTATAAAAATTTTCAGAGTGACCTGAAACATTGGATCCACCAATGAAAATCGCTAAGAAAAGTTAAGTGAATAAGGAGTAATTTCAGAAAAACGCATGCCTCTTTAATAAATTGCGCAGTATAATTGAAATAATTTATTAAACATTAACTCCGCATTTAATTTCGAATTTCAAGCACTTACTTCGGATGGAAATGGTAGCATTAATATTGAAGAGGAAGCGCCGGATTGATTGCTATCAGCAATCAATTGAATCTCTCTCCGCACCGAAAAACGGAAAATGGTTCAACGAAACACTGTCAAGTGACGGCCGAAAGTGGGGCGCTGTCAAACCAATTGATGCAAACGAAAAGAGCCACAAGTGCTTGAAACAGATGTGGCTCAGCTCATGCAAATGTAAATATATAAATATATATATGTATATGGTATATATACTTATATTTCTCATAACAAAATCTGACATGTGAATCGCTCAAACAAAAACGCCGAAAGACTGCAAATTCAACGTCTTGATAACGTTGGAGAGCAGCAAAGTGGGTCATTTCCTGGTGAAATTCACTGCAAAAATAACCGAAACACTCACAAGTGACTGATGAGATAATTGAACAGCATTTTCACCATAAAATTTTAACCACCAAATTTAATTGCATTTATCATATTTTCAAGTATTACAGCAATTTAACGGAAAAATGCGCACCAATCAAATGACAGAGCAAAAGGAAGCGCTGGCGCTGGCTGGTGTTCGAATAAAGGGCGCCGCTGCCAGCACACATCGAATGACCAAATGGGCGATTAGTTGAGCCGCCGCAGCGACAAAACGTAATTGTGATGAATGGCGCTGGCGTGTCAAGCGCTGCCAAGCCGCACCACAGCCACGCCGGGCCACGTGCATGACCAGCGGTGGCAGCTACCCGAGTGGCTACCGCGTCCGTGGCTGCCACTGTCACAATCGAAGTTAGTGGCGCAGCCGTCACAAATCGTTGAGTTGGCTAACGGTACAGACTCGTGCATATATCATACATATGTAAAAGATGCATTTATGTGTGTGTGTGTGTGTGTGTGTGTGAGGACAGCTGCTGACAGCCGCCGCTTACCGGTGAGTAATGAACTTTTAACGAAGTCGAATCGCAGGCGGATACACGCGCATGCTTGAATTTTGTAAGAAAACAGGCGTACACACTTGCCATAACACACATACATACCAACACATGAACCATGCGTGTGCATGCCATTCAAAATTTATGTGTGTCGAATGGGCAAATGACATTAGCTGCTCATCGATGTGGCTGGCAAGCAGTTAGCAGTCAATTTGCTGCCAAATTGCATAATTATGATTTGAATGTTAGCAACTAAAAATAATAAAACAACAACTACAATAACAACAAGCAATGACATGTTTACAAGTAACGCTGCCAAGGCCAGTGACAACGTCCAACTGGCAGCGCCTCTGTCGTAAATTGAAATGTTAGAAAAGACAAAAGAGTGACCGCTAAAAATCAACAACAACAACAAAAACAAATTTTGTAGTGAAAATGTGTGCAGGAAATTGCTATTAAAAGTAAAAATAACACTCCAACGGAAATCAATCACAATTTTGCGGTTTGCTTGGCATGCGAAGCGACATTTTTCAGCTCGATTTGAATGCGTGATGGGAAATTTTTGGAGACACAAGCTTCGAGGGAGATATTTGCATGGAAACTGAAAATTAAATTTCAATAGAAAGTAAATGTATTTTTTTTGTGAGAAAGTGAAACGGTGCTGTAAAATATATTTTTTTTTTTGAGAAATTAGGTGTATATATGATAGATATACATATACATACATATAGAATAAATTTAAAGAAATAACAATAAAAAACCCTTCATAAATACAAAAATATATTTTTAGTTTTGAAGCATTAGTTAGTCTTAAAAAAGGGTGAAAATTAGATATCAAGCTAAATGGGTACATCATTTTATTTACGTTTATTATTGCTCTTTGGGTGCGAGAAAGCTCGGTGCAAAGTGGGAGCCGCGGGAGACTATTAAATAGCTTTATTGGGTAGTTTGAATTGCTGAAGAACGGCCGCATCGGAAGAAAAAGAAAGTGTCCAAGACAATGCACCGTTCAACAAGTCAGTGAAAACGATGTCAAAAACCTATGGATTGGACTTCAAATTACCTTCGCATCCACCGTCTTCTCCAGATCTGGGTCCCAGTGCCTATTTCCTGTACTCAGATCTAAAAAAAAAACGCTCGCTGTGAAGAAATGTTCGACAAATGAAGAGATTACCGCGGAAACTGAGGCTTATCTGGAAGCAAAGGACAAATCGCCCTACTAAAATGATGTGGAACAGTTGGAGGGTCGCTATAAACAGTGTATCACCCTTGAAGTGAGCTATTTCGAATAGAAAAAATCGAATTTTGCCCAAAAATGTGTGTACTTTTTAATTGACCTGTGACGCATATATTTTATAAAGTCTATGACGTTTCCTTTTGGTTGTCACAGACTTCGTGGCAAACTTTATATGCCCAGCTCAGGATATAAAAATAATTATAGTGCTTGAATTAATATTAATAAAACTGTAAAAAATAATCACAAAATTTAAAAAATGCATTTTGTCTACTTATTAAAAAATATTTTTGTTTTTTTGTAATAACAACATAATTCTCACGACACAACATTTTTTCTGTTGATACTAACAAATACTTAATATCCGTACAAATTAAATTTGTAATTTTAATAAAAAGTTAGTCAATGAATAATTATTATAGATAAATCAGCTGTTTCACCCTATAAGCACATCAAAAGCAAAAGTGAAAAATGTAGATTAAATTGTAATAAATTATAATTTTTTCCTCACTGCAAAGATACATGTCAATTTAGTTCTCATATCGCAAAAGATCGAAAATCACTGCGAGAAGGTGTTTAGTTTTTAAAGCTTCAGTATAAGCCGAAAAGCGGGCAGCAACAACTAGACACCATAAATGGTATGAAGCTTTTTATACAAAACTCCATAGCATTTACACGTTTTTCTTAGGCAACCTTGACAAGAAATACATATTTTTGAAAGTAAATAAATTGCTTTTAAAATGCTACAATTTAATTAAGAAAATCACATATGCCACCAGCACGGTCTAGAGCACAAAGAACGCGCAGTTTGGGGCCAACATGAATGGCGCAAATCCGCACATTCACCGAACTGGTGCAAAGGCGTATGTATGTGTGTGTGTGTGAATGCGGGAGCGGCAAGCTAAAGACATTTTCAATTAATACAGCGCGGCAAACGCAGGCATACATATGTGTTGGTACAGTAATGTTAAATGCATGTGGATTTGTGTTAAGCTGGCATGTGTGCTTGTGTTTGTGCCGCCGAAGGCTAAATAAGGCAAATCGCTGCAGTGTGGTAATTTGCTTGATTTTCTCTTCGTACGTGTGCTTATGTATTACCAAATTTGGAGCAAATTTGTCGATTTAATCGCCCGAAAAATGAGTCATGCGCTGGCTTATGCACTTCTTAGCCGACTGCCCACCGCCACTTTGGATAATTAAGTTTCGAAATGAATTGTATGCAAATGTCACATTGCAGTTGACATTTAAGTATTGCCATAAAATCGAAATTGCAGCGATTTATTAAAGATTTTCAAAGTTAATGGCTTCGGCGTCACACCCGGAATAAAAATTAATGCACAAATGCTTTATATTTTCGTTTATAGACTTGTAAAAATGGCTTAGTGCAGCTTGTATTTGTAGGTAATTAAATTAAATGAGTTCCTGCAGTTTTTATTTGAGCAATAAAATAACCTTTGGAAATAATAGGAAACAAGTTTACGTAACTAAGTGCATGCAATTTATTCATTGGTTATTACTTAGAAGTTTCGATTCGGTCATACGATTCCTATACAAATGGGGTATGCATTCAAACCTAAAGTGAAAACCGAACTATTTTCAATTAGAATATTTTATATATTTTGTGAAGTCTACGAATTTACTGGAAACTATTTCTTTTATAAATTCAAAACAAATTAGTTTGTGAAGATTTGTAATTATAACATTAATTATGTTATGGCATAAAATATGGTATGCTATAAAATACTTTAGTTTGTGAAAATGTTTACTTTTTTTGTTATTTTATACCATAAAATATATTATGGCATAAAATATGGTATGCAATAAAATATTTCGTAACGAAAATTTGCCGAAATTTATTTGTAATTTTTAATATCATGTTATGCCATAAATTATATTATAGCATAAAATATGGTGTGCCATAAAATATTTTACTACAAAAATTTACCGAAATTTATTTGGAAAATATTTTCTGCTGCAATTAATATTATGATACAATTTAATATTTTTTTATAAATACATACGTATAAATGTTTGTATAAAAATTGTAAATTGTTCCCAGAAATAGAAGCTGCAACATTTCTAGAAGATATTTAATGTAAATCTTAAAAAAATATATTTTTGTCTTATACGTATTTGAGAGTTTGATACAACAAACAAAATATGTGCCTACATATACATATAGTATGTATATATTTTATCCAGCGCGAAGAGAGTCACAATTTAGTTAAGAAAAAATACTTTTTTAGTTTATGTTGTACCAAAAAATATGTCATGACATAATTTATTTCATGCAATAAATAACTTAAAATATTTTTTGAGAGAATAAGCAATTTCGGTTGTCAAAATTCGTCATATGTAGCTTTATGTTATACCATAAAATATGTTTTGACATAAATTATGGCATGCAGTAAAAAACTACATACCAATATTGTCAGATATAATTTCATAAATTTTTTTTTTTGGTTATTAAGAACTTTTACACAACATCAAGCAAACTTAATATTTTATTAGAGGTTAGAATAATTTTAATAAATATTAACTGCTATTAAAAAGGCCAAGCAGATAAATGCAGTTACTAAAAAAAATAGCACGCTACAATTTTAACGATTTCATTCAATCAGATTTCCGTCCAAATTGCTCCATTCAACATTTAATGCTGAGTCACGCACACACATGAGTTGCAAGACACATACTAAGTCACTGCGGCAACTAACTAACTCAGCAGCTGCCCACTTTAACATTCAACATTTCCCATGCAACCCCGACGTTCCCATTCAACTTGCTGTTATGTGAATTATATAAGCAAGTACAAACATTTTACCAACGCCCACACACACAGACACACATGCGCCAGCGCACATTGGCAAAAAAGGCAAATAAATAATTGCTGAGAATAAAAGTTTCTTGTGTGAATGCGATTTAAATGCAGCCAAAGTGATTGCCCGAGTTGTTAGTTCAAAAGAACACAGTCGAGGTGGGGTACCCTGCGCAAAGTCACAGTGGCGCGGCTGTGTAGGCTACGAGCGCAAGCGCAGCACTTGAGCCACCTTGTGTACTTTAATGTCGTTGATTTTCGCAAATATTTACAAACAAACACAGGCTTATGCAAATTGCATTAGAATAAAGTGCAATCAGACAAAATTCAAATGCCTAAGTGCTGCTCACGGGGCAGGGGTTTAGGCGTGCTTGGGTGTGCCACAAACTGCGAAGTAATTGGACAGAGTAGGTAAAGTGCTGCCAGATTTAAGTACTAGTAGTGGATACAATTGTGCAAATTTTCGGAAAGGAAATATAAAATTATTTTATTTGGTCACTTTTTGAGTCATTTAGGTTACTGAATAACTTAATTGGCGCGTTTGCTTATTTAAGAAGGGAAATCACTATTTCTGCAAACTACTTGACTGAAGTTATGAAAAATTACGACTGTTTCCAATAATATAGATTAGTTTATAAAGATTTGAGTTCATATTAATGAAAATATGTCAGTTTTGACCGTACATTCGCTTTATAAGATTATTATCAATGTCAAAGCAGGTGCTCCTCTAAATAGATTGACGAAAAGGTTTAGACTATACTAAGTTTTTTATCAATCAATAAACAATGTCGAGGTTTATGGTTTAAAATAAATAAATTCCATATTCTTTAGAAGTTCAGAGAATACCAAAAATTATGTTAAGCAATAAATAATGTCTTGAAATATTTTATGTTAGTGACATTTGAATTTATTTGTCATTCCGTAGAAATTTAGGCTATTCAAAAAATTATGTTAAGCAATAAATTATGGCAAGACATATGTTATGTTATGCCATAAATTATGTTTATTTATTATTTTTCAATTTAGAAAAATATGTTAGGATATAATCCTTAACACGATTCTTTTTTTCTGTATTTATATATAGTATATAAAGAGAAAAGCTGCTGGACGGATATATGGATTTAAATATTGCTTTGGCAATTGTACCCCGCACAGAGCATATTAAATTTGCGACGCTGTTTGTAACACCAAAAAGGCAACATCTGAGACTCTAATAAATATTATAGTGCATATTCATATAATAATATATGTATAATTGATTAGCGAAACGAGCTCGATTTAGTCGTGACCGTCTGACTGATCGCATGCCTGTATATATACGAAGTAGCCCCTCAGTTTTTGAGATATCGATCTGAAATTGTGCACCCGTCTTTTTCTTACCAAAAAGCTACTCATTTATCGGAACGGTCAATATAGAACCACTATAACATATCTTCTTCTTCTTAATTGGCGTAGACACCGCTTACGCGATTATAGCCGAGTTAACAACAGCGCGCCAGTCGTTTCTTCTTTTCGCTACGTGGCGCCAATTGGATATTCCAAGCGAAGCCAGGTCCTTCTCCACTTGGTCCTTCCAACGGAGTGGAGGTCTTCCTCTTCCTCTGCTTCCCCCGGCGGGTACTGCGTCGAATACTTTCAGAGCTGGAGTGTTTTCATCCATCCGGACAACATGACCTAGCCAGCGTAGCCGCTGTCTTTTAATTCGCTGAACTATGTCAATGTCGTCGTATATCTCGTACAGCTCATCGTTCCATCGAATGCGATATTCGCCGTGGCCAATGCGCAAAGGACCATAAATCTTTCGCAGAATTTTTCTCTCGAAAACTCGTAACGTCGACATAACATGTAACATGGCTCAAGCAGCTCACAACTTCCGGTCTTTGACCAAGTATCCTCTGGGTAGCCTAAGAACATCCGTTCGAAGGCGAGCTAATGTGAGAAGGCGAAACATCCCCTGCTTAGGGTTGTGCGCTGGGTTTGGGACCCGCCACGTAAAAAACACCCCCAATGAAAAGAAAGCGACTATAACATATACCTTCCATATAAACTGAATGATCGGAATCAAGACCTTGCATGAAAAACTGTTGTATTTGAAGAGATATCTTCACGATATTTGGCACAGTGCATTCTCCGTAGTAACTTTGTAATCTCCAAGGAAATTGTTCAGATCGAGTTACAAGATCATACAGCTGACCGATCAAAGTACTTGTAAGGAATCTTTTGTGAAGGTTACTATCGCTTCGAAGTAAATATTTTTATTGTTATTAATTTATTTCTAATTTGAAGACCATGTTCTTCCGGATACAAATTTCTATGAATCAGCAAGCATTTACAAAGTAAAATCCCGTATATTTTTTATAACCACTTTAGTTCACTTCTTTCACCATATTCCACTGCGCTCGGTTTAATTATTACATCAGTGCCGCTAGAGCAATGCAAATTAACACAGCTATTAGTGGGATATTACAACAAAGTAACGACCTTGTATTGAAACATTTATGCCACCTCTATTTGACTTGATTCTCTTCACTCTGTTTAGGTATATGCACTACGCTAAGTACACTAAGAGCATCACTTCTCCGTCATATACAAAAATCCCCCTTTCATATCTTTGATTTCTTGCTTTGGCTTCATTTGCCAGCACCGATGATGCCACACGTTGTGCCAATTGGCCAAGCTATGAAAGATTGTAGTTTTTATTTCATACAGCTCACCATTCATCCATTCATATATGCATATATATATAAATATAGTATGTATATACAGCCACTCATATTTTTGTATACAAATCATTGCATTGCAAATTCACATTTGTGCAGCGCGATTAACGTCTTCATTCCGCTTCATTTCTCACGTCATTTGCTAGTAAACTACTATTTTATCGGAATGTTAAGTTTTTAATATTTAGTCTTTAAGTGTATTAGTTCACACACAGCAACACGCACGCATACACATTATTAAAGCACACACACTATTAATGAAGCAGGGCAGTGTGTGCTGAAAGCAAAAGTCATATTCGCCGTCTTTGCTGCGGAGTTGTGACATGTTTTGACAAATGTCTTTGCAAACCTCAAGAATGCGGCAACGATTTCGATTTTTATAGCGAAATACTGTTCATAATGGCCCGTTATTGGTAATTATAGAACCAGTGTGTGTGTGTGTGTTTGTGTATGCGTGTGAGAAACTATCATGGCATTTGCAAACGCAAAAACAGTAAAGAAAATCTAGTCGCCGTTGCTAAGTGAGGCAATGTTGCAGGTAATAATGCAAAAAATTTTAATCGATCTACAAAAACAACAATTGTGCTTTTCTAGTCGCACGTGTAAGAAGTAAATGTGAGTAAATCAGGTATGGTTACAATAACTAGCTTGCTATGGACCAGCAAATTAATGTTGGCATATGTAAAACTGTAGTGTTGAAGTCACTAGAAGAAAAGCGTTTTAATATTAATTTATTCTCTTTGTATGGAGGTTGGCATGGCCTTTTTAACTGTTTATTGAGTTATTTTTTTTTTTTTTCTAGTGGAGATAAATGTTCCCTAAGATAACCTAGTCTAACTAAATTAATTTACCTCTAGCCTTGGTATTTATCTGTTGATGCTTATATAGTAGATACCCAAGCCATTTTGATGACGCTTCGCGTTAAGACGAAGCCTCAGATGAAATAAGAAAATCAGTGCAGTTCATTTAATTTATATAATATAGATGTGTAAGACATTGCACTCGCTTATGTAAGTGTTCTTTAAAGCTTTGAGTGCTTGAGATTTTGAAACATTATCAGCACTTACCATGCAGCTACTTTCATGAAGTGGGTATGGAATCCCGACCACTAAATACTATAAAACGTATATCAGTATTATAGTACAGAGATCGTAAGGCATGTGCTTCTGAGACCTCATCTCATCTCTTAAGCTGTATGAGTTATAGTCAGCTGATTGTAAGATAATGAATCATTAGAGCATTACCTATGCGAATGCCTAACATCGATTCATATAAGAATGTTCCAGTTTAACCACAAATAAGCCGCAATAGTTCATAAATCATTTTTGAAGCGAGTGGATTGTTGAAGGACTTTTGATTGGTTCTCACTTGTTCTTCTTTATTGGTGTAGATAAGGCGAAACTTCCATCCCGTTGGGTTTGGGACCGACTACGTAAAAAAACACCCCGAATGGAAAGTAGAAACCAGCCTCGGATGAGATTGGGTCTCATTAAATAATAGAATAAGTCTTCTGATGGCTTCAATGCTTCCACTTCCAGTCAAGCGTCGAGTGTCTTTCAAGCAAAGTTGTAATTGGGGGAAATTGTGACCGTTTTGTTTTTCAATGTTTATTTTCTTTGCAACTTGCCTAAATACCCACGATTTTTATGATATAGATATAGATATATAGATACAGTAGATTAAAAAAAAGTTAATAGACAGTCAATATATCTCAGTCTTTTATGTCGAAATACATAACGGTGTTTATTATTGCAGTATATTGTTGATTAGAAATTTGAGTGGAGTAAAGTATTGAAATAGGGTCGTGGTTTGTAGAAATTTTCTCACATTCGAATCGTTCATTGCTCTCTGCTAGCAAAGTTAACACCAGTAAGTAAAAAGTATTAAACTCGAAGATAAAATGCTAGCAGAGGCTTTTATTTCTCACAGGCACTGACAATATATTGTTGGTTTTAGATATGAAATAATTTTTTCAACTATATATGTATGTATACTCTGTCGCGATATTTTTTCATTCAGGACCACCTTCGGCCTATTCAACTGATGAAAGCACTAAATACGTTAAGGAAATAATACTTGGAAATCGTCCGGCATGTGTTAAAGAAATTACAAAAGAGCCCCAGAACTCTCTCGGGTCCGTTCGAATGATTTTGTTGGATATTTTGGGTAAGAAAGATATTTTTGCTCGACTCGCTCCGATAAAGCTGAATTTTTTTTTAAATAGTACAGTAAACAGATCTTTTTGGACATGCTTGATCTTGCAATTCCAATCCCACATTCTTGGAGAGCACTACCTATGAGACATGAAATTATGAGTTTGACTTGCAAATAAGTCAAAAATCATCAGAAGGGAACCCGTTTTCAGTCAATCGCGGAGATAGAGCAAAATTCGCTGAAGGAGCTAAAGGTCAACCCAAAAAATGTTTATGAAAAGTGTTTCTGCTGGGAATTAATATATAGGTGACAAAATAAGTATTGATGAATAATTATTTACAATTTCCGGGTACTTTCTTGTAACAATGTATACTCTCTCTTAATATTTAGAAATTATTTTTCAATAAAACTTCTTTAGCTGCAAGCCTCTAAACTGTTCATAAAACAAAATCCATTCCCATATATGCTTTTGTATGTAAAGCCAGAACTTCCGCCTTAAGCGCACTATTTATAATCTTATATTGATTGCAATCTTTATCTTATACTCACGAATAACTGTTTAATTAAAATATATCTGTAGGGCGGTGTGAGCTGATTAGCAACGCTTTCATTATAAAAATACTGCCGTCTCATCGCACGCCTGATGTGGAGCCAAAATTGTTGCGCATTCTTTGCATGTGCTCCCAATTTGTTTACGCAATACAAGCCGCCCATGAATTGCAGATTTTGGCCAAACAAAAACAACTAAATTCGTAATGCGGAAGTTTGCGCTCCCAAAGGCGCTCGTGACACGCTGAGCTCAAGCACAAAGCGCGCCATTGCGCTAATAAAGCGTTGGCTTTGAAAGCAAAAGGGCGTTAAGCGTTAAAAGTCAAGCTAATATAAAGAGTAATTGAAACAACAATTGAGTTGCCTGCCATTAAACAGTTAAAAAGTCAAGTAGCCAACGCGATTTCATGGCCAAGCCGCTCAAGTCGCATTCTTACGCAGCGCTGAGCACGAATAATAAGATCAGCCGTAAAAGGTGAAGTGAAAACACACAAAAAATTAAAGCCCGAAACAAAGAATGGCTTAGAAGTTGCCAGCAATTATAATATAATAGCACTTGTGTGTGCATGTATATATGTGTGTGGCAGGCAATCGTAAAAATTGAGAAAAAAATAAAGCGAAATCAGTCAAATCTCCAAGCTAAGCGCAATTAGGAAACCCTGCTTATATAAGCCGTTAGCACAAAAGAGTTAGGCAACACACAGACGCCACTATAAGTACTCGTGTTTGTGTTTGTGTGTGTGTGCGCTTGGTTTTCGAACTAATTTGGTATGCAAGTGACGCCTGCTGAATGCTGAACAACGAATGTCGCAATTATAGCGCCTTTAATGCCACACGCACACAATCGCAAATATGCGTAGATACATACAACAACTTGTGAACGCGCTCAAGAATAGCGCTGCTCTACAAAACCAAATTATCTGCTTTGTACTCATGTTTTTTTGACGAAATAGGCAACTGCCCACTTAGTTTGCAAATATCGCGCGTTCATTCACAAGCTTATAACGTTGAAATACCAGCATAACATTCAACAATATTTGCAACAACAACACTTGTGCTCGACATTTTTTCAATTCACTCACGTCGCCACATAATTTATAATATTAGTTCAAAAAAAAATAAAATAAAATAAAAATTTATGTGCAAAATATTCGCAAATTTTCCAGTTCGGTTGAGTGCAGCGCCAGCGTGTTGTTGTTTTATCTATGTGTTTTTGGAATTTCTGCATTTTTTGGTTTGTTGCGCTACGATGTGTTTTTGTTGTGTGCGAATTAAGCGCTGACACTGAAATAACTGCACACTCTGGAAATTAGTTCACTTCTGAGGGTTAATTGCCTTTTTGACCTTTACGGCGTGCGCTTAACGGCACATTTTTCGGCTGCGTGCGGTGAGAAATGTTAATGGGCTCTTTCATAGCGGTTGAGCGCTGCGCTGCGCATGCGCTATTTACATGCTGGCGGCTAATTGGAAAATTAGCTTAATGCATTCCTTAATGTGTTAAACACTTGATTATCGGAACGCGTTAATCTGTATTTAACTGTTATGCAATCAACAACGTAGTTCAATGCAAGCGTGTTGAGAAAATTAGGTCAAATGGCGGCCAAGTGCTGTTTTGGGTTTTCCAAATAGTTACATAGGAGAATAAATTATAAAGGAGAGTTGTTTTCTGATATTGTTTAGAGTATGTATGTACATATATTAAAATTGACTTTCATAAATTTAAAAAAAATATTTAAGTCAATGAATTTACTCACCATACATTTTCACTTAAATCGATTTTATCAAATATTCGGATCAATAAGTATATTTTTATTTACATACCTGCAAAAAAGTTAAAAAATATTTAATTAGAATTTTTCTAAAATTATTTATATATAGAAAATAAAAAGTTTTCATTATCACATATTACATATATCAAGTTCACGAGTTGAATTCCGAGTGCTCATTGGTCTGCCACGCAAAAAAATGAGGACGATTTCGAAGATGGTCAGTGTATTACCACGCTAACAAAATGCCATTAAACGAAAAATCCAAATTTATATACAAAATTGTAATTTGTCACAGAGGTTCACAGTAGCAAGGCACACTTGTTGACTAAAAAATGTTTAAAGTGAGCATGGCTCCACTTCTAAATACTAAAATATATATAAATATATTCCCTACCACTGAAGCTAAATCAACTAAACTTGCTGAGAAGAAGTCCTTTTAGCATTTAATACGCCGTAAAATTACAATAATAACAAAGCCTATTCTCCATGTAACGGGCATGTTGGAACCTACTATAAAATTTCCTACAAGTTTGCTATTTACATTATTTCTTAAGCTTTTGTCATTTACGAAATAAATACAAAAAAACCTTAAGTTCATGGAAAAATAAGGTTTAGAGACTCGTACTACCTCGCTTTTACGACTTTTTCGCAATGCGCACTTTTGTAGCATGTTCAATTCTGAAGAATACGTGTCTAAAGCCAAAGCGAGGCCATAAAATGCCTCTGAGCTATATAAATTTCAAGATAAAAATCACGATTATCAATGAAAAATCTTTACATGCTTTTGTCGAGTACTTAATATTAATATTAAATGCTCAAATTTTCAGTGAATTTTTTAGGGTATTTCCAAGGAAATTTTATGAGGGGATTGAAAAAGAAAAATTAAAAAAACACCTATATAAGTACGATAACTCACTGTGCTACGAAGCACCTTCATAGATTCACGTGTAAATTTTGACAAGGGGCGCGGCACCGCTCATCTTTAGAGGACATTCTGTATCTTAGGAACTAATTATTTGACTAATTTCAACCAGATTATATTTTTATTTTTTATTATTATGTGGTTCTCCAAATATTCCTATCACACAACATGAAAATTGGCTCAACAGGATTGCCAGCACACCTAGCCCATATATCCACATAACTTTAAAATACATCTGTTTTTTCACTTTGTGGCATACAAATCTAAGTTCAATGAAGTTATAACCTATATCTATAAGTTATTGGTCATTTCCAATGTATCTTCTTGCCTAAAATAGACAAAATCATGGCCGTACTTCCCACCACACCCGAACTTAGTGCTTCCTTTCTTGTTTAAATATAATATTATATTAATTGAAACAACTGCAATATTAAGCTTTTCGAAGTCTTACACTAATATATTCCTAAGGTAGAAACTTATGAAAATACTAAAATTATATAAATCATTTTATATTTCTCAAATCGTCCAATCTACTATATTAAAAAAATATATATTATTCTCGAAAAAAATATAAAAGCATAAATTAACAAAAAAAATGAATAAAAAAATAATCTTAAAAAAATTACATTTAAACAATATTGAATAAAAAAAATAATGTTAAACAACATTAAATAAAAATAAATAAAAAAAATTTGAAAAAAAAATTTTGAAAACAGAATATAATAAAAATTGAAAAATTAAGTTTTTTTTAGAAAAAAAACTGAAGAAAAAATAAATTTTAGATTACTTTTTTCAAAAAATTATAAAAATCCAAATAAATAAAAAAAAATTTTTGAAAACAAAATATTACAAAATTTGAAAAAGACATTTGTTTAGAAAAAAAAATAAAAAACAATATGAAGAAACAATAATTTTTTACTTATTTTTATCAAAAAATTAGCATACAACCAACTTATAGAAACTTCTATCCAAAATTCAGCATATTTTGTAAACTCAGTTTCTCTTTAAAACGCACTAGATAATATATTTTTTGTAAATTGAAAATTCATACTTAAATAAATGTTAGATCAAAAATTTATTTCCAAGGTCTAGATAACTCGAACTGTCTGCCTGGGCTTGTGAATTCTTACAACTAAGATATTTTTTTATTCAAACTTGCCACCGTTATTTTAAAGTACTATGTGCTAATACAATTAAAGTTTTAATTAAAATTCTTAAATCTCTGCTGCAATTACGAAAAAACGAAAAAAGGAAACAAAGACTTTGAAGGCTTTGTTCTTTCACAAAAGCGAACTTACAACATAACATTTTGTAACAATTAATTTAAACAGCGAGCACAAAGAGGCGAAAAAATTCTCACAAAAATGTACAAATTAGCCATCAAAGCAACGGTGCTAACGAAAACAGAACAAAAACGAAAAAAATTTAAAATTATTTCCTCACCAACAATGGTGTGTTTGGCCCGAACAGTAGCTCATTTGAAAAAAGCTAACAGAAACGACCGCAGCGGCCGTAAAACCAACGACAGCTAAACAGCTAAACGAAGCACGATATAACTAAATCGTAAAACCAACCGAAAACAGTGCACAGCGAGTGAATTAAAATCTCAACGAAATTGTTAAATTTTTTGTTAACAACAAAATAACAACAAAAGCACTTGTAAATAGAACTTCAGTGTTTGCATAGCTTGGCAACTGCTGCGCTCAGTCAACGGCTTATTGGGCTGAACTGACACGCTAGCGATTACATGGCACATAGCGACACGCCTGCGCAGTGCGGAGCTAAAGCATATACTCAAGCACTTTGGTGGGTGTTTTGTTGCTGTACAGAGGAGTACAATGTAATTATTTGCTGTTTGGAAAATGCCGAGATATATTTAATATGCCAAACAGCTAAGAGAGATACCATATCTCAGTGACGTTAATCGGTTGGGTGGTTGCTTTGTTGAGCTATCTTTACATTTATGTTGTAAGCGCGCTGATCTTTTTCATTGACTGCTAGCCACTGTTACTACTTGGGTAGTCGAAAAAGTCTTTTCGTATTTCTAATTAAACTTCGACTTCTTTTTGGTTTTTTGGTTAAATGAAGCTTAAAATCTCAGCTTTACAACAATATATGTTATGACAGATATTCTAGAGATATACGACTGCAACGAAATCTATTGACAAAATACGAAAAGACTTTTTCCACTACCCATTATCACCCAAGGTGTGCCCCATAAGCGAAATATGTTTGCTCTAAAACTAATTCTAAGTAGTTACAGGGTGTAAATATAGCAAAAAATAAAATAAGTTATAACAAAACCAGATTAAACATAAACTTCTCACCGCAAAAATAGAGCACTAGCCATTAATGTATTTCATTTTCTTCTAAGCTAATCTGTTTCTGTCTTAGCAAGTCGATTTGCTTTCGAAATACATAACCCTACATATATAAATTTGACAAAGCTGAACTACAAATGCCAAGTGGGAAGTGTGTGTGTTTGTACAAATGATTTGTTGTGCGAAAGGAGACAAATAACGCAATCAAGCTCGCCTTCAGCGCACCGGAGCAGGTCTAGTTTTCGCCATAAGGGTGTGTCCGCTGCAGCAAAGCGCGCAGCAGCCATTTTGAGCTATTAAAATTGGCTGTCAACTAAGCAACTGCAAAATGCCACTTAAGCACAAACACAGATACATATAAACATACATACATACGTACATATATACACACATACACATGTCAGCAGACCAGCGGCCTGCGGTGGGCAAGCACTTTTCATTCTGCTTTAGTTACGGCAAAAGTGTTGCTGATTTCTAGCTAGTATGCTAGCTGTCACTAAGCCAGTAAACTAGCGCTGCCGTGCTCGAGCCATAAACTTAATTTAAGCGGTTTTTAGTTTCGATTTCATCTCATTTTTGGGTTTTTGCGCAAATGCCATGCAATTAACTTGTTCGAGCTTGTTCATGTCGAAAATTTAGTGCAGCGCTTTTGTTGTTGTTTATCGCGATTTGACATGTATTTTATTGGCTAAATATAAGTCGTGCAAAATGTAGGCTGATAAATTTTCAGCTGGAAGCGTTGCAAAAAGCGCCGCAAATTTATGCTAAATTGCCACAAAGCGGTAAGCTGCTAAGCTGTGCAAAAAGCGATTTTTTAAATAACTTTTTTTGATTTTTTAATATTTTTTTTTTAGTTTTAAAAAAATGTTTTTTTTTTTTATTGCATTGTGTTTACAGCGTGCGCACGCGCAGCTTGAGTGACATTTGACTTGCTGCGGTGGGACTTTAAACTCCGCTGCTGTGTGTGTGTGTGTGAAAGCACGCCTTTGTTCTTTTATGCAACTTAAGTGCCCGTTTGTGTGCTAAATGGCGTATTACCCACATTTAACAAAGCCAAGCATTGCAACACATAAGTCCATTGTATAAATTATGAGCCATAAAGCGAGCGGCGAGCCAGTGCAACGGTGGGAAATTTGTGCGAAGCGCCGAGCTGCCTCAAAATGAGCGCGAATTATGGAAACAATTATTTATAAATTGAAAAAGCAATACTTTTATGACGCTTCAACTATTTTTAGCATTTATTTCTGCAATTAATTCTTGTTCGACTTTCTATGCTTGAATGACGCAGCGAGTTCGTCGCTTAAGTCTTTTGTTGGGAAACGTGAATTCTGGTATTAGAACAAGTTCGCGTTCACCAAATGCGACAAACAAATTAAAATAATTATAAAGTGTCAAAACGAAAAAAAAGTTGCTGCAGCTTAACCAACAATCCAAAATTTCCGGCCGTCAAAGCTGTAAAATGTATTTATAAGCGCAAAAGTATAATTTAAAAATAATTTATTTGATTAGCGACCGCCACAAATGCACAGTCAAAATGATTTGCCATGACGTCGCCAGTTGCAAGTGTGGGCCGATTCGAAAATTGCCTTAAATGCGCTGATTTGCGTTCAAATTTATTGGCAATGGCGGGTAAATGGCCGAGCGAGCACCAAAAACACAAAAAAAAAAACGCTCACGGGCACAAAAGAATAAATACGCTATCAAATGTGTATTTAAAGGCACACAAAACCACGCTCAGCATAATTCTAATAACGCTAATAGCTTGAATTGACAGCGCCAGACGTTTAGTGCCGCCCATTCAAATTTTGAAATGCTCCACGAGCACTTAAAGTTCGACTTTTCGTATATCAAATAAAATTCGAATATCAATAAAAGCCATGTAATGCACATGTAAGTAGAAGTCATTTAAGCAAATGTGGTTGTAGGTGTGCTCAATTGCTGCCAAATGCATGCAAGCATGCGCCGTACGCTTAGGTATATGTAGCGCAAGCGCAAGCTCGTATTTAACCGCGCCACACAATATTGCTGCGGTTTTACTCTGGTTTTATTCTGGTTTGCTGTTGTGTTTTTATTTTAGCATATTACACGCTTTAGACTTGTTTTTGTTGCCATGCATTGCATATGTGTTATTATTATTATTGTTGTTGCGGCTGCAAAGCGTATGCGCCATTGTTCTTATGCCAAGAAAACTAAACCAAGGCCAACGCAATAATTCAAATGTGACCGAAAGCACAACAGCAGCAGCAACAACAACAGCAACTACAACAACAATAGCGAGCAAAGTAAGTCGCTTTGTATAAGTACTTTGACACGGTTCTTCAAGTGACTTGCACTCGTGAAATCGCACATAGCTTACATTGCATGTATATGTGTGTGTGTGTATGCATGCGCATGCGCGCATACGTGCTTGTGTTTTCAAAAAGCGTTACACATAAAAATCGAAATCAATTTCAGCGCATTCGCAGAGGTTAAGCAAATGTTAAGAATCTTTTTAACGGCTCTAAGTTATGGCAAGTTATTGAAAAAATTGCTTTTCGCTGCTATTTAAAAGGCATTAAAGCGTTTTTATAGCGGCAGAAAATCAGAAATGTCACAGTGGTCATTGGGGAACTAAAGGTCATTTTTTTATACCCCGAACGGGGGCTACTAAGTTTGTCACGATGTTTGTAATACACAGAAGGAAACGTCGGAGACCCTATAAAAGATAAATTTGAATGATCAGCATTTCGAGCTGAGTCGATTTGGTCATTCCTCTTCGTTCGTCGGTATATATACGCACTAGCCCCGCAGTTTGTGAGATATCAATCTGAAATTTTTCAGACGTCTTTTTCACACAAAAGTGCTACTCATTTGTCGCAACAGTTGTAATCGGAACACTATAGCATATAGCTGCCTTACAAACTGAATGATCGGAATCTCGCTCTCTGTGCTCGCATGGAAAACTTCTTCATTTGGCGAGATATTCTCACGAAATTTGGCATAGGGTATTACCTAAGCCCATAATGCAATCTCACAAAAAATTGTGCAGATCGAATTACTATAGCATATCGCTGCCATACAAACTGAACATTCGAAATCAAGTGCTTCTAAGGAGTCTTTCGTAGTTGTGAAGGGTATTATGGCTTCCTTCCAGCCGAAGTTAATGTTTTTTTTCTTTTTGTACTAAAAATAATATAACTATTTATTTTGAACTAAATATACAGTTTCTTTTCGTACCAGATGAGTCATTTTTTCATAACTGTATAATAATTTTAAATCTTTAAAAATTAATGTAGGACAGTTTTAGAAATTTTAAAATTATTACATAACATTTAATAGGTATCTGCAATGATCTTGAGATTTGTAGCTCCTATAGGAGCCATAGCTGAACAGCTGCTTTATTGCTTATGGGGAATGAAGCTTCAGACCTGTCCATAGAGATGCAGGGAGATAGCTTATTTGTAGAGTTTTTTTCCACTCAGCAGACCCTCGAGCAATAGACGAATCACTTTTTTTCAGTTTTCATTTATTTTTCAAAAATTTTTCTCATTTAGCAAAAATATAGCAGACTCTGGGCAACTCACTTATTTTTCAAAATTTCGTAATGCAATTCAAGCGTTTGGCTACGGATATCTTAGGGTATACTCAAAAAGTCTATATTTTTATTAGTAGTCATTTTAAAAAGCCCGATATTTTTTAGTAATATAATTTAGTCATTTGCTATGGATATCTAGGCTCTCAAAAGGTCTGTTTTTTATAAAAGTAATTTTAAAAGCCTAGAAATTTGAAACTTTCCTAGATCTCCGCAGTTTTATGTTACCGAACGCAAAAAAAAAATATTTAAAATAATTGAAATTCGGTGAAAATTGTTGAAGTTTTCGTAAAACCATTACAGCTATCGAAAGTTAAACTAAAAATCATTGTATATCTTCTACGTATTGGTTGGTTTGATAACTGGAAAATCGTTTACATAAATCCTATACCGATACAGTTGTGTGAAACTAAGTAAATTCTATGCACTCTTGAGTTTACGATTGAACCTTGAACTATGCTGCAGCCATATTTTTGTATTGAATTCTATTATTCATCTATTGTAAGCTACTATTGCTACTGTCATGTCACGGCTTTAAAAATCACACGCCTATGTATTTTGTTGCAAGTGGCATGAACAGCTTAACCTTTTCAAAAAACCTTTCGTTGTGACATATAAAACGTGACCAGAAACTTGTTTTGACAATTCGAAAGGTAATCTAATAAAGTGCACAAAGCAAATAGAATACAATTTACAAAGTAATTGTGTGTCTTAGAGCTGTCAAACAACTTTTTTCGCTGGCTGAGCGGACGGGGCAGCCAACTCAGAAATTTTGCGTGAATAATACTCATAAGAAATTGTTAAATAATTACTTCATTGAGAAACTGCGTAAAATATTTTGTTGTAAACTGAAATAATTTTGTAAGAAAAACAAAAATAGCATATATATATATAACTGAATTTAGTAAAAAAAAAACTACTTGTCAGAAATTGAAGAAAAACGTTGAAGGCTGGAAGCGATTCAGAGGCATGATAGGAAATTAAGCCGAATTTGTGAGCAATTATGTTCAATGAGGACCCTAAAATCGTGAAATTGCTGATCTCAGTAAGCTTTTGTAGAGCCGTTCTAGTAAAAAAACTCTATTGAATAAAAATTGCACCGAATTGATTAAGATGTCTCCAATTGCATCAATATTAGAAGGCGAAAAATATCTACTGTTAGAGACTTTCTTGATAACTTTTTTTTGGAAAAAAAAAAGCACTGGCATTGATTTTTTCAAAGTAAAAACAAACATAATCTATAGTTTCATTTATACATTTTAGATGTTATATATTGAGAATCGAAGAATATATAACAGTATATGTTATTATCAATTAAATTCAAAAATTAACTGCAAATCAACAAATATTGCTAACATGCTGAACTATATATCTACATCCAAGATCTTCCCCTTCAAGGCACGGAAATTGCATATATTTGTTGTTGTTCCCCAAAAAATCACAACTAAAAATGTTAGTCTCTAAAATTTAGCTTTTAAAGTATGCCCAGAAACTCTTTAACTATATTATTTTTTAAACCTTTTGTTGGCCGTCAATTAGGTCACTAACAAATTGCAAAAAGTAAAAACTTGTAAACAAAAACTCAGCAAAAAACCTGAGACGTCAGCGATAAAAACATCAGCTGCCATGTACATTAGTGTGTATGTCAATGAAGGCCTGTGTGGGTTGACTGTGGGCAGAGCGCACGCGACAACATGGCAAAGGCAGGAAAATTCGCCAGCGCAAAAGTGAGTTTTCATCGCGCAAACTGGTCATCCTCGCTAAATGGCAAAACAACAGCAACGAAAAGCCAAACAAAGCAGCGCAAAAGTTGTTGGAGAAAAACTAAAATGACTGCGCCGCACGATGCACCACACAGCGCCGAGTCAGCGCTCAGCGCTAACTGGCTGTGGCTGGCGCGCCTGCCGGTTTGCTCTTGAACTTGAGAGTGAAATGTGCGCCTCGCGGCGGTGCAGCGCGCCAGCCGGGTGACGACGCCAGCCACTTTTACTACTTTGAACTTGAAAACAAATTCAGCTGTGAAGGTTGAAATGGCGAGAGAAACCGAAATGAGGAAAAACGCTGGCTGGCCAAATGCACAAACAAATAAGGTGCTATTGAATAATGTAAACATCATTTGCAGCCAAAAGCAAATGAGCGCGCAAATGCTTATGGACATAGTTAGTTACCGTTATTTGTTGACCAAGTGCACATATTTACGATATGCCACAAAAAACACTTGCATGCTTGTGGGCATGACTGGATGCTGTGGCAGCTTGTTAAATTGGCCATTTCATCTTTTTATTGTTTGCGCAAAGTGCGCGCTGCCTGCCGCACCACCAGCAAGCAGTGTGTTGAGTTGTTGTTGGCTGGCGTCGAGCTGCTAACGACCGCAGTGCCGAAGATGCGAAGATGCTTTCTAAGCGCAAGCTAGTCCAATGCCACAGCAACAACCGCAACTGCATTAGCCTTTTTGGTTGGTGATCATGGCTGTGTGTGTGTGTGCTTGTGCGTTAGGACGTGTGGTTGCAACACGAGCCACAGGCATGCGATGCAAGAGATTATTGCACTTTTGCATGGCCAATGTTATTGACCAACATATTGTGGCTTTGTGTGATATTTTCTGTTGCTTTTTTCATTGTTGTTTACAAATGAACTGCGGTTAACTGCGAAAATGACAAAAATGTGCTATAAATAATACAATAACAATCAAATTATTAATGCAATGGATTTATGGATTTATTCCCTATAAAATATATTTAATGGATCGAACTAACATCTGCGATTCTTTGCTAAAACGAAATGAAATCGAACCATTTCTGAAGCGAAAGATAACAGGAGTTGAAAAGTGGATCAAATATGATAATAGTGTGCGAAAAAGATCATGGTCCAAGTGTGGTGAAGCTCAATAAATGGTCGCAAAGCTGGGATTGACGCCTCGAAAGGTTACACTGAGTGTTTGGTGGGCTTGGAAAGGAATCATCCAATATGAGCTGCTTCAGCCTGATCGAACGATTGATTCTACATTTTACATACTGTCAACAACTGATGAGATTGCAGCAAGCAATCGAAAAAAAACGGCCAGAACTGATTAACAGAAAGGGCTTCGTCTTCGTCAGGACAACGGCAGATTACACACATCTTTGATGACTGGGTAAAAACTTGGAGAGCTTGGCTGGGACGTTTTGATGCATCCACCATATAGCGCTGACCTTGCACCATCGGACTACCAATGGTTTCGGTCAATGCAGAACTCCCGTAATGGAGTAAAGTTGGCTTCAAGAGAAGCCCGTGAAAATTATTTGTCGTAGTTTTTCGCCGAGAAACCAACAAAATTTTACACTGATGGAATAATGTCTCTAGCGAAAAAATGGCATAAAGTGTTGGACCAAAATGGTATATATTTGGTTCACTAAAGTTCATTATAAATATAAAAAAATAAGTTGAAGTTTGATTAGAAATACGAAAAGACTTTTTCGACTCTCCAATATTTAGCATATATTTAGTTAAAATGCAAGTATTTAGCATATAATTAGTAATATTTTAAGTTCTTCATTAATTATTGAATTTTCTGTAGAATTTCGGCAAGAAATTAGTTGAGATTAATCAGAAAAAATTTTATTTACCTACATTTTGGCGCTAAGAGAATAAGGGAGAAGTTTGGAATGAGTGTGTTCAATCTTCCATACGTTCGAAATATATAAAAATATAGGTTTGAAAGTGAAAACAGTAAAATTTAAACAATCTTTGTACATAAATTTATGTGCCTTCCTTGGCCTAACGAAATAAAGCCTCCTTTTGATAAGGATTTTATGTACAGAGACCGAAAAATTTATAACACAGTTGATATAAAAATTAAATTAATATTTATAGAAGGTAAAAACAGAATAATTAAACAGTAAAAGTTAGGTAATAAAATGTTTTGCCCACAGCTCGTCATTAATTTCTGTATATACTTAGATATCTACATATCTATTGCTGGTATATGTATAAACTTGTATGTTACTCAAAACCACTCAATATACTTCAAAAATATTCAAAGTATTCTGCATATCACAAACATTTTACAACAACAATAATTCGTTGACAACTTTTGCTTTCAACAACTTTTGCGCTAAAGGAATACTTAACCTAACCAAAGACTTAAGCGACAAACTTGCTTCGAAACAAGAGAAATATAATAAATTTATGCGTTCTTTGCATGCTTTGCTATAGAAATGAGCTCACTTAAAGTGATTGAACTGAAATGTATTTTATTTTTATGGCTCGCTTTGTCGACATTAATTTCGACACAATGGACTGGAATTTGGGTTCTAAACAATATAATCACAAATTTTAGCAAAACTTTTATGAATATAGACATGGTGAAATGCAAACTGGTATTTTATTTATAAAAAATGCTTTCTATGCAGAAATGATGTTGATGGAAAAGTTATAAGAAAAAAAGAACACTTAGGAAACATAATTGAACATTGAAATTGAACATTTTATACTGGGTGATGTATGCATATTGAGTGGAAACAACACACAGCTGACATAAAAACACTCTAAAAAAATTTCAAATTCAGAAAAAGCTGTGGAATAGCACCAGAAATCCATTTAGAAGCAATTTACGTTTTTTAGATTTTCTAAGCAAATGAAAAACTATGAAAAATAATAAAATTTTTTGCAATTTTGTCTTCGCTACCTACAACATCCTCGCACGTCAAATCAATTCAAGACACACAATTAAATATTTTATTTTTAATCCAAAGCCATTTCAATAAATTCAGCCATCACTACGCCTAATCCAATTCAATTGAGTGCACACTTTATGGCTTTGTCAGCAAGAAAAAGTAGAAAAATAAAAAAAGCCGAGCAGACATCCCAACAATCTAGACTTATGGCTTGTGTTAAGGCACAGAGGTGCGCTGCATTAGCGCCAAGCGCAGCTGCACATTAACAGCCGCCTCAACAGCCACAGCAGGACAACCAACGGCAGCAGCACGCGTCGGCTTAATGTCATTTGCTTGTTTAGCTTGGCGCTTTAAGTGGCTTCCAGTGGCGGGACAATGCCATAAATTGCGTCGATGGCTGCTTTGATTTCGCTGAGCCAAAGGAAGCATCCATCCGCTGTGAAGAGAGTTGGATTGCGTAGGGTAAGGGCATTGAGTTGTTATACAACTGGATAATGAATGTTGATTGCCGCTGGGAATGTGCCGCCATGTCCTTTGGCTAAGTGTGTATGCATGTTATTCGCCGAGTGAGTTATGTTAATGCAAGTAAATTGGGCGTAAGGAAATTTATTTGCACTTGAGTGAATCTGACAGGCCGCCAGCTTGAGATGTGTCGAGCTGAAGAGGAGCTCACAGTTGAAAAAAAATTGCAGGCAGGTCAGATAAACGCTGAGATTAGATTAGGGATAAACATAGCGTGAGTTCGAGGTTGCTCAACTAAAATAGCGATAGTCCAATCTCTGAATAGATTAGATAGTAAAGATTTCTGTGAGATTTTGAAAGCAAATTAAAACTATTAATTAGATTTCTTGCGAGATTTCGATAAACACACACATACCTACTAAATAATCGCCAATTACTTAGCAAACACTGAGAAGCCTCATAAAATCTGTATTACTAGAACAACACAGAAGCAGAATATTTTGTGCTACAAATGAGAATTCCACATGCTTCCATGAGCAGATTTGCAACAGCAGCAAGCAGTTCACACAGTTGCACATTCGAATTGAATATGCAATTGTTGTGAGCTGTTGAAAATTCTATGCAATTCTTGTTTGTTACGTAACCACCCACAGCGGTGAAGCCAAACAAGCGTTGCAAGTTCTAAAACCCGATCGAATATCGCAAAATCATGTAGCACAACGGCCATATTGTGCGGACAATTATTCACAGCCATGCATTTGCGGGGATTTTCCTTAATTTTTTGCTTTACAGATTTTGCTTCAATTACACCAACAAGCAACGCGCAGCTTGTAAACTATGAGAATTTGCACCAAATGACGCAAGCAAATCTGAGAAAAAGCGAACACATGAGTGTGTTTGTGTGTAGTTTTCACAAATGGGTGGCAACCCATCACTTCTAACGCTACAAGTTCTATTTTTAATTGCGGCACACAACCATACAATCGAGTGATCGAGCGCTTTGCTCCACACGCCACATTTAGTTGATGTGGCATGATTGTGTATGAATAAATCTGCGATTGACTAACGATTGTGAGAATATTTTTTTTTTCTAAATGAATGAGAATGCATGTAAAGAGCACATAAATCATCTGAAGCATGTTGATTAATATGTTTGTAGTGGCGTCACTATTTAGAGGCAAGCCACTTGTTACAAATAAGCTCATAATTGAACTACTTTGGGCGTTAGCAGCTGGTGAAGCTAACAGTGATGTTTTTACATAAATATCAAACAATTCATAAATTTACACGTCTCATGAAAATTTGTTGCACAAATATATGAAAATGCTGAATGTGAAATGGAAAAATTCTATAGCCATAAGAACTTTATACATTCCGAAAATATCGGAAGATTAGTTACTTTCAATATGAGACCCTCAATCAGGGCGGGCCCGTCCATATAGCCAATTTGGGCAATTCCCTAAGGCGCAAGAAGTTTTCCACGGCATTCCAGCTCCAATTTTCTTTACATGTTTATACTCCGAACAGGTTGTTAAGGGGATTATCTAGTCTAGAGCCATGAATTTTTTGTAATATTTGAAGTATCTTAAACAGCTGTCTAAGGGCAGTTAATATTTTTACTATTAATTTTTATTTTAATATAAGTATTAGTTATTAATAGCATTACATGAATACAGAAAATATCAGAGAAAGTTAAAAACTGCAAAATATAGCGGCTGATAAGGTGGGGTCTCAAAAAATTTACACCTCATCATACCCATGATTTCCTGCCCTCCTAACAATTTGAGACCAAACAAATATAAACCAAGAATAATGTCGCTATGACAGGAACTAAGAACAAGATTGAAAAAAAAAAATCACGAAATGTCGACTGCCTGAAGAAAAAAATATTTTTGTACCACTTTTTTTTGATTTTTTCGATTTTTTTTAAATAATAAAAATTGAAATTTTGGTTTATGGCTACTTTCAAATACACACAATTCCATAAAGACAACTTTCTGAAAGGTTCAGGTAATTCGGTTTCGAAAAAACAAGTTTAAAGTTTCAGTTCCGGCCGCATTAGTTTAGATGCCGATCCGGGAAAATACCTACACATATCTTCGAAAATAATTCGCAAATCCGTTTGTAGACATATTCTTGAATAATTAAACTTTGATAATATACGAGTAAAACAAAAAAATATATTTTTTGTTTTGAATTTCTAGACCAGAATACTCCCATAAAAGCCTAAGAAAGGATTTTAGCATTTGCCTAGGGCGGTAATTTGCCTCGGGCCGACATCGCCCTAAATTCGAATAAACAATTTGTTCATTTATCTGATCTAATGAGGTGGCAACTCGAGGAAAATGTTTTTCTTGTAAATATCTTCCTGAAATGGCTTATATTCTCAAATATTGGAGTTAAGTTTTTTGAAACAGGTGGCAACTCTGGTTGAAATTTCCTTCTTATAAATGTCTTCTTGAAATAGCTTCTGTTCCTGATTTAAATAATGGAGTAAACTTTTTTGAAACAGGTGGCAACTCCATTTAAAATAACCTTCAGGATTTCCAAGACGAATTGGAATATATATACGTATATAAGGAACGTAATCGTGTTAGAAGGATCCAGGAGGATGGAGCCATGTGTAGAAGTTCAGGCGAGTGAGGAAAGTTCTCTGAGTGCCGTTCACTTGGGAGTGGCCAGAAACGATTATTTTACATATGATGGTGCTTACGCCAATAAAGAAAAGAATCGTGTTAAATGGAATTCAACGCTTGTTAGGAGCGCCTATTTATTCGACGGAATCTAGAGATAAACTTGTGCTTCGGATCCTTGAAGAAGAAAATATTTTGAAATGTTTAATGACATTCAGTCCCTAATAGAATTGCTATACAAAAAATGTCCTGCGTTTACTTCTAAAGCAACTGTTCTTTTGACACTCGCTTACAAGAGAACTCTATATACTTAAATTCTACATTACATTGAAGCAATTTCAGCGCTGCTCTCACACGCATACATGCCTCTGTACCTGCCAGCAAGCGCCCGCAAGTATCGCTCATAATGAACTTGAACCGCACCGACGAACAGAAAATTTATGATTACGAAAGTGTCGAGATTCGCATTGAATTCACTTGAAGTGGAATTAAAGCAAACAAGAGAACAGCAACAAAAATAATCTGGAATTCAGTACTCTTGTAAACTGTCAACCGGGCTGTGAGTTGAATATCGAATGAACTATGAATGCGCCAATTCGAAGGAATGGCAAGAATTACGCTGATTTTGTTGTTATTACTACCACATTGTTGTTGTTGCGCTGCTGATGATGATGTCGGTGTAGAGGCTGCCAGACAACATGTTTATACTCGCGATTGTGTCATATTGTCGCCGCTGTGTTGTTGCTATTATTAATGCTGCCTCCACAAATGTTGATGATAGCGAACGCTTCGAACTCTCCGCTTGCAGACAGTTCACTGCGCTTGTGTGGAGTACAGCGAACGGCAGAAATATGCCAATAAATTCTCAACTCGGCAAGAGGCGTAAAAAGCAAAACAACAATAACAAAAACAGCACGAAACTAATTGCAAAGAATCCAAAACGAAGTGAAGCTACGCATGCGCCAACGATGCAGGCAGACAGGCGCGCTAAGCAACAGTGTTGGTGGATGCAACACAGATATCGGCGGCTATAGCTGTAGGCCGCCTAATAAAATATAGTTGCTTGCCGTTATTTTTTCATAGTTCTACAAGAATTGTGTTGCTGTAAAGCATGCGCATAGTCATGTAGCAAAATACATGTAAGTGAGTGAGTGTGTGCGTGTATGTGTGCGCTTAAGTGCATGCTTCACGCCACGTTTGGCTTTCAACTCGCATTAATGCGATGCTTTTGTGCTGATTACGCCACAGCACACACACCACTCGTACGAGCGCAACAATAATGTCTGCAAATGCTTGTGGTGCTTGTTGTTGTTGTCGCTGATTGTCTTGTGGTTGCTATTGTCAACCTGCGAATGTTGTTATAACAAATTGTGGCATACATGTGTTGCTGCTAATGTTTGTGTTGACAATTGTTTTTTTTTGTTATTGTTGTAGTTGTTGCTTTCGTTACCAATCGCGCTTGCCAGCCAGTAGCTGGGGATTTTTCATGTTTATGTGTGTGTGAATGTGCAATGACTGCCGTGAAAATTGTTCAACAACTCACATACACACAGACATATATACACACATATGATTACAAGAGTTGCCACATCGCTGTTGATTAGTTTATTTGTGCACCGTAATAAATTATGAGACGTTGCGGAAAGACATGCAACAAGAAAGATGCTGCTGAAGGGCGTTGCTGTTGGTGTTGCCGTGAATTCGTGTGGGTTATCCGCCAGGCTGGGGCCATTCCTTCATTCCGATGATTTTATATCTGCGAAATTTACAATTGAATTCCTAAGCTTACCTATTCATGCTATGTTTATAGACAGTTCTTCTTCTTGTATGATTTGTTTATACTTCGCCGTTGTTGACGGTGTCAAGCAAATTATGGTTCCTGAGTGCTTTGCCTTGTCATTTTGATTTATTGTTCAGGGAAGTACATTGCTCATGTTGTTGCTCAAAGACGTTCTTATAAATGGAGATGAAGTTTTTTATCACAACTTATTTGCAAATTGCCGATCTCTTATCTTCTCAATCTGGACAAATTTTGTCGATTCGTGTGACTAAAGCTTGCGACAATAGAATATCATAGCGATCATGTTTTCAAGCTGACACTTAAGTCGCTTTAGGATTCGTTCAATGTTTTTTCGTAGTATACGATGGATTGCGATGGTTAAGGGGTTAAAAAATGGGTAAAAACAACTTTTTTCAAAATTTTTTTTCTCATATAAAAAATTAAATATTTTATTAGAATTTTTTACTGTTACAAACATACACTATTAGCAAAGAAATTCTGAAATTTTTGCAAAAAATAACATAAACTGACTTTGAAAATATCAAAATCGATTAGTTCAACGAAAACTTAGCAAGCGACGGCATAACTGCATTAAATGTTGCACAGTTAGGCGCAAAATTTCACTTCAAATATATAACTGAGTAACCGGGTAACTGTGTAACTTTCATATTCATTTTCTTACTTAAATACTTAGATATGCATTTCATATGCATAGGTCTCATAACACCACACAAACACATATGTACATAAGAGCATAAAACATATCAGCAAGTAGCACAGCAAATTTCCAGCTGGATTTCTGGCACACTTGCCGTTAGTTTTATTGATTTGTTCGAAATTTGAAAATTAAAAATTCCATAGATAATTTATGAGCAGCACACTCAACACCGTTACGGTATTTCGGTTAATTTGTCTGCACGAAAAAGTGTGTGTGTGTATGAGCTTCAAAGCAACGCTTGTGCATTTGTGTGAAAATTAATATGCCCAATTACATAACGAATGATAACAAAAATTAATGAATGAAAATTTGCACCGAGTGAATGAGGTTTGTGCAAACCAGTTATGTAGCTGGTAATTAATGGTGAAAATGATGAGTTTTTAATTAAAAAGTGAAGTGTCTCCATTTGTAGAGGTGCAGAGTGCTGCATTATCAATTCAATTCGTGTGGCATGAAGAAATTTGGGTGGCTCTGGAGCTTGTGGTGAGGAATGGTGAGTATATTTGCTTTAAAATGGAAGGACATTCTCTATCACTGTTTGAAAAAAGTTTATGATGCTAATTGATTTTCGTTTGATTTATATGAGCAAAAATGTTTTTGAAAATGATTCGAATTGAAAATATTTTTTTGTAAATTTTTAATTTTTAATTAAATTTATTTATTTGTTTTTGTGTATGTAAAATATTTAAATTTCTATTTTGAAAATTAATGAAATCAAATATTTAAAAAAAAAATCTTTTTTTATTTTTTTTTTTTTTGAAATTTTTTAAATTACGAAAATGTATCGAATCGAAAATGTGTTTTTAAAAAAATATTTGATAATTTCTTAAAATGTTTTTTGAAAAAAAAAAATATTTAAAATTCAATTTTGAGAATTAATGGAATCGAAATTTTGTTTTATAATATTTTTTCATATACATATTTTGTTTCATAAGTTGTTTTATATATTCGAATCGAAAATTGAAAAACAAATACTTTTTTTTATTTTTGTTTTTTTTTTGAAATTTTTTAAATTACGAAAATGTAACGAATCGCAAATATGTTTTTTAAAAAAATTGTTGATAATTTTTAAAAATGTTTTTTGTAAAAAAAATATTTAAATTTCAATTTTGAGAATTAATGGAATCGAAATTTTGTTTTATAATATTTTTTCATATACATATTTTGTTTTATAAGTTGTTTTATATATTCTGTATTTAATTTAAATTTTGAAAATTAATCGTATCAAAAATATTTATTTTCTAAATTTTTTGTGTATGGGAAATATTTAAATTTCAATTTTAAAAAGTTTTGGAATCAAAAATAATTTTTATAAATTTTTTATATTTTGTTTATATTTTTTAGAAATAATTTAAATTTTTTATATTTTTGTTTTTTTTAATTTTTTAAGAAAATAAACTAAAGTTTTAAAAATTAATTGAATCGAAAATTTGTTTTCATAAAAAAAAAAAAAAAGTTTTAATTTTTTTTTATAAAAAAATAAAAAGATTTTCATATTTTTTCAATAAGCTTCCCATACCTTGATCATGTAATCCTAAAAACTCATAATCTTACACTTTGATAGCAACAGTGTTTGACAAAAACTCCAAACAACCTTATTGAAGAAATTATATTTTTTTATATTTTTCGAATAACACGAAGCTTTTTTTATCTTCTTCGTGCTTGTGCAATGAATTTACATAGACGCTCACAACGCGTCATCTTTCAATTTTAATGGCTGATATTACTATTTGTTGTTTATCATTTATTGCCTTTTCTTTTGTTTCTGATTATTTGTATTTTTTTGTTTTTGTTTTTGCAATAGTCATTTGTGCGTTTTATTGTGTTAAAAAGCCGCTAGAAACATAGTTTGTCTTGTTGTTTGCAATCGATGTTTTTGTTGTCATCACTGATTGTTCATTTAGTTTATTGGCAATAATATGGCATCAGCCAAAACACCTGTTTTATCTTGAAAAGACAACGACGTGAAAAGATAGCCAGCAGACCGGCGAATCAAACGCACAGCTTGGCGGAGCCTCAAAGTTGACAGCAAGCGAAACATTACAAAGACTCTGCCGTGTAGTTTTGCCTGTCACTTCATGTGTGTGCTTTTATAATTATTTGATTTTTAATTTATGAGGAGATGTGCGTTGGTTTCTACTATCTTTCCCCCTAGCAACGGAAACATGTGTTTTCAATTCGAAAAACTCAACTCGCTTGCAATTCGTTTGCTTTTACAGGCAAAAATGATTGCTCAACTTGCGGTCAGGCAAGCCAAAGTCAAGGTTACGCCAACTGTAATTAACAATAAAGTTTGACAATAACAACAAAAGCTCAACAGCGAGTGGTTAAATTGATTTATCATTGTGGATTGTCACTTGACAAAAATGACATAACCTAAAAGTACAAACCACTCACCGTAGTCTGACACCCAACCTTTTCCTTTTCAGTGTGTCTGCTTTCAAACTAAATTTTTGTAGCTTGAACACCTTCTCGCGTTTCACGCTGTTATCACTCGATCAATCACTTAAGCTGTCAATAAGCCGGATTTAAGAACAAATCTGCCACATGAGCTGCCTTGAGGCTCAAGCAGCTCGTACGAAACGCTTAAGTGTGTTTACAAAGTACTTTTCATGCATTTGCTGTTGTTGTTATAATACATTGTTTCGGCTGCTATCAATTTACGCTCAATTGCAAATGACATGACAACTTGCGCTTAGCCGAAAGTCAGCTTGGATTTATGTGCCTTGTAGCGCTTGACACTTTCAGCTACTTCCGTGGCTATAAATTTGCTCGCGCTGCTTGGGAATAAGGCCAAGATTGTGATTTGAGCTTGTTGAAGTTTTAGAAAATTAATAAATTTTTGGTTGATTTTTGATGTCTATGATAACTTTTGATTGCAGAAATATTTCTATAGTCTTAAACTGCTATAATACTTTAATTAAGTTTGCTTTAGATAACCGTAGTTTATAGCTGAAACTCGTATAGGCTCCTTAGCTTTATGGCTCCCAAACAACGTATTTTCGATTAGTTTTTTCAATCTTTCTTTGCAAGAATATTTTGATATTTTTCCAAAAATTAGGTTTTCGGAATATATTTACCAATCATTTACCATTGGGCCAATCCAGCTATCATAGAAGGCATATCTTGAACCAAAACTGACATACATACATACATATATTTTACCCATACTAGGAAAGAAATTCATCTTCAGCTTTGGATCGCATATGTGTCAGGCCAGGGACTTTTCTGGCCTGTTATCTCCAACCAAAACTGACATAGTATATGGTATTTTACCAAAACTAATTATAAAAGGCAAATTTGACTAATTACGAAAAGCTTTGGTGCACTGAAATATTTACAATTCGGGCTGAGTTTATCCTTTATTAATGTTTTCATACAAATAAGAAATAATTCAGATCCAATAATATTTGAAATCTCAATAACACATCCTCAGTGATTTCATCGAATCGCCATGCCAAACTGACTCTCTTGAAAAACCCCACAAAATGCGGATATTATGACTCAGAGATTATTGTTGTTGTCATACTTTACTTCAGAGAATTATTTATAGTTAGGTGAATCTGTAGGTTAGCCCTCATTGCTGCTGCCTTCAAGATTTATATACAAAATTTGCATATGAAAGCATTAAATTTATGCAAAAACATACACAAACACACTCAAGCAAAAAGTAGCAGAAAAAATAAACAAATTAAATACTAAGTAAAATTAAAAAAAATAAACTAACTGCTGAGAGTTGAACAGGTTTGTTGTTTTGTGAAAACTAATGCGCTAAAGACTGGAAATTTAACGCGTAATTAACCTTCGCTCATTATGAGCCGCAGCTTGAGCAATTGTTTGCATTTGTGCGGCCCAAACATAATTTGTCCCATTATAAGTATGTATGTAAAATGAAGATTTTAAAAATTTTTTTTAATGCTAGTACAAAGCTCAGCTATCAATCTAAAATTGAAAATAAAAGAAAAAAATATGATTTGAATGCTGTGCTATTAGGCAGCGAGCTGTAATCGAGCCGAAACAGTTTTAGGTTTCATTGATCATGTGAATATGTTGAGATTATTGTAATTTTTGTTAAAGATATAGTAGTTGGGTTAGGTTACTGGGTTAATCCGAAGGTTCGCCTTAGACAACTGAGGGCTCCTACTCTTTCTTATGCCAGTAGCTTCGAAATAAGCATCAAAATACCCCCATGTATCGAAGAAGCTCAAGTTGTTGTTTCAGGGTAATATTTATAGAATTATGGTACAAAAAACTCTGCAGGGATAGCTGTGAAATTAGCTGTCAAAGTAATTATAACTCGTAGAAACATGATTTCGTTCAGAAAAATGTTTGTTTACCAAATCATTATCGGAAAGTGTATCAATCAGATGGCATCCATGTCAAGTGATTTGAATCCGCCATACAACGTTTTGTAGTGTTAAGTGAGTATGACTCTGTCTATCTTTATAAGATGGAATGTTGATAATAAAATAATTAAAATTTTGTTCAAATATTTAATGCGTACAAAATTCAGCAACTAAAAAATTTAAAATTTTGGGTAGTCGAAAAAGTATTTTCGTACATATTTTGTCAATGGATCGACTATCATCGAAAGGCGCACGTAAACCAAACTGCATCTTACAAACGTGCCTCGTGTTCATGTATGTATATTTATATATACGTGATTGTGTGTGCAATATAATGTGTTAATTTATTGAATCAAGTGCAAAGTGATCAAATCTCTTTTGATTTTTTTAAATTTTCCCCAAACCACATTTCCACTGCCAATTTCGCAAGCATTTTTCCAACACCCACCAGAGCTGGTTTGCTTTGTTCGAACTGGAACTAAGTTTGGCGTTGCCACTTACAATTTTTACAAAAAAAAGCAAACAAATAACAACAATAGTGGCATGCAACGCACACACCACTATACATTAAATGCATTATTTTATATTTTATACGCAATTTCAATTTAAATTTATTTATGGAAACCTGCCGCACTGCCACTTCACCACTTTGCCACAACAACGCAACGCCATTGGGCAAGGCAGTTGTTGTCAACGCAGTTTTAGCGCTGCAAGTTCGACAAGTTCGCGCTTATCGCTGCCAGCGGCTGTTAGCCTCTTGCGTTGACATTGAAATTGAAATATTTGGCGTGCTTTTCTTTTATATTTAGTCGTGAAATAAAAATACCGGATTTCGTAAATAACTGTTTTTGTTGTAGACAAAAACTGATTGCCGCTTATTTTGGTGCTTCAGTGAAGTAATTTTTCCGCTTTTTCCAGTGCCATATTTGCAGCGCGTCGTTTCTGCTATTAATTGACATTTCGTGCAAGCGACGCGGACACACACGGCGCCTGCGCGGCAGCGAAAAGTTGTAATACTTTATTGGAAGACAAATATTGGAAAAGTCAAATTTATCATTGCTTTGATGTATCATTATAAATTAAGTGATTTAACAATTATTTGTGAAGCTTTTGAAGGAGGCAGTAACAAAAGACTTTTGCAGCGAACTCGACTGATGAATTTCAGAAGCAAAGCGGATTTAGGTGTAAAGAATACTATTAATTTTATTTAATGAGCAAATATTTTGTACCAGAGGGAGTATACAATTTGTTTTAAATTATTTTAAAAAATATTATTAAATTTTTGAGAAGTTTTGTTGATATTTAAGTGAATTAATTCACACTCTATGACATTATTGACTTTGGCAAAGGCTTAATTGGAAAAAGAAAAATTATTTCTGTTTTACGAGAGTGAGACTGTAGCATAGAAAATCTGAAGTTAAATTATTAAGGATTAAAGGGTGTGGCAAAATTTATTTCAATGTAGTAATGTCAATATTTCCTACATTACATCTGTTTTATGAAGTTCTTTCCAAAGAATATATAGGAATAAAAGGAAATGAACAGTAAGACGAGCTAGCCCTCTCGGTGGCAGCTGGAGACGCATCCTCCGCTAAACTGATCCAGGCCATTCAGCTACTGCAAGGGGTGCTTAAAGCAATAGACTCTAAAGAAACACTTCAGATTTTGGAACAAAAGCAATACAGGGCATTCTACAAAATTACTTTGGGGTAGTGCTGATGATGGACAAACCAACAATCTGCTACTCCTAGGAAAAGTGAGCTTAGTAACAATGTAGGGGTCATCACAGGCCACTCGCCACTTAACCATAACAACCTACCTTTTACTTATCGGTTATTATGAACAATTGTACAGATTTTAAAAATAATAATCGAATTATCGATTATTGTAAATTATCGACTACTAATGAATTATCAAATATTATTAACAATCGATTATTATTAAATATCGATTGCTATGAATTGTCGATTATTACAAATATTTGTACAAACACACAAAATAATAAACGAATTATCGATTATTTTTATTATAGATAATTAATACCTATCGATTATTATTATTAGTTATCGATTGCTAAACATTGTCGATTATGTAATATAATTGATGATTCAAATACTAAAAAAAAACAAACGAACAATTTTTTATTATTAATTATCGATTGTTATTATTAGTTATCGATTGCTATTAATTATCGATTGTTATTATTTAGAAAACGTAGTGTCGGTGAAATGCAAAGCATGCGCGGATGATGATGAGGTACTGCAACATTATCTATGCGAATGCCCAGCCTTCAACCGAATAAGAGGCGACAGTATTGCGGCCCATAATACTCTAGCCTAAGAGGCATTGGACAGCTGAGGTAAAAAAAAAAATCACGGAGTTGCTGGAAAAACTTAAATTTTTTACCTCCCGGGATCATAATGAGCTTAATGATGTCCAAAGTGCCACCTACCGTCCGGTCTTTTGCGCCTCCCTTTTCAGTCAATCAACCAAGGTTTATCGTCCGGGTATCAATATTACTTTGCTCTGAAGAAAAATTGTTGACTTTTGACAAAAGAAATATTCGAAATATTCAAGCAGCGGCTTCAGAATAGTTCAGTTAGAGGATATTTCTGAAGCTTAAATTAACATTTAGTCAAAGAAAACTCAACAAATAAACCTTTCTTCAAGTAACACAATCGAAATTAGGTCGACCAAAACCTGCCGAAGTAGTTGATCAAGCGCCACCAATAAAATACATAATTTAAAATTCAATAATTATAATTATCGTACGTTGCGTTCAATGAAAAAATCCACTAATTGCGTGTTACTTAAGTGGATTAGCAAACGCATGCGCACAAGCTTCCCCAAAACGCCTCATTATGCTGTCAGTTGCTTGTCTAGTTGACTTGGCACATGAAATTGCTGAAATTAGACACAGTTTGTTTTACGCAGAAAATTATGAAAATATCGGCGAAGCAGCCATTAATCATGCAGCGGCGCCGAAGCTCGCACGCGCAGATGAGCGGCACGAAACGCAATTGCAGCGCGGCGCGGCAGCAGGTGATGCGCGTGTCTTCACAGATATGACACTCCAGCTCATAACAGCAACAGGTGCTTGCATAATATGGGCAAACAAGTGCGCAGCTAACGGTGCTGCATTGTAGCCGCGCAGCCGCAGAATGTCAACCATTAAATTTTCACGCACATTTCCGCTTTTTGCCAATGCTGCACACAATTAAATGCGTTGTTGTTGCTGTACGTATTTGAAAGCAATTTACGCTGGCGCCAAATTGCGGTGTTGTTGTTGCTTTTCATAAACGGTAAGTGTTCGTGTTTTGGCTAAGCATGCGCAGTGGTTTAGTTTGCGCACGACTCTTGCGGCTTTCGGCTAATAAAGCAATGAAATTTAAAGCAACAACAAGAGAAACTTAAGACCAGCAATACATGGTAGAAATAATCAGAGAAGTGGCAAGAAAAAAGTCGCCTTGATTGCAAAAATCTGGCTAATGGAAAGTGAAAGGTTAAAAGCGTCATTGCCGCATGCCACGCGTGTTGTCACTGATGATATGCTGCCAGCAACATGCCGAGCAGTCAGCTGACTGTGGCAGCAAATTATTGAAATTTATTTACTTTTAGTTTTGGACGCAAATTTTCCAGGCACTTCCTGTAGACGCAGCAAGAAGCGGCGCTGACGGCACTTTCACTGCCACAAATCAAAAATGTCAAATTTAACAAAATACGGCTGTGTGTGTGTGTGTTTGGCAGAATTATATGATTTAGTTATGAAATCGCCAACACAAGCGGTTGCAAAAGCGATGCGCGAAAGTTGTTGGAATGGCTGTTGCGTGGATTTAACTGGAGTCGTACAAGAGCTTGTGGAGGTCACTTCATAAGAAAAAGTTTTTTTAAAAAGGCGGTGGGGTCAAAAAGCGATCTGCATTAAAATTGCCAATAAAATTATGCGCCGCAGCCTTGTGAATATTACTGGAAAGTTGGGCACATGCAAAAAAGGAGCGGCTTTTAGGTGTTCTCTCACTGGCTTACAGCGCAGTCTATTTTGAACCCATTAATGAATATTGAGGCTCATTCTTCTTGCATACAAAACCTTTCTGTCAAATTTTTCCAAGCGGAAACCTCAGCTGGGCGCATTTACCCAGCGTTTATAATGAGAGACCAGAGATTGATGAGGCGTGAATCATCTTCTGCTCCCAATCCTGCAATCAGAATAAGATTTCACTGATTTTTTGGATATATAAAGAACTGCTATGGGACACGTTTTATGTTATTTTGTCACGTTTACGAGTGTTTCCAACTATTTGAGGTTACATTTTTGTAAGCTGTGTTTTTTCTGCTCATTTTATATCGTCACCTAAAATGCAAAATAACGTAACATCACTTTTCATAGGTTTACAGGCGATGGAAAGGCGATATAATGAAATCAGTCATATTGAAGCAAAATTTCAGTTTTGATTATATAATGGTTATATACTGGTTATAAAATGGTTATATACTGGTTATATCAAAACGGCAGCTGAAAATTTTATGTAATGTATGATATAGTGAATTGAAAGAAATAAAAAAAACTCAATTTAGATTTTATTGAAGATATGTTGTTTTGCATTTTAGGTGACGATATGAAAGAACTGCATCGATGACCGCCACATAAAACCCGAAAAGAAGTTGCGGCTTTAGGGCTGAATTTCTACAGCTAATTCTCCTGCATTTACTATTTTGGTTTAGACATGAAGCTGCACAAAGCTCTACTCTTCCAGTTTTCTTCAATGGAAATGATATGGTCCATAAGAAAACCAAAACTTTTTTTAACCTCAAAATACAATGATACTCTTCCTCCACTACAAATAAAATTGAAAGAGAACAACGAAATCAATTCAATCACCTCACCGTAAGCTGCCATCAGTGTATGTATACCTGTGTATGTGTGTCTTCGTGCTTATTTTTGCAGAAGATCAGAAATCAAATCGAAGATACTCAATGCTCATAACCGCATCATAACCGGCTGTAAACGATGCCAGTTCCGCTTGCTACGCCTCTAGGTAACTCCACAAGCATATACAGCCGCCGGAGTCAACAACAATCGCCTGCAGCAGCCAGCAATTGGCACAGAGACGCACGCCAAGGTCGTTCGAACGCGCGAAAAGTGAGCGCAAAAACAAAAGGGAACAGCCGTGCAACGAAAGGCAGAAAACTTAAAAAATTCAGCGCATTATATTACACTACCGCTACCGCTGCAACTACCGTTACCGGTTACCGCAACCAGGCACAACATGCAACACACGGCAGCAAAAACAAAAACAAGTTGCTGAGAAAATATTTACAAAAAGGCAAAAACAACAAAAAGCCAACCTCAAGATGCACTTTTACTTTCATTCTTGCTCGCGCATTGCCACACAGCCGCCGACAACAATGGCAGCAACAAAGTAAAACAACTGCGCTGCATACCTATAGGTGCACCAGCGGCAAGCTGTTGGTTGAGTGTGCGCGCTGGTGACAGGGAAGGAAGCAACATGGAACGCTGTGTGGCATTGATGTCAGCGACACGCCATCCGATTGTTGCTGTTTACACAATGCATTGTTGCTGCGTGTTTTTGTTTTTGTTGCTGGGCTGGCAGCTTTGCTCCCAGTTGCGGTGGTATTCCTTGGCAGTGCGCGCTGATTTTGCTGTGGTGTTGAGCTCTGTCATATTGTGTCATGATGCGTGACTGATTGCGACACAAACAGCGGAACAGGCGTGTAACAGTGAAAGAAGAGGAAGAGCTATTTGATTGGAATTACATCCAGTTGTGACTCACAATAATGAGCTTAAATGCTTGATTACGGTAAATATGTGTTTTAGTGAAATAAATATGAAAATTTGGTTATTGAATATTAATGACCTTGAAAATGCGGTAATTGAAACGAATTTGGTTTGATTTTCATTTAAATGGATCGGTGCATAAAATTTGCGAAACAATGAGACTGATATATGATTTTATGGTATTTCTAATAAAAGTGGTAGAGAATAAACCAGTTTTCAGTTTTTCCCCCCTCTTCGTCCAAGTTCTATGTTAAGATTTTAACTAAATCACGTAATTTTTCACTTTAGAAGATCCTGTAAGGAATTATCCTGCCAACGCGGGGCACCTTTTTTCCGAGCGGTCACCGGAAATGGCTTCGCAATGGCCAAGTTTAAAATATTTTTTTTCAGAATTTCTTTGTTAATAGTACATGTTTCTATCAATAAAAACTTCGAATAAAATATTTCAGTTTTTATGTGAAAAAAATTTATGAAAAATGGCTGTTTTTTAACCAAAGAAACCCACTTCATTTTTTATGGTCAAAACTAAATAACAAAACTTCACATTTGTTCATAAACTCAATTCGATAAACTCGAGTTAGCGGCGCAACTGTTAAGCCACCCTTGTGGTTAAATAATTGGATCGAAAATTGTTAGTGTTACAAGCCACAACAAATCGCTAAGCTCACAAATCCGACTCAGCCTTCTACAATTTGGATAAATTAAACCTTCAATTTTTCAAAATTTACAGTTACTTTTGTATCTCCCAAGCAAAATCGCCGCACAGGAAATTGCATTGAGCCCAATTTAAGATAGCTGATCTCTTTATCACTAAATCGAGTTAGCACGCAACAACACACCAACCAACAAGCAGCTTGAAATTGCAGATAACCAAATAATAAATCACTTTTATCGCATGCGAGTTTTGGGCAAATTGCACGCGCCGAAAAAACATTCAGGCGAACATGTGTTAAGTGGATTTACAACACCGTGGCGGCGTTGTCGATTGGTATCAGTTGAAAAGTAACAATTATTATAAATGCCTTGCTGACCCTTTTGAGTGTGATGATTGCGCTGTTGTTGTTTAAAGCTGACCGACCTTGCAGCATAGCTGTTTTTATGCATTCCCAATCATACAGCAATTTTCTGCTGCAGCAAACATGTAGCGGTGCTGCTGAAAGAGGCAGGAACAACATTGCCGTTCACCGCCTAGCTGACCTTCAGAAAAATATACGCGATTTTTTTTTTGATAAAGAAATTCAAAATATGAAAGCAAGCGACAGAAGAATGGGTATGCCGGGAATGAAGACACCTTTCATTATTTGTAATGGTGGCAGATTTATTATTTCCGACTGTTATTGGAAAATATATATGTGATCTCGAGCAGCACATTTGTGGATATAAATTAAATTAATCGCAATAATCGAGGGAAATGAGAGATTATCTCAACTTGCTTAAGCTTTAATTGCTAGCTACACTTTTTGTAATTAAAAACTGCCTTTGATGAGGAAAAATGCCGACTAGTGTGCATCTGCTGAGTGATTAGTTGACAGTTTTACGCAACTATTAAGTGAACTTTAAGTGCAACAACTGCCTACTATTTGGATATGTTACTACACGTCCAAAAACTTGAAGACTTGAAGAAAATATTTGCTGACGGACACCTCTTACACCCCTACATAGGACACATGTAAGCTCATCATTGGTCCCGATCTTTGCTATTCATCAGTATTATCTAATACTGGATAATTCTTATAAAACGATAATTAATAATAATCTATAGTTAATAAAGATCGCTAATAAAAATTATCGAAAATTAGATTATTATTTTTAGTATCTGTACAATCATTAATAAAAATCGATAACTCATAAAATTCTATATTCAGTAATATATGTATATATTTAATATCATTTGCAATCAATTATTAATAATAATAGATAGTTATTAATGATCGATAACTTAAAATAATCGATAATTATTAGAAATCGATTATTCATAGTTAATCGATGATCAATAGTTTACAGTTATTATTGATCGGAAATAAAAATAATCGATAATTCAATTATTATTTTTAGTATCTGTACAATCATTTATAACAATCGATAGTCAATAGCAATCGGTAATTAATTAAAATCTATATTTATTAATATTTGATATTTCATTGCAACCGATTATTAATAATAATAGATAGTTATTAATGATCGATAATTTACAATAATCGATAATTCATAGAAATAGATTATTCATAGTAATCGATAATCAATTATAATAGATAGTCATTAATGATCGAAAATCAAAATAATCGAAAATTATATTGTTGTTTTTAGTATATGTACTATCATTTATAACAATCGATAGTTAATAGCAATCGATAATTAATAATAATCGATATTTAATAACATTTAATAATTCATTTCAATCAATAATTAATAATAATCGATAGTTAATAATGATCGATAATTTACAATAATCGATAATTCGATTATTATTTTTAAATAATCGATAATAACTAATAACAGCGGTGCTATCGTTCCGAAGCCTTAATTTCATAGAAATAACTTCCTAATCGCAATTTCATGATTGATAGCTTTAATTTTTTATAACATACACGATTTTCTTTGCACCACATATTCCAATGCATTTAATTTCAAAATTTGTCTGATATTGTATACAAAATCCTTTCGCCAAAAAGATTTCAGTTTATTTTTACCGATTTGAAATTCCTTTGCCGCATAAATTGCATAAGTCAAGTTCGTGGGAATCAATTTGCCACACATTCACTTGCCCCAGTTACTTAACAGGGCTCAACTGTTTCTTCGCCGACCGCCATTTAACACATTTTTTTAACCACCGAGTTGAGTTGAGTTGCCAACGGGTAAGTGCTTTCTGCGCTAATTTTATTATTACGATTTTTACTCTATTTTTTTTTTTTTTGTCTTTTTGGGGGCGTGCATACTCAGACAATTGTTACTTGCACTGTTATTTAGTAACCATTTGAAGTACAGTTATTATTTAATTTGGCCAACACCATCTTTACTTTCTGGCGCTCATATTATTATTCGGACAATTGTTATGTGTGTGTGTACAAGTAGCAATAATAATAACAACATTGCGCTTGTTTCACATATGCTGTCGATATGACCCAGTTTTTTATAGGAAAATTATGGCTTTCATTAATTTGGAGTTCAGCATTTCTTCATTCAGTAAAAATAATAATTTTTTGTGTGTTGCCTTGAAAAGTTTGTTATAATTTTCTTAAACTTTTAATAACAAACTCAACATTCAAATCAACAATTTCACGCTAAAAATTTTAAAATTTCATCAAGATTGATTGTAGTAGTTCACGGGAAATCTTGACGACCGACTTTGAAAATGCATTAAAAGCTCAACTTTTCAAGGCTGTATCTCTAAAACTATTTCGCATCCAATCAACTTTAGTATTTAGGACAATAATCAAGAGATGTTAAAGAATGAGGTAGGCAGGTAGATAGACCTACACATAGTCATTTATGAGGCCCATTGTGATACCACCGCGACTAAAAGTCTCCTCTCTCTTTTCTCTTAACCACCCCATGCATCTAATGATGTTCCTCAATATGAAAAGTTGTATCTTAACTCAAAGCTTCAGAAATATTTGAAATAGTATTTAAATTCACTTCTTGTTGTTTTTGTCAAACTACATATTTTACATGTCTCCCAAAGTCGTTTATTTTGGCGCTTTTATAGCATTTTCATTCGCATTTAATTTTGCCTACAACTTTATTGCATAGTTTACTACTTTATGCACCATCATCAAGACGCGCAGACCCACAATTAGCTAAACAACGTAAGAAACCAAAAAAAAACAAGCACTAACAACACCAAAAACAAACACAAAGTGACGGCACGCGGCAACGAGTGCTCTGAGTGTGTGTGTGTGTGGCCAAATAATAAATTACAATGAATTGCGGAGATGGTCTAGTTGAGCGCACACTTCTTCGCGCTGCCTGCAAACACACACACACGAATATAAAGCAGAAAAGCGAGCGCCAACAACAACTACCGCAAGCAGACACGAGAAATTGCGCAAAAAGCCATGTGAGCCAGTTTCATTGCCCGCGCTGCCCTGGCGCTGCTTTCTACGGCCAAGGCGCATAGCGGCGGCTCAGTGGCCAACCTGGACGCTCGTCCAATTTTATTTCTAACATTTCTAACACAGTAATTGTAAGTGCTTTCGGCTTAGCTTACCTCTTGGCGTTTTACGTTTTTGCAATTTTTTTCTTCGTCTTTTTTTGTCATGTTTTTTGCTTTGTTTTTGTTTGAGTGGCCGGTTATGGCTCGTTGCCACTTTTTAACTCAATTTGGCAATTGATTAGGGGCGCACGTACCCAAAGCCGATACACAGCGTCGCGTATTCTTACCTGCAATGGAAATGGAAAGGCAAAAAATTAACGAAAATGAAAACAAATTCAGCGGCAATTGAAAGTAAAAGTTAGTGGGTGTTATATAAAATGCTGATGTTGTTGTTATTGTTTTTGGTGTAATTTAATGTTTTCATGAAATATTGCGAAATTTGGCGCATATTTTTAACCGGATTGTGGTTGTTGTTGCTTGTGCGCTACATTTATGACACTGTGACGAATTTATTTACGAGCTGTGGCTTATAGCAAGCTGTGGGTCTAATATTTGGGGAATTTGCTAGCTGTGATTGAAGGGTTTAAGGATGCGTGTGTGAGTGCGCGAGTATTAGTGCTTATAAGCGACTGTGAGAGTGTGTATGTGTGGGTCCAAAATAAAAATTGAAAGCTAGTTTGTGTTTGAGGGAGATTACAGCAATTTTTGCCCAAATACTCACATAGATATAAACGAAAAAGTTTCTTCATAAAAGAAAGAGAATTCAAAGCTATGGGAGAAAAAATTCTACATTATTTTTCGCGTTTCAGAGTTATTAATTATATATCGTCACATAAAATGCAAAATAACGTGAAATCACTTTTCAGAAGTTTAGAGGTGAAAAAACGTTATAAAGAAACTACTCACATTGAAAAAAGATTTGAGTTTTGATTATAAAATGATAATGTATAAGTTATACATATATTGGTTATATCTAACAGCGGAAGCTGAAAATTGTATGCTTTCATGCGTAAGCAATAAAAAACTGAATTTCGATTTTTTTGATGATATTGATGATATTGTTTAACATTTACGTGACGATATAAATAAATAATAGGAGCTTAATTTCCAAAGTCAAAAATAATTTCACCTCCAGTCAATAGTAAAATGTTGGAAAGAAAAAATTAGCAGGTTCTTAGGTCAGGTTATGTTAGTCTGGTAGGCAACTGAGCCACCCACAGACCAGTTTTGGTCTTTTGCGGTACCAGATGGAGTTCATTACGAAGCCTATAAGGAATAGTCAACCATTAGGATTCCTGGACGATAAATTATATAACCTATAATTCATAATAATCGATAACTAATGATATTCGATAATTTAAAATATCGATATCTAATAATAGTCGATAATTCCAAATAATCATCAGTCGCTCATAATAATCGATAAATCGATTGTAACTAACGACCGTTGTGCTATTGTTCCAAGGACTAAATTTCATAGACTAATAAACTCTGCGACCTAGCAGTACCTTTTCTAGTGTCTAATACCGTGAGTCCTCCAAATGCTTAAATCATAGCACTTCCAATGTGGTACAAGTGCACAAGAGATGTTCATTGTTTTCTGGTGCCTTGATCTTGACATTTTTTGCTGTCTTCTCAATCTGTGTGACCCATTCTGCAGGCCCACACCAGACTGTGACCAGTGAGTATTCAAATCATGTTCCTACGGTTCTTCTATCGAGTGCCAGTAGGAACTTTGTATATTCCGGTTTGCAGTTTCGCTCCTAAAAATTTCCTTACCATACTTTTATTCAAATCATCGTATAAACAATGCTTGGGTTTTTCAATGTTGATCATGTTTTCAGGTGACAGCTATATACTACTCTTGGCAATCTTATTCATTATCCCATTGCCATCGACACCTTTGTGTAATGGCACCCAGAAGAAGTGAAGGCTCTTGCTTCTCGCAATGCTTGGTAGGTTCATATCCGTACTACTGATTAAAAAGTTTCATGGAAACGTTCTCAGCTAAATCTTATAAAGAATTGTGTACTAGTTTGCTGCACCAGCATCGTTTTAGGGTCAGTGATACTCCAGTGACAACTCTCAAGCCTAAAAGCTCCTACATATATATACCAGATATCTACCACATTCATCAAAAATCACCAATTTGCGGCCATTACAAGCGGTTATTAATCACCAGCAATGTGATTGCAACCAACAAATTAACCGAAGAATTATTAACACCTTGAAGAATTTCAACTGCAACAACAAATAACAGCAATGCACTTAAAAACAAACCGCAAACAATACAAGCATTAAGTTAGTCATTCAGTAATCGCTTCAATAAAAGAAAAACAGACAACAACAAACACATTAAATATTAATTTAAGAAACCAGCACAGCAGGTCCATATAAATATTTGGAATTTCGTTGAATGCAAACGGCATCAGAAGACGAAGAGGAAGCAGAAGTAGACCCACACAGCAAACCAAATGTGTATGGCAAAAGTGAAACAACAACAAAATTATGCGCTACATTATAATGAAGACGAGCAAGAGGAAGCCACAGACAATAGGCACACTGTGCACAGTGGGAAATTTGCATATCGCCGCTGCTTGCTGCGTGTGAGAAGCAATACAAACAAAAGCAACAAACAACAAGCGAACTGCGCTTGAAAAGTGAAGTGTTCGATTAACTGTTATGACTGGTGAGATGGCATCAGATATTTATTTGCACCCACAGCGGCGGTAGCAGACACAAAAGCACACAACAACAGCAAAAACTACAAAGGTAACAGTGCAGATTAGTGAATGTTTGAGGGCGTTGCGATTGCGCGCTCAAATGAATCGGTTTAACGTTTCGCTGCGTGCAGACGAAGATGGCTACATAAATATGAGTTTCTGCTGATTGCGAGAAAAAAAAATTGCGTTTGCTGATTTGCAAGCGGCGATTTTCGCGCATCATAATTTATTTACGAAAATTCAAGCGGAAACTCAAAGCAAAACACGCAAAAAGTTTGCAGGGCATTAAGTTCACCAACAACATAACAGCGGACCGTTAAGTTTTGCATGTATTTATGCACTCGATGTTATTTATATTCAAATTTGACTTCCTGTCGCCGCGCTTCCAAAGCAGATTCATGAAATAGACGATGAAAGAAGGCAAACACACCGAGCGCTGCCAAACCGCAGCGAAAAATGATAACAAAGAGGTGTCGCCGTTGATGGGAAACGGTGCGTGAAACACACACACATATATACATATATATGAATCAAACCATATACATATGCGCGTTAAAATATGCCATCTATCAGGTTATGTTAAGCTGATGGGCGTCCAGCGAGCGCGCGCTGACGCCGAGTGACAACATCATTATCCGCGACAGCAGTCAGCGACAGCGCACAACAACAACAGGCGGCGGCATGGCGCACATACGTATGTTTGGCATGCAGTGGTGGAATTACAATGGCGTTGCAAGTTACAATGGAAAGGCAGTAAGTGCAAATAAGTCAGTAATAACTTCATTTGAGCGCCCCGCTGGCGGAAGCTGCTGCAGAATCGGTGTCAGTCTGCCCGTGTTGCATGTGCTAATACATATGTATGTGAGTGGAATTTCATCACAGCGGCATTGTTTCAAATTTCGTTAAAGCTAATATGCCAAACGAAAAAATTTCATTAAAATTTTAATTAAATTTTGAAATATTTTTTTAATGAAATTTTTAGCAAGCCACATTTTTGTTATTTTATTTATGTGAAAGTGAGTAAAAATTGAATTTTTTGCAAAAGTTTCGCTTTGCATATTTCTGTCTCTGACTGAATGAGATTAATATGTGACTTTTTATTGAAAACGAATTTTTTTTACCAAAAAATAAAAATTGGTTTATGGTTCAAAAATCGCTTCGGCAGCCAACAACCACAATTTTTTATGAAATGTTCAAAAAGTGAAAAATATTTCGATATATTAATTTCAAAATTTATATAACTTATTTTTCTAATTTTATAAAAATATTTTTAAAACTAAAAAAATCAGTGAATTTTGTTTTTAATGTTATTATCTGTTTACGAAAAGCTTTTCTTTTCACTGAATAATATTATAATATAAAAAATTTAAATAAATTCCTACATATTGGTTAGTCGAAAAAGTCTTTTCGTATTTTGTCAATAGATGTCGTTGCAGTCGTATATCTCCAATGCTACCAATCACATTGTATCATAACACATAGGAAAGGTGAGATCCTAAGCTTCATTCAGCCATATTAGAAGTAACAAAGATGTGTCGGTTTGTTACATTTCCTCATCGTTGATACTTTTTCTGGTTTTGTCTTGATACACACCCTCCTAAAATATTTGTTGTTAAAAATAGTTAATTCGCAAAATTTATCTCCCCAAAGCCGCATTATATGACAATCAATTTGAATTGCTAATAGTTGCTTAGCAGTCATAAGCGATTTTTCAAATTAGTCACTATCAACTGAGAAAAAAGACGTAAAAAAGCTACAAACGGCAAAGCGATAAAATATATGACAACAAAAACACATTACAACAACAATAAGTAAGCATCACTGCTGGCAGTGATAAACATGGTAGTTAAACACTGAGGGCTGGTTAGATATGCCGAAACCAAAAGTCGAAGCCAGCAGTGAAAACATAAAGCAGGTATGGCAACACAGCCGAAACAGACACAAAATAAAGTTATGTAAAGCTGTTTGACAACAGCACAGTACAAGAACAACATTAAAGACTAAATATGACACATGAACATAAAACATAAGAACATTTGAGCGCAAAAATCAGCAGTTGGCAGTGTCATCACACTGGAAGCAACGCGAAATGATACATACATGCATATACCGTTATTTAGCTGCCAACAAGTGTAGACAGCCACATTTCAGCGACATTACGCTGCCACTTTATGTAAATGCCACGCAAATTGGCATCCATCACCCACACACAACCGCCGCTGAGCTGATTTCTGTGCCGAAGCAAGAAACTTCTTGCCAAAACGGCGTACGCGAGTGCATAAATACTATAAAAAATGCCGAAAATTGACACAATATGGCTTCACCAATAATTTAGCATTGTAAAATACTGTGTTTTGTGTGCTTAAATGCTTAAACTGCGCACGCTGAGTGCCGCGTTGTCATAAATAAGCAGTTTGGCTGCAAAAAAGCAGAAATTCATGCGCATGCGCAGCCACTTAGCTCACGTAAATTCAACCTGCTGCACTGGCATTTGAATTCTATTAATTTTTGTTAGCTGTTTTTTGGAACCTGCTGCTGCTTGGCATGAACCGGTGTAATTAATGATTTGCATATTTTTGAGAAGTAATAATTCGTTAAATGCTCATGATTGCGACGATTGATGTCAGAATGCAGCAGCATTTGCATATGCAAACATAATAATACAGTCATATGTGCATGCGCAGTTGGCTGCTTGTCGAACAATTTGAGCGTCATTAGTTAGTCTATTCAAGTTTAGTGGCATCAATTTTATTTGTAAACTATTCGAAAATATTTAGCAGCAGTAAAAGAATACAGCAGAAAAAAAGATTGAAATTTTTGATATAGACAACAGTGCAAGCATACAGATTTGCTTAAGCAGAGAAAAGAGAAGGCAGGAAAATTGCAGTGAAGCTAAAATACTCTACACAAATACAAAATATTATTTACAGAAACTGGATTTGGATCGGTTGGTTTGTATGGCAGCTATGTGTCTTAGTGATCCGTTTTAAACAATTTCTACGGATATTATACAATTACTATAGACAATAACCCACGCCAAATTTCTTGAAGATATCTCGTCAAATACAAAAGTTTTTCATACAAGGTCTTGATTCCGATAATTCAGCTTGTATGGCAGCTATATGTTATAGTGGTCCGATATCGGAGCCTTCGACAAATCATTAACTTCTTGGGAGAGAGAAGCACGTCTACAAAATTTCAGATCAATATCTCAAAAACTAAGTGCTAGTTTGCGTATATACAGACAGACGTGGCTGCCTAAATCGACTAAGCTCACTATGCTGATGATTTATTTATATATATATATATTATAGGGTCTCTGACACTTCCTACTGGGTGTTAGAAACTTCATGGCAAACCTAATATACCTTGTTGAAGGCTTAGAAATATAATTATTATAATATTTTTTTATGATGACTTATTAATCGAAATAATGCTGTAGCTTAGCGTTGCTGAAAATTTTTAATAATATTTTGCCTGGGCTGCTCTCAAATCTTAAGTTTATTTTTCAAAAAAAAAACCACTTTGTCTATCACATAAATGAAAATTCTATTCATTTCATATTTTTTATTTGCTAATAAATTATTTATAACACCTCCTTATTATATACGTAACATATCAAAGAAGGACACTTCATTGCAATCAAATAACTATACACCAGAAAAATGTTAGATACTGCTTTTTTGAAACTTGAAAAACAAAAATATTTAAGCTGGTATTTTTTTCTTTTTCGGCATGTAAGGCATGTTCTGCATAATATAGTAATAGGAAATGAATTAGTTAGGAGAAGCTTGATTGATGTATTTGCTAAAAAAGTCTAATAAAAGCAAAAAAAAAAAAACACAACTAATTGTTACAATTCAACTAATTTAGAAAAATAAAATATCCAGGCGATTAAAAGCCTTCCTATGATTAGTTTCCGAGCCTATTTGGAGCAGAAGCCTTTTCCATAAGTCGGTGCCTACAAAAGTAGGCCGATAGGGACAGCAAACGATGCCATATTTTTCCCGCTCTTTTGACATTTCTCTTCGGTAAAGTTTGCCATTTCATCACGAAAAGATATACGCTCCAATAACGAGTCGAAATTATTAAAATTTATTACCGAAATTCGAAGTCAGTGATCCCAACTTTAAGAGCTATAACCATACTTAGCGACAGTAAAGCAGCAGTTAAAGCAATTTTGCCCATGACGTCAAGGCGATACTGGTGCAGCAGTGTAGAAACCGGCTGAACAGACTAGCGAAACGTAATCAAGTGCACCTAATCTGGGTGTACGGTCACAAAGTTATAGCCAGGATTGAACTAACTGATGAGCCCGCCTGCTCGTGGTGGGTTCTTAAACCATAAAGGAGCTGCTGAGCAAGGAAGAAGCCGTAGGCAGTGAGAGGTATCGGCAACAACGTCAAGGCATGCGCCATTCTAAGTTGCTAATGGCGGTTACAACTTCAGCAGGTTTAGATATGTAATCAACCTCCCTAGTGACCAACTCAGACTACTTGTCGCATTCTACACTGGTCACTATAAGCTGAAGACGCATGAACCTAGCTTCTTGTGCAAATTGACTGTTTTGCGACAGGCAGCCTGACACTTCAGAACACCTTATATGCTTATGGATTGCATAGCAGTCTGCAGGCGCAGTATTAAGGCTCTTGGATTCATGTTTCCAAATAAGGATCGGATCACCACTCTAGAACCTAGCAGTATGCTGAAAATTATCAATATGCTGTGGCTGGGTGGGTCGTTCTGACTTAGGAGGGGGCACAATGGACCTAAGGTCGCGGTGCAATCCTCACATATTTATCTGTTCTGATAATAAGCCTATTTTTTCAATAAAATTTTTTATTATTAATTTTTCTAACATATTTTATAACTTTAGTTAAGTGCCTTGATCATTTTTTCTTACGAAAATGAGTGTTTAAACTACTTTGAAGTTAAGTTTATATTATAAAAAAATGACGAGGCAAACTTTTTCTTTTCTAATTAATTTTCACGAATTGCTTTAATTAATTACATTTTTTGTCTATGTTAATTTTTGAAACCCGTTATAGCTCTATAACTATTCATCAATTTATTTATTTTCTTCTCTTTCGCAACAAAAATCAATTAAGTTTTTTTCTACTATATAATAATGCTATAGACATATACTAGCGTTACCAAAAGTAAATATATAATTAGCTATTGCACAATATGCCATTAATATTAGTGATTAGCTTGCTGAAGTGCCAAATGCCAATTTAGATAATTTTGAAGTTAATTTGCAACGAAATGAACTTTGTTTTATGGCGACTGACTTTCCATTCATTCTTCAACTTCGCTCAAACAATTATTCGAAACTCAAAAATGTTTGATAAGAAAAATCAATTAACGTGACACTTTTACTAACACAGCTTAAATTTACTTCAAGCCACTATGATTTCAAAAATATTCCAAGAAATTGGCCACCCTTTCCGTCATATCAAAAGAGGCAGATATTTTCAGTGGCACCTCTCACGCATTTCAAAATTATTTCACTGATATGTTGCCTCCTTAGGACTTATCTTGCTTTAGAAAGTGTTTGCAGTCTCCAACGGAGGCTTGGCTGTACTGTTATGACATAAATAGCTCAAAAATTATCACCAGCGGCGCAGGGCGAAATTCTCATAAATCTTTCATGTTAATTGTCTTTCGTTACGCCACTTCAATCAGCGCCAGCGCCACAAACGTTGGTGCACGCGCAGCCGATTTTGCGTGATTGATGATCGAGTCTCGCAAAGGCATGTCGACTGTAGGAGAGGTTTCGGTGGACGACTGACGCTAGCGATACGCATGTTGCGCGACGGTGGCTAGTTGAATATGCAAAAATGCTCGAGAGGAAAAGGCTGCTTATCTTAAAGTATGCACCCTAATGAGCGGCTGAGTGGCAGGAAGCATGAACTATTTACCTTGTTTTTTGCTTTAAAATGCATAAGATTATATTTCGCACATTAATATTTATCATTGACATTATGGATGCATATATGCCCATAGTAATTATTGTCTGCCGTCGCAAGCAATTTGCATAACACACACATTCAAACGCACAGGTGTAGTACCTAACTCTTACTAACAAGGCACACTCACGCACACACATAAACTTAATAACCGCTTTGTCTGCTTTTTTCCGCGCTATTCTATGCAAAGGCAGTTTTCCTTCACAGCCAGTCTGCTGCTTGTAGAATAAGCACAAAGAAAGCAACAACAACACGCCTTCGTAAATTATGCGCCGCTTGATTAGAGCAACTTTCACGCCAATGAAACCGAAAGTGCCCGGCCACAATGCAAATGAACCGGAGGAATACACACACAGTTACATGTGATTGTGCATTATATTACAAAAACAACAATGCAGGCAAAGCATAATGCAATGCCAATCAGGAGTTTCATAATGAAAAACGCGAGCAATGAATAGACTAATTAAAAGTGGAACATTGTAAGGTGTTGCACTCAGGAAGTGCATGCAACAAGGTGTTGTGTGACGTCAATTAAAGCGTAATGTGTGTGTGTGTTTTTCTTTTTAAGCGTAATGTGTGCTTGTATACATGTAAAGTTGTTGTAAAATTATAATTTTTCAAGGGCGGATGCAAAGAAAAATATGCGGGTTTTAGTTGTTTTACAACCATTTAAAGGCAGGAACGGGATGGAGACCCGACAGACGTCGCAGTAGTAAGTTATTTTTTAAAGTTCGTGTTAATGAAAAGCTTTTTTTTCTATTATTACCTCAACTATAATAACATTTTGTTGGAAAATTGACAATTAGATAAATAAATCGTCCGACAGGTGGTGCTGTTGTCAATATATTTGTATTTACACCCTGAATAGGGAATATTAACTTTGCTGCTATGTTTTTAATACTCAAAAGAAAACGTCGAAGGTCCTTTAATGCATATTTATAACTGATCCCCGTGACGAGCTGAGTTCATCTAATCATGTCTGCCTGTTTATACACTAACTAATCCCTCAGTTTTTGAGATATTGTTCTGAAAATTTTTATACGTTCTTTTTCAGACAAGATGCTACTCATTTCTTGGAAACGCCGATTTCGGACCACTTTAGCATATAGCTGCCATATAAACTGAACTATCGAAATCAAGTTATTGTATAGAAAGATTTTTTATTTGACGAGATATCTTCACGAAATTTAACAGAGACTACTACACAAAGCATCGCTATTATATCCGAAGAAATTGTTTTGATTGAATCACTATATGCTATATCTTCCATACAAGCTAACCGATCCAACTCAGTTTTTCGTACGGAAAACTTTTTATTTGACAAGGTATCTACACGAAATTTGGCACGGATTATTACACAAGCTGTGACTACAATATCTGAAGAAATTACACATATTGGATAACTATAGCATATAGCTGCCATACAAAGTGACCGCTCAAAATCAAGGTAAAGATGTTTTTATGCGCTTTTATGTAATAAGAAATGCGTCTGCGAAAGGAATTCTAATATCGGTTGCACCGCTTTTTTCTATCTTTGGGTTTTAATTAATATCTAGCTCACCCTAGATCTGTAATAAAAGCTGCTAACATATAATAAGAGGAGATTGAATTTTTTAAATAAATTTTTAATTTCAGGAGATAAATTAGTCAAGTCCTCACAAACAATTTTTTTTTCTTAGATCTGGTTTTAATTACGGAATGTTTATAAACTTAACTAACTAAAAAAATAATTATTTTGTAACAAAATACTCTCGAATCTATTGAAAACTGTGGAGCACTATATCAAGGCCATTTTGATGATTCGAAAACCGAACTTTATGCCTAAATATATTAAGTGCAAATTATCTGTTTGACCAAGCGTGCTTAAACAGTACAAATTGGCACGAAACTCTAAGTTGAAGTTTGAAATAAAAAACTTGTGCAAAAAAATTCAGAAACTTAAGTTGTTGTTGTCTACAAAAGTCAACGAATAGGTTGAGAATGAACAGCAGAGCTTCAGTTGACCTGACTGATATAAAAGTGGGAACTTGTAGATGCCTTGGAACCATAGGTGGAAGGAAGTCAAAACTGCATTCACTCCTTCCTTTAACAAATCAATTATATGAAAATCCCCGATAAATAAAACCAATCAATGGAGGGTGTTCAGTATCCGCCATATGGAACTTTTTAGAATCTATTCGAGTAACGGAAGCAAACAGTACAAATTTTAAGTTCACAGGGTGTTCTCGTCACATCTACTAATATCTGGCAGACTGTAGAATAACTCGTGCAAGTACATAAATCTTTCACGCATCAAACCTAAACTAAAATACTGTTGTTCCAATATATATCCAAGCTTAAGCTTCAAAGATGCCTGAAACTACGATGGGTGTAACCAAGAAAAGTAAACCAAAGCAGCTGGCCAGACAATGCCTCGACCGCTTTCAAGGCACACCATGCGCTTCCTGCTCCCATTGATTTGCGCAACCGATATCAATAGGCAACTGCATGTATGTGGATAATTAAAGGCATACCAATCAATGAAAGCAAAAGGAAAAAAATAGTCGATTTCAAAACCTCAATGCAAACAAATAAAGCAATTGCAGCTTAACTAGATAGAAGTGGGCTATTACACACTGCCACAGACACGCGCACACATACTAGCACACATTTGAATAATAGCACGGCACTGCGCGGCTTTGGCTGCCAGCCAGCACCGGAGCTGTCGGCTGTCGGCGCTTAAAAAAAATGAAAGTGGAACAATGTGGCGCGATTTTGTGTTGTGCTTATTTGCTTTTCCCTGCCGCGCGCGGGCGCAGACAGCGAAGGTATTAAAATGTTTAAACGTGCGCGTAATAGCAAATTATAAGTAATTGATTAAGAGCGCATGTGTGCATGTGTGTGTGTGTGCGAGCGCCATGCGGCTAGTATGCGAAATGGACTGCGCGCGGCTAAACTTTCTTCGCGACTGGCAGGCGCCGAGGGGTGCAGAGCGCATGCGCGCTACATTATTTGCATTGTGGTAGAATTTTGTAATATTCATTGTGGCCAGAAAAGGCTTGCAGCGGAAAGTAAAAGTGGTAAGCGTTTGTGCAGACGGCGCGCTTGCATTTTCCACAATTATTTGTCTTACACAACTCGCTTGCGTTTTAATTGCGCAATTCTTTGTTGAAATTTTATGTTAAACTTTCATTTTTAATGCGTTTAATGTTTTTTGAGCAAACTTTTCGCTGCATTTTGCTGCACTGCGCTCCCAACGGATCTTCAAGAAAAGTGCGTTCGTGTCGTAAGTCTTTCGTTTACGCGTCAACGCTGGCCGGCGCTGTGGGAAGGTCGGGAAAGCACACCACTTATGCCTCAAATTAATGAAAACAAAAATATTTATGCGTAAAGAAATTTTATCGCTGCATTTTCGCTGGCAAGTTTGTGTCTTAAGTCTTCTGTCGACACACACTCCCTGAACACACATTTCTAAATGAAACACCTGAAAACTCTAACTGCTAAACCCACGCTTACGCTCGTTATTTAATGAAAACAAATGGTCCGTCAGACCCCACCACTTGGCGCTCACTTACACCAGCATTAACACCTTGTTAACAAAATAGCTTGCCGCACTCGCCAGCTGCCGCAAATGAAGAAATTACCGTTACATATGCGCAAACTAACACGCGTACCTGTCTGCCATGCGTTTCCCTTCCAGAAACTAGCAAACGGGCAGCGCTTAAGTGAAACAAGCGCAGTGTTTGAGCTAAATTATTGCTGCCCGCTGACAGGTAATGCCCAGCGCCGCCCATTAGACCAGGCTACGCTTGCTGGTTGGTGATTTTTTTCCATATTTTTCACCAAGCAACAGCACATAGACTTACGCGCTACAGCACATAAACAACTATAACAACATGCAGCAACAACGCATAGCAATGCATGTGCCCCAACAGTCAGCGGTGAACGCAAAGCTTAATGAATGGAAAAACAGCAACAACAATGACCTGTGTGTGCTGTCAGCGAGCAGTGACTTCAGCCGCCTGTGGCCGGTAGCTTGTGTTGACTGCTGGTCGCAGTGTGGTGTGCTGTGGTGTCTGAACTTTCGGCTTGGACACACCGAATCATATGTTTTGCATTTTGATGATGTCAATAAAATGAGGCACCACCAGCGAGACACAAAAGTCACCGTGTGCGTATAACGGCCATGACAATGGTAATCGCCGACGATTGTGCTGTTAGTAACGGCGTTGCGGAGAGAGTGTGCGCGCAGGTGTTGGGCTGGAAAGCTTAACACGCTTGAAAAAGAAAGCGTTTTGCTTGAAGTGTTGGTCAAGTAAATAGTAAGTGATTTGTTAAAATGCAGTTATGCGCAATTGTTTGCTGTACTTTTGATTGGTAATTTGATAAAAAGCATTTATTCAACAAAATTGTATTTTAAAAATGATAAAAAATATTCAATATATAATCAAAATATTCAAGGCCAGGAAAAGTTCTATGAAAGAATATTATATATCGTCACCTCCTCACATCACTTGTAATAAGTTTACAGGCCAAGGAAAAACGATATAATAGAAACCCATAAAAAGAGACAAAATTTCAGTTTTGTTATAAAATGGTTATATATCGGTTATCATACACTCATATTGAAACAAAATCAGTTAGAAAATGGTTATATATAGGTTATTATATCTGGAAACGATTTTAAATTTTTTTTTATGATACGTTGTTTTGCATTTTAAATGACGGTATAAACTATAAAGAATAGTTTTCAAATATTTAAGAATATATGTATACCATTTTTAGGAACTAAGCAAAGAAAGCAACAAATTTAGCAAATTTGAGAAGGTCGTATGAAAAATTAAATAATTTTGGAGGTACCAGTTAGATATCTTAAACTAAAACTACGAAGCTTTGTGTTGAATTTATGTGTTAAAAAAATTATAACGCCTACATTTCAACTTGTAAGTTTGCATCTTAAGTCTTTTGTTTGCATAAATTCATATAGGAACTTGTCTTCACATTCTTGGCTTCATTTAGGAGTAGTAAAAAGAAGAAGTATTGACAACGAAAAGGCCATAGGCTCAACTATAAGGAGTATCAACTATTTCAAAATTGTTATAAGAATTAAGCACTGCTCCGAATCATTTAGAACTGCAGGCAGAATTGGTTATATAATCATGATATAAAAAATCATAATTATACAAGTGTGGTTAAACGAGCAAAAAATAATTCGAGTTAAGGTCTCAATATGTCGAATGAAATACGCACGCTGTCCAATCCAATTAACACACATATTTTTAGCTTTATGCCAGTAATCAGATTACAAAACCAAAAGCACATGCCACGCTAACTTTTAACTATGCTTTCCATCACGCATTCAAACGCGATTTAATTTACGCCTGTTTTCCTTACAACTTCAATAAAATTTCGAATTATTTACGTGTTCATATCGCCTTGCTAATGAATTTCATTTGCACTCAAAACAGAAATTAGTTAATTAGTCACATATGCAAGAAAGCAAAAACACACTGCTTACACACACAACAATATATATACATACAAATAAAAAAATAAACATACGAATGGCATATAAAAACATAAAATATTTCAAATTTTGTCACATCGCTGGTGAAATGATATTAATTTTATCAAGCCAAGCACGCATTGTGTGGCAAGTGCAGGCGAAATGGAAAGTATATTTTTTATGGTGTGAACTCGTGACATATGACAGCTGACAGATGACACTGCGTAAAACTACTAGCGTAGCGTGTAGTGTGATGTTTCAACTATTTGGTGGCTGAGTGAGAAATTGTGTTGATGTGCAGAAATAGCTGTGTTTTGGTATTTATTTGATTATGTTATGCTATGTGTGGAATAACAATTATTATTCATAAAGAATGCCTTAACTTAAAGTTCAGTAAAAAATCAATTTTACTTCAAAATTTTAATAACAAGAAAAAACGTTAACTTCGTCGATTTAATATCTGTCACAGCAAATTTTTTATAACATAGAAGGGTACGAAAAATTTTAACTTTTTAGACGGTCAATTTATAGCGCTATAGTGTAGTTCGATTCGAATAATTTCTTTGGATATTATAGCTATGCATTGAGTAATTATCTATGTAAAATTTCGTTACGATATTTTGTCAAATGAAAAAGTTTTCCATACGAGCACTTGATTCTGAACGTTCAGTTTGTATGACAGCTATATGCTATAGTCATCCAATTTCAACAATTTCTTTGGTGATTGAACCATTGTCTTGGGCAATATCACAACACAAATTTCGTGAAAATATTTTCACAAATGAAAAAGTTTTCTATACAACCACTTGATACCAATCGTTCGGTTTCTATGGTGGCTATGTGCTGTAGTGGTTCAATATCGGCCATTCCGACAAACGAACAGCTACTTGGTGAGAAAAGAAGATGTGCAACATTTCAGATCAAAATCTCAAAAACTGAGGAACTAGTTCGCATATATACACCAGGCAGATGATCGGAAGGACAGATGAATATGGCTAAATCGACCCCGCTCACCATATTGATCATTTATATATATACTTTATATGATCTCTGATGTTTCCTTTTAAGTGTTACAAACTATATAGCCTTCACATGGTTTGACTTAACATGTTAACTGAAACTAAAATTAACATTACTCAAACTGCTCCCTTCAAACAGCATTTGCATTAGAGAATCGAAATAACTACTTAGACATGAACTTATTGCTTATAGTATTAAAAAACAACTAATAACTACATTAGAAGCAATTTAGACTTGTCAAAAAAATTATAAGTAAAAACAAAAAATATTTTTGAGAATTGTTTTAAATTTATTTTACTTTTAAAAAATTCTTTCCAATTTTAAAGTGAAAAATTGCAAAATTCAGTTAATTCATATCAAAATCCATCACAATATTATATACAAAAGTGGCATTATTTGCTCGAAAGAAGAGTCAGTAGGCACAAAGCAGCCTAAGCTTTTTCAGAACTTTAGCATTTAGCTCACCAGTGCGCAATGCAATGTCAAACCAAATAAGAAAAAGTCAACGCACAGCGCCCAAAAAGCAAATAACAACACTATTTAGTAGGTGATTTTTATTTTTTCTCAGTTTCCTATTTTTGTTTTTTTTCATTTTTTTATTTTTATTTTATTTTGTATTTTTTTCTCATTTATAAGTTTATTTTTGTCTGTTTATTTTATTATGCGCTTCATCGTTGCTTTGGCTGTGTTTGGTGAATTCATTACTATGCCGGTGCACGCTAAAGGCGACGATTTTTATAAATATACATAACATGACAACAAAAAAAATAATAAAAAGTAAAAAAAAGATTGAAACAAAATAAAAAGCAAAAACGAAGATTTTTGTAAATAAAAATCAAAAATAAGCAACAAAAAGCTGCATAAATAAACATCAAGCGTAAACAGGTTTCAAAAATTAAAATATTACCGCTTTTTGTTGCTCAACAAATGTTTTGCTTTATTTTGGGTTTTGCAATGATTTTTGGTTGGCTTTGTTTATAATATCGAACAGAATTTAGCAAGCAGCTGGAACATTTGCACAAGTGCGCTCGCTCATTTGTGCGTCTTTTGTGTGCTTTCGGCACTTAAATTCCGTCTGTAAATAATTCTGCGCGATTTTTCATTAAAAAGCAATTTTTAAGGGAGGCGTTAGGATTTCAAGATAACAAAAAAAAACTTTTTTTTCGAATTTAATTCTTAAATATGGATTGAGTAATTTTATTCAGGCCTTTTGTACATTATTGAATATACTTTTGACAATATAGGGTATTCTTGTTAGAGAATAAACGCGTTTTAGCTTTAATATACAAGTAAGTTTTTTAAAGAAAGCTTGTGTCTGAGAAATTAAATTTCAGCATTTAACTCTATGAATAACCCAACCTAAGCGCCTATTTTGTCTCGAAGTCAACATTAATTTAGAAATGTTTGCTAACACTTACACAAACACTGCCATGGCATGCGCTCATACCGTTATTTAGTCAAATGATTTTATATGAAACAACCTCAGAGACTCACAATCCTTCAACGGCCGTCACCAAATATAGTTTTAGATATTCAATAAACGCGCTGCTTCAACGGTTACGGTTCAACCGGTTACTGCACTGCAAGTTCGTTGCTTAAGTCTTTGGTTTTTGGTTTCGCAGTGCAAGAAAAACGCGACACAAATGATTATTAATGAACTCAATACCGTTGCGTAGGCATAGCTTAGCGTTTCAGTAGCGCAACGCCAGCGGCAGAAGAGCAGCCAAGACGTTACATTAATTTCTTTTTCACTTTGCTAATAGCCGGAAACGACACCGCAAGCGACACCGCTAACAAATTGTGGTAGCAAAGATGTCTTAGCACTTTTACTTTTCGTTGGCCGTGAAAAACACTTTGCTTTCGCTATTGACACTTGCAATTGGCGGCCAAACGATAATCGAAATTAATGCGTTTTGAACATTTTTGAGCATTTTGCTGGATTTGCGGCTATTATTTGAGCATTAAAGTGCTGCTTTTGTTATATATGACAATCGCAGTGGCAATGGCAATGAGATGAGCTGATTTATCAATTGTTCAATCGAAAGCAGCAAACAAAACGACAGCTCTACTAAACTGAAGAATTCGCGCTGAATAAAATTTAGTTTTGAGTGAAACAATATTGGCAACAAAAATATACAAAAAGCAAATCCGCGCTTAAAAAGCATAGACGCAGTCGAAAGACGCATAAAATCGCTTGTGTGTTGGTGTGTGTTGCTTGTTTGTGTCGTTCAACGAGATGAACGCACTCGTGGCAGCGCTGCCACCATCGGCGGTGCAAAGCAAATGCCAATATATTGTACAACGCACGTTCGGCCATGCAACTGCGGCAACGCTGGGTGCCTTGCCACCACAATAACAACAAATGCCGGTGGTGCATCTATGCACCGTTTGATATTTTCCATTTTCAAAGCAGCCACAGCGCACACGGATTTCAAAATCGCATTCGATTCACCGCAATTTGTATACCCTTGCCACACGCACACGCACACATACACATAACGGTGTACATGCATTTGTATTGTTTATTGGATTGTATTCTCCGAGTGTATTGCCTTGCATTTCGCCTTTGTGTGCGCCTCAATTTCTGTTGATTAATTAGCAATCGCGCTGAGAAGTGCAATGACTTCAAACACTTTGCGCCGCCGCAACAAACAGCATAACCGCAAGGCAACAATAACAAATAAAGATAGAAAACATGAAAACAAACTAAACTGATGAATTCGCGGCTTTAGCGGCACTTGAGATTGCAACAAGCGCTGTAATCACTCGAAATTGTTTCAGACGATTTTCAAAATGTTTTCACTTCACACAACAGCAACAACAACAATAGCAACGCAGAGCAAGTGTAAGTGTAAGTGATACGCTGCCAAGTAAGCAGCAGCGGCAGCGGCAGCAAACAACAATAGTGGGAAGTCAATGTTTGAAAATAAATATAGTTCAAGCAACACCACGGGCTTGTGCATAAATTAACTGTAAAGTGTGCAGCGAAGAGGCGCTAAAAGCAAATAATCACAACGCTCTCATGCGCACTCGAACATATGGGTAGTAAAAATCAACACGCTTTTGTTGCAGACAAGGAAAATACAGGCGCATAAAGCTTGTGATTATGTGTTGATGGCATTACTTCACTCAGATGTGCATAGCTGCATATGTACAATGCTATATACACTGATTTTTAATTAAAATATACCGCAATACATATGTATATAACATGCCTCTCGAGTTGGTGAGAAAATTTTATTAATATTATTTTATGCAAATATTCAAGTGCCCTTATCGGCAGGTTGCACTCCAACTTACTTACGTACATGCATGTCTGTGCATACTTATACTTATAGCAAGTGGCGGAGCAGTCGTTAGAGTGTGAAAAACAAATAATATTTTGGTCACAGATTTAAGAAACTCAATTTCAAAGCATTTATTGAATAACTTTAATGAGGTTGGTTTGTGAAACAAGGAACTGCATTAAAGTGTTGAAAAAAAGTTAAAATAAAAGGTTTTTTGTTGTTGTTGCCAGAAGATATTGTTTAACCCGACTCTCGAATGGAAAAGAACGGATTAATATCCGAAAAGTTTTGATTTTCATAAGAACGAATTAACACAACAAAATTACTTAACAGTGAATAGCGGTCATCCTTATTGAAATTCCTTGTAAGTTAAATTAAACATCTGACATCAGTGGTCTTTAAGGTCCTCTAAATCTTAATTTCGACTATTAAATTTCAAAAATAAAGCTAAATCTCACTTCTCTAAATTTTCATTTTATGCTTCCTGCTCTATTCCTGTAATAAGTGTTACATACATGCTCTTAATTGAGTCAATTTAAAAATATTGTACTTCATTAAATATTGTGAACCATAAGGAAGAATAAATTATTTTAAACGAAACCAAAATTTCTGGTTAGTAATTTATGTAAATGGTTAGCACACTCCCTTTAAAAAAAATTGCCCCTAATTGTATGCAAAGTTTTATGTTTAACGTTATATTGAATTCAATTAACCGAGGCAATTAAGAAATTAATTAAGTCATCGTTTTCTAAAATTTGTTTTTATGGTCTTTTAGAAATTTTTCCGGTAAATAAAATGGATAACGATGAAACTCGAGTTTTATATGTAAGTTTAATACAACAACAATATTTGGAAGACATTTTTGTATTTCATGTGCAATTATGACGTAACCTTTTGTGAGGGTCATCTCATGTGATGGGTTCATAAAAGGGATGTTTTTCACCAATTGCATTCTTAACATGTCTAGACTATGTTAGTAAAGGGATTTTTGAAAGTTCGAAGTCCTTTTAAAGATACGTCAGTTAGAAGAAGGAACTGTTCGGCTGATCATCTCAGTGTGAAAATTTCGAAAAATTTATTTTTTTTGTTGCATTATCGGGTAATGGACACATTAATGAACATTCTCTCAAATTTTCTTGTAGAAAGAGAACAGAGTGGCGAACAGAACGACTCCAATCTTTAAACGCGCTTTTCCCAGAATGGTGTCTTTCAAAACGGTTTCCACTCTCAATGAAAAAGTTTTGAAGTTCTAGTTTTAATTTAGAGAGAATATTTTTAACGCCATTCTCTATCGCGCTATGAAAGCTTTTCTTATTTCTTTGAAATAAACAGCCGCCGTTTTGCCAAGTTTTAAAAATCAAAATTGCGGCCGCAATCGTGGACATCGAACAAGACCTGTTTTTCACGTGTCGTTTCAACAATTTATTTAGCTATTATACATCCAATAAATAAACAAAAAAAAATCATTTTGAATTCGTCATAACTTTTTTTCAGCTGAATACCAAAAGTCCAATTTTACCAAAAGTCCAATTTAGAGTACATTCATTTGATCCATTTCATGCTTACATATTGAAATTCCATTATTATTTTGTTTCAGGTAAGCCAATCATCCGAAATAGTGAAGGAAGTGCGAGACCTTTTTTCGAGGCGGGGATGTTCTGACCGCTGTAACTCAGTTGCTACACAATATTTTTAGTTTAAAATGTATATTTTTGCTGTCAAAATGTATGTTAATAAATGACAATAAACTTAAAGTTCTATCTAAATAGTGATCGTAGAAAAAAAACAAATATCGTATAAAATAAAACAATGCTTAAATGTCCGTCACATGGCTTGAACCCTTCAAACAAAAAATTAAATATTTTGAAGTAAGGAACTATTGAAACACATAATAATTAAAAGCCTCTAAAAATTCACTTCAGATTGCTCACAACCTTAATTTTGCTTATTGCCCTTTGGCCTTTGATTTTCTCAGTAAAAAGAAAATTTGAATATGTTATTAATTAAAAATAATATACAGGAAACTTTTACATAGATTTTTTGTCAAGTGAGCACTAATACGGAAATTATTAAGGATAAATTATGGTATAATAATATGAAATTCATGCTGAATTTCGTGAAGATATCTCATCAATTGAAAATTCTGTCCATATAAGCACTTTATTCCGATAGTTCAGGGTGTTTCGACAAATGATCAGCTTTTTGGGGAGAAAAGAACGTGTGTAAAGTTTCAGATCTATATTTCACAAATTTTGGGACAACTTCACATATACATACATATACAGACAGACAGGCGGACAGAAGGAGATAGATTTATCAACTCAGCGCTTCATGCTGACCATTTATATATTGGGGTGTTAAGCACTTCGTGGCAAACTTAATATATCCTCTCCAGTGTATAGTAAATTGCAGGAGACTTTTCCGTACATTTTTTGTCAATTAATGATTAATTCGAAAATTAGTAATGATAAATGATTTAATGGAAATTTACTCAGTACTTGCCCAATTAACTATCTGTTTGGGCTTGTGACAACTTTTTCATTTCTAAAAATATAAGATATTGATGAGTAAAGCCACAACAAAGATGGAAGTGAGTTGGGATATAAGAAGATGTGAAAACTTCAAGTTATATCTAATTACTTAACAAAAAAAAAATATATATATATATAGAATCATCTCTATACAAATTATTACAAGTATTTTGTATCGTTTAGATTAAATTAACAGAATGTCATTAATAATTAGAAAATCTTGAAAAATACTTGAATATAAGAAAAACACTATACAAAAATATAAAAAAATCGTTCGCTATTAGTAGCTTACATGCAAATGTCTGTAAATTCAATTAACTATTTTTCTGAGAAGCATTTCTCAAGCACAGCAATCTCGACTTGGTAACGAGTCAATGATATAATGTTTTAAAAATAAACACAAAACGCTGCTAAGCCCAACTGAGGATTACAAACGGCCTATGGATTAAGAAAACAAAACCAACAACAATACACACATACAAATCACGCAATCGCCAAAGTATTGTTTCAATGAAACCAAAAACAATCAAACGCAGCGTCTTCGAGCTTCGCTTTGAGTCGCGTGCTTAAAGCAATTGTTTCATTATCTTACCTTTATTGTTGTTGTTTTAGCTATTTTATTCGCAATAGGCATTTGAGACGGTGTCAGCAAAGCAACCAAATCGACGTTTCATTATTTTTGCCGAAATTTACCTGCCGATTTTGATTGTGGCAACCAAAGCTAGGCGCTAGCTCTAAGCAACCGCAGCGCTTCTTCACTGCTATTTGATTTATTTCTATTTTGCCATCATTCGCTTTCAGCAATTTGTACGTACAGCTGTTTTTGGTTGTCTGATTGTTTGCCTACAACAATTGAGTAGCGAAAAAAACGCAACAGCAACAACAAAACAAAACAACTTAAATGCGTTTAAAAACCAGTATCACTTGACCGCTCATTCTGTCGTTGAAGAAGCAACAACAGAACAACAAAGCGCACAACAAAACACACGCACAACAATAACAGCAACGGTAACCTCCAATGACATTAACACACTTTTGCTTTCTGGCTTGATTTCTGCTAGCGTGCAGGAGGCGTTCTGCAGCCACGCACCGCTCGCCGCACCCCGCTGTTCGCTGGTTGTTAAACTGCTGTCCAATTGTTGTTAGCTGCCCGTGGCTGTTGGTCATTTGTCATTGTGGCTTCTCTGCACCGTCACCGTCACCGCATAGCATCATAAGCACGGCATAGCATAAGCATGGCATAGCATAAGCATAGCATAGCACAGCACAGCGCAGCCTAACATGCAAATGCTCACAGTTTCATTGCTCAAATTTATTTGCATTTGGCCGCCTCCCTACGATTGTTCTTTCGCATTTCGCGTTTATAAATAAGCAAACAAGCTTTATAACTGTACTTTTTATTTATTTTACTCACAAACAGACAAAGGCATGTTAACACAGTAACACACATTTCTGTCGCCTGTGTAAGCTCGTTTCATTTGCATGTAATTTGATTACAATAAAAAATGTTTCGTGATTTCGAGGCGATATGACTAAATTACTCCCCACTGCACAAGCCCATTCGACAAGCAAGTCTGGTTCGAAAATATGAAGGTATTTTGATGAGAAAACTCACTTGCCTTGCCGTTTCATTGGGGTATTGGGTCGGCGGCATGCCAACCGGAGGCGTTGGTTGGCGCTGATGCTGTTAATGATGTGACTGCAGCAACTCGAAATGATTGTTTGACGAACTGCTTGCAATGTTTTTACAGTTGGAAAACAACTTGTGTAGAAGCTGCTTGGCTTTTTTTTCAAAAAAAAGTTCCTTTTTTTATTTTTTTATTTTTCATTAAAGGAGCTGCACGCAGGGTTTCTTTTTCAATTGAATAAATTAATATTGTAATTAAGGTCCTTAAACTCGAGTTTATTGACAATATTGGGGTTTGGCATAACATTTTTTAAACCCTCCATTTGCATTATAGAAACAAATCAGAGTTCTTTAAACACCATCGAATAAATAATTGGTATTTTTTCATCAGCACAAATTGCTGAACGCGAGTTTGTGAATACTCAATACTACAACAAAATTCAGTTAGAGCTTAGAAAGCAATGCACAACTCGGCTCGTCTATATCGGAGCCATAACACCCTTCACCAGGCATTTATTTAAGCATAAAAATACACAAAAATATATTTATATTGACTTAGATCGGTCAGTTTGTATGGCAGCAATTTGTTATGGTAATTGGATCTATTTTATTTCTTCACAGATTGCACCATTGCATCAGGCAATTATATATGCCAAATTTCATTAAGATATCTCATCTATTAAAAAAGTTCTTCATACAAGCACCTTATTACGATCGTTCAGTTTGTATGGCAGCTTTATGCTATAGTAACTTGATCTGAACGATTTCTTCGCAGATTGCACCATTGCCTAAGATAATATTGCATACCAAATTTCGTGAGAATATTTAGTCAAATGAAAAAGTTTTCCATACAAACAGTCGATACCGATCATTCAGTTTGTATGGCAGCTATATTCTATAGTAATTTGATCCCAACCATTTCTTTGCAGATTGCACCATTGCCTAAGACAATAACGCATACCAAATTTCGTGACGATATCTCGTTAAATGAAAAAGTTTTCCATACAAGCACATTATTACGATCGTTCAGTTTGTATGGCAGCTATACGTTGTAGTTGTCCGATATCGGCGATTTCGACAAAAGGGCAGCCTTATAGTGAGAAAAGCACGTGTGCAAAATTTTACAGTAATATCTCAAAAACTGAGGGACTACTTCAAGTATAATACAAACGAAAGAAGAACCAAATTCTTGTGAGAAAACAGTTTGAATATAATTTTTTTTGTTTGGGTTTCACTTTCACTTAGAACTAGATAAAAATAGGTGGTAAGAAATTTAATTCTTTAGCTTGCTTCAAAAAAAGTACGATTTCTTAAACTCATGCACCAGACTATATTTTCTGGCAAGTTCGTGTCTTAAGTCTTTTGTCTCGCAACGCTTTCATTTCATTTCCTGCAATCAAACACACTACAGGCTGCCCGTTACACATGAAATATGTACGAAATTCGCATTCTAAATCAAGCGCGTCGCGCAATTTAACCACAACAACAATAAAAACCAGAGAAATGGGAAAAAACAATTGATTAATGCAACTCACCTGTTTGAATGATGAAGCAAACGCACGCCAGGTACCATAATGGCACCGCAAATCCACGCGATAAACCCATTTTATTTGTAATTTTCTCTCAATGAATAGTTCCAAAGGCGGATAATTGCCGAAAAAGTAATCAAATGTAAGCTGTGAACGCCCCACAGCAATGCGAAATGTCGCAATAAAACGACACCGTAAATTGCTAGTTTGGTTGCTCGGTTGGTTGTTGTTGTTGTTTCTTTTTTTTTTGTTTTGTTGATTTTATTTATAATTTAGTATGATTCCAGTTCATGCCGAAATTTAACGAGCGATCGGCAAGCAACGGTCTGACACACGCGCTGAGTGGACAGTTAAGTCGTCGTTCAGCGTTTGGCGCTGAATTCGGTAATTTCACTTTTTGCGTTTTTTTTCACTGCTGGCGTTTTTATCTGTTGCACTGACTCGCTTTCGTTGCGTTTCAATTTAGTTTGCTTTGTTTTGGTATTGGTTCGGTGCAGATATTTTCCACACACACACACTGGCGCAAAGCTGAGCCGCGTGCAGATTTTGCAATTTCTGATTAAATTTACTTTTCGTTTTTGTTTTTGTTGCTGCTGCACTGTTGTTGCAATGCCGCGTTTTATTTACAAATATTAACGCTCACTGCTCGCAACGCGCGCTGACTCTCATTGCTTTGCTTTGCTTTCGATTACAACACACAATTGGCGCACTTTGCTTTTATTTTCGTTTGCGTTTTAATTTTTGTTTTTGTTTTCTTATTTCAACTTTTGATTTTATTTACACTTTTGTTGCGAATTCGTTGCTGCCACACAGCTGCTGCAAGTGAAAATGAGAGCAAAACATGAAATATCTGCGAAAATGGAGCACAAAAGAAAGAAAAACGGCCAACAACAACAACGTAAGCGCCGCAATCAGACGCAAGATCTCGCAGACAGCGCGTGGCTGCGTCTGTGTTTCTGCTGTTGCTGCAGTTGGCGCACATTGTGTTGCACAAATTGTCAGCGAATGTGCGCGGCCGCAAAATCGAAATGGAAATCTCGCGTTGCACGTCCGATTGCAGCGACGCTGTTGTCGTTGTTTCGCAGTCTGCGCCGTTGACGACATGCGGCAAGTGTAACGCACCGCAGCCGCCAAGCAGTCAGCGACCAAGCGTTAGTGGCAAGTAGCAAGTTGCCTGTCAGCCAGCTGAGCGTTGCAAGTGGCTGAGGTAGAAGTTTAGAAAACTCGAAAAATCAGTCCGGCTGCTGACTGCTCGCCGCCATATCTTCGCTGCGCTGTCGCCTGCCCATCAAGCGCAGTTGACTGCACCAAACAACGCCAAATGTGGCAAACAGTTCGTGTTGGCGATGCGCTTGTTGCGCCTCTGAATGAAACTGAAATGCAGACAAACGTGAAAATTGCCTCAAACCAACAAAAACAGCAATTGCTTTGCTATGCGGAGGATTGCTTTGTTGCGGCTGCAGGCCAGCTGTGTTGTTGGGTGACGCAGCGCGCTGCACGTTCATGTGGCAAAAAACTTTCTTTTCGCGCGCAAGTTGCAGTTGAATGCGCGTTTTCTTGACTTCGCACAGAAATTCACAAGTTTTATGCAGTAATTGAAATGTTTAGGGAAATTAAATGTGATTTATTATTATTTTTCAATTGGCACAGCAACTATTTGCATTTTCGGCTAAGATTTGAGTGGGAAACTTATGTTCTTCTAAAAGTTAATATAGATTATCCGAGCTCACGGTAATCATGATTTATTCTCTTTAAGTTAAATACTTTTTTACGACTTTTATTATATAAGAAATTGACTTTAATTCACCTCATTTCAAATCAGCCTTTATTTTCTAAGCAAGAAAATGATTTCATTTTATTAACCGGAAAATAATTTAAGAAATTTCAATATTTTTTTGGTTAAGAAAAAACCTGAAGAAAACGTAAAATATTTATTTTCATATTTAATATCTTAAATCTATAATTTTTGAAAAAAAAAAATAAGAAACCGAAAAATTTGTCAGTATTTATTTTTATATTTGAAAAATTGTAACTTTTATAAAAAAAAATATATATTCCATTTTTTTTAAATTACTTTTTTCCTTTTTAAGTTATATTTATTTGTTTGAAAATACTTTTATTCGAAATTTTGTTTTTTTTGTTTCGTACTAAGACTAATTTAACATGAAATTTTGAAATCAATCATTTGAAAATTTTTTGATTAAACAATATTTTATTTTTTATCATAACCAAACTTTTTTTTAATTTTCAGTAAAACCTTTTTAAATATTTTTTATTTGAAGCTTAGAAAAGCTAAGTTGTATTTGGAAATGACTTTTTTTAAATTATTTTTTCGAACTAAGAAATATAATCATCATAATCATTTTTTTTACTTTTTAAAAAATATTTTTTACTAAAATCAAGTTTTTTTACTTTTCAGTTAAAATTTTTTTCATTTAATATTTGAGAAGTTAAGTTATATTTAAAAACTCATTTTATTTTTGAAATTTAATTTATTTTTTTCGTATCGAAACCGATTTTGCATGAAATATTTATGTTATTTTGAATCATATTTTCAACGCTAATTGTATATTTTAAAGCATACTTTTCTTAAAGTTACTTAGGAAATAAAAGCTGATATATTTTTCAAATATGAAATCTAATTTATAATATTTCCAAAAAATATTTTAAAAGGAGCTTAAATATTTTTGCTGTACAAATTCACTTTTCTCAGTTCAATGAAAAATTATTAGAAGTTTTTTCGATTTTGGTAAAAAAAATGTTGTTTATATTTATATTATTTATATTTTTTTGTTCTAAAAACTAAATTAATATTTTTTGTGTTTTGATTAATTTATATTTTTGTTTTTTAAAAAAATAAATATTTATAAAACTTTTTTTTTTTTTTTATAAAATGAAATTTTTTTTGAAGTCCTTTCCTACCGCAACTGGGCAATGGGTTTTTGATTGCACAATAATATAATTTTTAAAGTTTTAGTAGTTTTTATGTGAAATTTTTATTTCAAAGTTAAAACTCAAACTTGAAGCATGATTATTAAAACATGTTTCAACACCTTTCATAGCAAATAGATGAAAAACATACAGTTTTTAAGCACTTTCAATCAATCCCCGTTTGAGTCCAACAGAAAATCAATTTTAAGGCGACGACTTTCGAAATATTTCACTTTTCTAATATTTTATTGTTAATTCCACATTTGCATATTTTATTTTTTATAAAAAAATCACTTTTGTTTTTTAAAACATTAATTTTTTTTCAAAATACACATGAAAACACAATTTTGTATATATGTATTAATATACACATATGTTTTTTACTAACTTTTTCAGCGTTGGCCAACAAACTTGTGAAATATATTCCAACCAAGTAACGTCTTAAAACACCGTCAACACCGCCGTTCGGTGCTGTTCACACGAGCACTTTTCTTAGACTGTATTCAAATGGCTCGAACGTCTTAAGTGGAACTTACTAACAGCGCGACTGTCGTGTCGCTGCTATTCGCTTTGCAGAAATATAATTCGTCCATCGCGTTTCGGCTACGAACTAGCGTCTCGTTTCTTCGGCTGCCGCTCACATTGAGTTAACAGCGTCTAAGCAGCGACCAAACAGCCTTGACGTACCAATTGTGTGGCGACTGAGTGCATAAGCCAAACTACCACTCAAAAGCCGCACAAACACACACGCACATAAAGTTGGCAGTTCCGTCTCGGTTGCAGCGGCCACTTGTTGCTCCACATAAATGTGCTTGCTGGCTGTTGGGGCTTATGGACTTATGCGCTTAAGACAAAGTGAAGGTTTGAGTTGTGGGAATTTTTTGCTATTTTTTTGTGTGATATGCTCGCAAGCCGAGCTTTTGAGTGAAAAAGACAAAGTTATTGAGAGAAACGTGTCATTTAAGAGAGTCGCGCTTAAAGAGCGGAATATATTTTTTTATAGAATATAAATTACTGCTAAGCTGAACTTTTCTTCTTAAGCAATAAGCACAAAGAAATCAAATTAAAACATTTGATCGGTTATTCATAGCTTTAAGTCTAAGTATACGATCTTCGATATCTGTTGGAAATAAATAATTTTAAACGCAAAAGAACACAAAATAGTTCAGAAATCCACCGCCAAAAGTATATAAGTCAACAAACCTATTTGCTATATATGTATAAAACTATACTTAGAACGCAGGAGGTGTGTGAAAAAAACGAGAATTTCTCGAGGATACCTTGGCTCGAGGATACCTTGGCTTAACGCCTTTTTCTCGAAACTGTGTTTTTGAAGTCGGTTAAAAAGATTTCTCGAGACTACTCATCCGGTTTCCATGAAAAATTTCACAGGTCTTTGAGATACAGCTCTTAACGACTTGGACGAATGATTTTTTTTCGATTACAACTATTTGAAAAAAACTCACTGAAATTTTAACTTAAAATGTCTACTAAAAATTTTTCAGTTTTCCTTCTTTAGAAGATGCAACTAAGAACTTATCTTGCCAACGCGGGCGCATTTTTTTCCGACGGGGAAATGGCATCGCAAGAACGTGTATAAAATATTTTTTTCCAAAAATTTCAGAATTTCTTTGTTAATAGTGTATGTTTGTAACAATAAAAAATTCTAATAAAATATTTCATTTTTTATATGAGAAAAATATTGTTGAAAAAAGGCTGTTTTTACCCGAGGAAACACATGTAACCCCTTAAAGGAAGCTTCTTCGAAAACAGAAATAAATATTTTTTTATTATAAGACACAAAGTTTTTGTATTCGAATAAAATTTTGTGTCATGGCATAAGAAAAATCTATGTTCTGAGTAAATAGTTCAGCCAAACAAGGGTCTAAATGCTTAAAAAAGAAATTGTAGTGCTTCAGGAGCACTTGCCGAAAAAGGAAGAAATAGTAAATACATTTTTTAAGAGAAATTATAATTTAAATGAAAAAAGAGGTACTCAAAAAATTAAAGCAAAGCGCATTCAACTAATCTTAAGTAAACAGTAAGAAGCTTATGCCTTAAACGGCTACTTGTGTAGGCCACAAATGCCCAGTAAGCCGCAATAAGAGCGCCATCGCTGAGCAAGAGAGCATGCATGATCGCACATACAAAGTTCTCAAAGCGAAGCTTAAAATATTTGCCTCAGAAAACACAAAAATATTTACAAATAAGTATGAGTGTGCACACCAATACAAGCATACACAACACCTTCTGCAATCTTTCCACTGTCGTTAACATTTGGCAAACGCTGCAACGCAACTCACGCTGAGTAAATTAAAATTCTGCAAGTAGCGCTGTTATTTGCCTCAATGTGTGCTATAAATATATGTGTGTGTGTAGCGCGCTCGCATTGTTTCACTTTCAGGCAACGTGCGCTGCACCAGTAAACTTGGCCAACAGGCAGCGAGAGTCATTCAATAAAAGCGAAAAAAATCCGGTTGGCCAACAACAACGCGACCAGCTTACAATGCATAAATACAGTTGGAGCAGTGGCGCAGTTGTGGCGCAGCGTTTGCAGCAACGCTTACAACAGCTTTAGCGTACAGATTACCAGGCTCCCAGCGCGCGGCTGCCAGCAACGCGCGAGGTCGTGCAACAGCAACTGAAACAGCCGCGCTTACAGCGAGTTTTAGCGGGTTCGCTCCAGACTTTTGCTGTAATATTGCTTACTTGCGCGTGGCTGCTTACTCGCTTTGGTTGTATTGGCACTTCGAGTGCTTCCATACATACAATGGTGAATCACTATTAAGTGCCATTGCTTATGTACGTGTGCATGTTGCTGTTGAGTTGCAGCTCTGAGAAGGCGAGCGCTGCTACATTAATAATAATAACAGTATTTTTATATTCTTTATTTATTCTTATGTGCTTTGGCAAACTAATGAAATCCCAACTTTGCAATATAAGACCCTTTATGTGTGCCACAGCGTGACCCTCCCAGTAATTATAAAAATTATAAATATCATTATGTTCCATTTGCTTGGTTTGTTCAAGGATAAGTTGTTATTGTAGTGTTGTTATTACGATATTTTAGTAGCTAATAAAGTAGGAGATATCACTATTCATTAGTTTATTAGTTATTACATTGAGCTGAACGAATTTGATTTTGTCATTTAATTTTAAGTCACTTTTTACCACCTCCAATGCCACACGACAAATGACAAATCACTGTTTGAGAATTTTTCAGTTTCTAAATCACATTTGTATTGAATTTTTTGATAATGAGTCACTTGAAACGAAAAATATTTCTTGAGGGAGGAGTGCAACAGTTCTTAGTGCAACACTTGCCATTAAATTATATCTAATTGAAAATAATGCTAATTAGCAACAGACGATTGCTTGGTATGCTCAACTTTTTGAAACCTGACTAATAAAGTTTTTCTTCATTGTGTCCGAAATTACTGCAAATAACTTAATTTTTGTTGGATAGCTAATAGAATTATAGAAAGACAAGAAGAGCCATTAACTTCGGCTATACCTAAGCTAAAAGGTGCATATTTTGTGGCGTATGTAGAAGGGTATAAAAATACACTTTTCTTGGTTTTGATCGGTCAGCTATATGATGTAGGGGTCCGCTCTAAGCAATATTTTCAGAGATTGTAGATATATCTGAGCTAATATTATGAAATTGTGAGAAGATATATTGCCAAATAAAAAGCTTTCCATACAAGGACTTGATGCCGATCGTTCAGTTTGTATGAGCAGTTTCTAGGACCTGCGCAAATTTTCTAATCGACATCTCGAAAACTGAGAGACTAGTTCGCGTACTACCTTGAATTGGTCTTCCTCAATCGACGGAAATTCTCACGCAAACGCCCCTTTTTCCCTCCATTTCGATGATTGTTGACTTGTTTTCATGTCAAACGCATAAACTCAAGTCTCATCGGCAGTTATAATGCTCTCCATGAATGTGGGAACGGAGTTCGCACGATTAAGCATGCCCACTGCGACTTGCTTACCCTACTCTTTCAAAAAAAAATTCAGCTTTATCAAGACGAGTATAGCAAGAACGCATTTCATATTCAAAATATTCGCCAAAATCATTCGAACGCAATCGGAAATTGAAGAGGTCGAAGGTCGTCCAGAACGTGGCATGTCTTCAACGATGTTCTCTGGACCGTCTTTGAAGTCTTTGTGCCACTTCTAGGCTTGTGTTTTTTATAAAATTAATCACCGTAAGCCTTTTTTAACATTTGTAGTGATTCCGCACACGAAATCTGGTCATAAATTCAAAATTTGAGACAAATTCTTTGATCAATATTTTTATCCATTGTAAAAGTCGCAGCGCACTTTTGTCGGTGTACCGACTTAAGTCGCTGCTGTAAACAAACTGGTTAACAGATCGCGCTTAAATTTGACATAGCAATTAAGGACAGTACCACAAAAATATAGTTTATCCGGTGTATGTAATTACAGTTTCCGGGTGCTTTTTTGTCACAATGTATTTTTATACATCTTCGGCGTTCCCTTTTGGGTGTTAAAAAACATTGTGGCGAATTAAATGTATCCTCTTCGGGGTATAATAAGTTATAACGCTCTTTGGGCGGTCCAAATACGACTCGAAAGGGGAGGTTGAGCTTCGGAAGAAGGAAAAGGCTTGAAGCGATCGTTACTGAGCGCAGACGTTCGCATGTCAGCAGGCTAAGCTGTTTCTGGGAGAGTTTATTACAAGAATGTTCAAGTTACTGATTGTTCTTCCCAGGGACAAATTCAGGCAGCTAGTAAGATTACAAGCTAAAGTATCATCTACAAAGATTGGAACGCTGTTCTGCAGATCAATCTCGGTTATACAAAACATCAGAATCAACCATCAGAACAGATACTCCTTGATTGACCCGGAATCGCAAGAGGGAGGAGTTGGCCTATGGAGTCAATGAATCCGCTAGAACATACCCTTTAATTCAACAGGATCAAGTGCAGTGTTGCGATAATAGGAAAAGACACAAAAGACCATAGGTCGGAGTGTATTCATCAACTCATCGTATATATGGGTGCCCGCAGAGTGTACGCTCAAAGCCGTGTCGAGTGTACATGCGACTGTTGCATAAATGGGAAAATGCGCTCGGCTCCACTGTAAGTGTCTATTGCCCGCAGTGAATATTCCTTCCTTAGGCTATCTAACTTTAACATGCCTTATTTACTTATTATTTAGAAGTTTTTTATTAAAAGTTTTTTCATGTCATTGATACCTTCAGAGTTGCCTCTTCGGCAGTGACCTTTTCATTAAATTTAGTCAACATTTTCTTCTACAGTTTTTATTGTTATTATTGCTAATTATTCAAATACTTAATTTTCAATAAATTATATTACCTTAATGCTACTTATCATCTGAATAATCTCTGAAACAAATCTTGTTCAGCTAGAGAGTAGAATTAGTAGAACAGAATTAAGCGCAATTATTTGTAATTAAATACGTCAATTCGAAATTTACAGTAATATATATAATGTTTTTTATTGCAATCTTTGGAACGACTCTGACAACAGAATTTTCGCAACATTTTCACTTCGCTCGCATTAAAAGCTGCTACGGCTGCTCCTAAATGAGAATAGATTATGCATAATAAAATAAAGATAAATCAGATTAATTTCGCCTAATCAAAGCGCCCGGCATAGCTCACTTTGGCGCCGCCAACACCACCAATTGCGGCCAATGGGAACAAGAAAATCCTTGATTCCGCTAGAATTGCCAAGCAAATTGTTGTTTATAGCGCAGCGAATACATTAAAAAGTTAATAAGCACAGTGCTTGGCCATTAAAATGGAGCGAACCAGCACGAACAGCTGTCCACTGCGAATGGCAAGCCATTTAGCATAATCAAACATGAGCGCGCAACAACAAAAGTGGCGTGCGCAAGGCAACACAACAACATTTACATAATAACAACAACCGAAGCAGCATGAAAAGTAGATTTGAAAATATGCTTTTGTTCGCGAAAATACACGAAAATACGCGCAACAACAACAACTGCCAATAATCACCCACTCCAATGAAACGGCTCCGGATAGAACACCAAGGAATGCCTACGATCGGATTGGAATGGCAGGCGGCCGCGTCACTCACTACACGCCACCAGAACGCGCTGAATCATAGCAAAGGTGAACTGGTGGCGCGTGAATCGCCTGCAGTAACAGCAGAAAATAGCTGCCGTTGGCGCTGTTGTTGTTGTTATGGTTGTTTGCTGTACAGCTGTTGGCGTTGTGGCTGATGGCCGCCGACTGTTGGTAGGTGGCTGGCGATTGACGCTGGTGGCCGCTGGTGTCGAAGAGTGGTGCCGCGCTTCCGCGCCCCCAGTTCTGCCGCAAATTATACGCGATTGGCGTGCAAAAGAACACACAGTGTGTGTGTGTGTAGGTGTGTATGGCATTAGCGCTGTAACAACAATGCAAATACGCCACAAATTGGCAACAACAAAGTGCGCGTGGCGTGTTGCGGCAATTTAAACAAATACAAAACGTTTTCGCTTTTAATTCTGGCGTTGCCACCAACAACGCCACCGCCAAAGCCACTGCCACCGTACTGCCTGCTGTTGTTGTTGCAGATAATGTTATTTCTGTGCATTTAATTTGTACATTTTCACTTTACTTCGCTGTTCTTTTGCGTTGTTGGGCTTAGCGCGCCCCGGCCACGAGCGCTGTTTGATTCGCTTATTTTTCTTCTTTAGTAATTTTCACACGATCACTTGGCGCTACCTCTGCCGCCGCTGCCGCTGCTCGCGTTACGTTGTTTTAATTTTCATTGTTCGTGTCTTATTAGTTTTGCTGGCCCGTACGCCGCTCCGCTCTGCTTGTGCGCAAGCGCGCATGTGAAAATTTCGCGTTACGATGCAAGCGCTAGCACACACACGCACACATATGAGCGTGTATGCTTATGCATGAGTGTATGTGTGTGTGTGTTGTTTGCGCTTAGAGGAAGTTGGCGTGGTTGGCTGCGGGCAGCATTGAGCGGCGCGTTTTTGCTTCCAATGAAATCGGTGTATATTAAATTTCGAATAACCTTCGAAGGTGTTTTGTAAATTGGCCGCAAAATCGGTACACATTCCGTAATAGTTAAAGAGTAAAATCATAACAACAATTGCCGCGATACAAATTAAATCAATTGGACTTTTTCTCCTCCACATTGCTCGGAAACAATTTGAAAGTGAACGCTTCGAATGCGAGCGGAATTTACAATTTTATTATGGCGCTTGGCATTTGGCCTAATGCAATCATACAATTTGTACACACAGACATCCATATGTACATTGGTATATTAGTACGTATGACTTGAGGCGAACTAAATTCTTAATTTAGGCACATACACACATATATACATACACAATTAGGGAAATAATGCTGTTTCCATGGGAAACAATCAAAATCAAAATTCGCTTTTGTGTTTAGTTAAAGAGTTGTGGGAATATAAGCTAAGTTATGTTAAGTTAAGTTAAGTTAAGTTAAGTTACACATATATCTAGAGGTTATGAATAAAAGAAAACTAGACTTTAAGTAATTGTTTCACTTTTAGATTAAAGTTTGAAATTAATTTTTAACTTTGAACCATACTCTGACGCAACATAACAAAACAGCGGTGACTTTTGTGATATAAAATAGCTTCCTCTACATTTTGATGATATTTTATCAGGTTTCAGTCGTTCTCTAAGAATCCTGGTCATCATAATAATATTATCTTCCCTTGACCTATTGATTTTTCTGATTTTTAGGCTGCAGTCTTCACGAAATTTTTTTGATACAACGAAGAATAGTTTCATTCCTTGGTTATATTAACTAGAGTTGCCAAAAATCTTTAGTTTTGGATATTTTTGGCAAAAATCAGAAATTAGAAAGTGGATGGTCGCGCAAGTGATTCTGTCTTCGAAACGCCTTGCCAAAATCCCTAATCCGTATGCCTGCTGACCATCATAATCAACTTATATCACTGTTACTAGAAACAAGCAGTCTGAGCCGGCTTTATCCAAGGCTGAACTGGACTTTGAATTCGACACCATTTCTCAAAAATATTTGAATAAATTTTCTGTGGTCACAACAACAAAAATCTGTGAACTTACTGCTACATATTTTTCGAATCATCTTTAATGAACTCAAAATAAAGTTACATTTGTATTTCGATAGCAAAAGAGATGGGTTTTCAGATGTCTCAACAAGATACCTTTTTTCTCCTTTCTCGATATTTGAATTTTTATATTTCTAAATACAAAGAATTTACAAGTCATTAAGGGTTTTTAACATATTTTCGGAACTTGAGGAACAAGGCTGCAAGGTGGCTGTCTACCCAGACAATATACATAGCTCTTTTGGTGAAAACAAAATTCCTAAAGTCCATTTGCTATCTAAGCCAAGGTTATCTGAATTTCAAAAAGCGGACCTCATCGGCATCTGTAGTGCACTAAGGACTATCCCAACGATGGCACTCAATACCATTCTACATCTTTTATCTGTAGATATTGCTGGTAGGTGCTTAAGAGTGAAGGTCGCTATTAGTCTTAAGGAAGCTGAGTATATTAGGAGCCGCGGGGATGGACACACTTAAATTCTTCACTGCTTCGATTGCATTTCTTCGAACCTATATCACGGCAGAATTTTTGTTTGATGGTTTCTTCTCAACTCACACACATGCGAGGGGTGGAGTGAGATTTTTCACTGATGTATCGAGACTAAGAGGGAGAGGACCATTCTTCTTCCATTGCTGGAGATCACCGTTAACTATAGGAGACAGACACACTAAACCATTATCGTTTTCAAGTGGAAGTTTCTTCCAACCTATCAATGCAGCATTGTTTTTATTTGCTCACACACCGAAAAGTAATTTCACTGATGGATCAAAGAGGTGGGAGATGAAGTCATCGTTTTTCTCCAACATCCGAGCGGCTATACTGGCTTTGAGCTCATTGCTTTTGACAGACTGAGATTGGAATAACTCGGTAAACACATCTTTGGCGAACATAACGAAGTTAGTAGGATTGATAATATCAATAATAACTGGTTGTGGTCAGCACAAATCGTCGACGAGACCGTTAGATAAGGATTTTGGGAATCCACTTTTTAGGAGTTTTTGTGTAACACAAAGGAAGTGAGATTCAACGATTTTGGATCAACCCTACGACTTAACGTAACCTATTTTTGGACGTCTAATAGACTTTTTATGACATGCTCTTCCACTGCTAGCAGATCAGTTCGACCAAAAACGGAATACCTACAGGAATATTAATGTTAAGTTCGAAAAAGGTAGCAGTTCAAAAATATTTATGTAAAATATAAAACGAATAGTGGAAATATTGACCCAATTGTACCCATTTTTCACACAGGTGAACATATATCAAGAAAATATTTTCTGTGAATTTAATTAACATATCTCATATATAGACCGGTCGGCCAGTAGAATGTCAACTAAAAGTACTTTAGTTCATATATTCGGTATTTGAAGACTTGAATAGTTGTGGTCTGAGTTCGATAAACGATATGACAAAAACATTATTTGAGCAAAGTTTTATTTCGTTAACATCATTTAGTGCTAGATTTATCTACCATAAAGTGAAAGAATCGCATGGAATTTAAATATGTGTTATATTAAAAGTAGGGCGGCGAAACGTTCGTTACCCAATTTTATTTCTATGAAGCTCTTTACTGTGAAATTTATTGCTTTTAATATATTTATTCAGTGAATTAACGCACTTTTAGTAGTTCACAACATAACAGTTTTATGAGGAGTGGTCACTTGGCACAGAAATTATATAACAATTGCAAAGAACTGAAGAAAAAGTGAAATATATAGTACATATGGATGAAGCATGCACGTAACACGCTGTCGACCAAATGCAGCATTTAATTTCAACACAACTTTATTATTCTTCTTATATTTTAAACACCAGCCATAAAGCACAACTCGTAAAAGAACCAACAACAAGTGGCGCACATTTATGTTCCCATAAAGTTTCAACACACACTTTCTACTGTCGCACGAAAACCAGCGCGGCGAATTTGGCGCTCGGCTCGGCTCTGTGCCGAGTCAGTGCCAAATTTCGTCAAATTATATTTTATGCTCGCATTTTGTGCTGTAATAACTGCAAATGATGTCTTAATGTCTCAATAAAAAGTTGTGGTCAACCGAAAGGCATATCGGCCTCGTGAAGCACTCACAACTGGTTTACAAAAACAAAATAAGACAAATTGTTTTAATAAGAGCAAATAAGCAAACGCAAGTATTACACATATTATTTATGCTCACAACCGCGCCATTTTATTTTAATGCAGTTTGTAAACATTTCAGCTTTATTAATTGTGCCTTGCAATCTGCGATACATTCACTTCGCCACGGCGCGCCGCCCCGCCACGCTCCCGAGCCCGGTAAGTGAGTGAGTGAATGGCCCACTTGTGACACACTGTTTTCATTTTCCTTGAGCATTACTCTAACGGTTTAATCGAAATTAAATCTTGTTTGTCGTGTTGAGTTTTCTTGTTAACCACTGCCGTTAGCCGTTACTTTTTGGCATTTCTTTTTGTTTTTGTTATTGCTCACTTTTGGGCTTTATGCGAAGCCCAAATTGTGGCATTTTCCGCCAATAATTCAGCCCATTTATTCGTGTATTCGCCCATTATTATTTGTTGTTGTAGTTTCGGCGTCCCACCTCATTTTGTACCAATAAGTTGTAACGATCTCATAAGCAGCTCCATAACCAAACATTTTGTTGCGAATTATTTTTTTTCTTTGTGTCTAGTTGCTGAGTGCGCCTTTGTCGCCGCTCAAGCTGCCTGCCTAAGCAGCGCGGCGGGAGTTCAAAGGCGACCAGTGTGAGGGCGGATATATCAATGCAATTATGTCTTCGTGTGTGTGTTGTGGGCAAGGCTGTTATATTTATTTTGTTGGCCTTTTTTTGCAGTTTGATCGCGAAATTTGCAGCAATTGAAGTTTTAATCGCTAGCCGAGCGTGTAAACCGAATCAATTCAGCCCATTTGTAACGCCGAAGGAGGCGATTGACGATTGCTTTTAACTCAAAGGCCCAAAGTAATGGCAACATAAGCAAATTATTATAGAAATTATAGCTTGTAGTGTTGGGAAGACTGATCAATCAGACCTCACATCTTTCTCATAGTATTTGAGCGGACATTGTATGAGAATTTGGTTTCTTTGACGGTTTGGTAAAGCTATGTGGAATTTTAATTGGAATAGTAATTTGTTGTGATATTGATATAACAGTAGTGAATGAAGTAAAGAAAGTGAGCTCCATAAATTTAAATAATCCACCTTTCCGAAAACATAAAATTTCGCCAATTGCCTTTATTCTTTATGAGGTCTCGCTAATTGCCCATCTCAAGTGCACACAGGTCGAAATGGTCTAACCAGCGCCTTCGTTGGATTTTTGTGCGTTTAACTATATCTATGTCGCCATAGAGCTCATACAGTTCGTGGTTCCATCTTCTTCCATATTCATCGCTCACGCGCCCTATGATGTCAATAGCATCTGCGTACCCAAGTAGCATTTTACTTTCCTTATAGACAGTGCCACTGCGTTTCTGATTAGCGACAGGTTTCACTTTTGCCAGCACATTATTGTAAAAGACACCTGAGAGGGAATCACCCTGTTTAAGACCTCATCTGGTATCGAACGACTCGGAGAGATCCTATCCGATTTGGAAGATTGTGCTCTACGACATTTTGCATAACCGAATGAGTTTCGAAGGGATGGCGTCGAATAGGCATCTCCTGTCAATACGGTTGCAAACGGCTTTGTTGTCGACAAAAAGGTTATGGGTGTCAATCTGTTTGTCAAAGGTATTTTCCAGAATTTGACGTATTGTGACAATTTGGTCTATGGTGGGTTTACCAGGTCTTAAGCCACATTGATAAAGTCCAATCAGTTTATTCACAGTGAGCTTAAGTCTTTCCCACAATACTGTCAAAAGAACCTTAGAAGACTGATTCGCAATAACTAACGCAGATGGTGGGAACTGCTTCTTGTGGGTAGGGCAGAGTACATTCATATTCCAATTATTGGTCATGTTTAGCATCCTCATGTTCCTTTGTAGGTTTGATAAGGTCATCAACCTTTGTGAAGGTCAATATCCGAGGCCTTCCTGTCCCTTTCATTGGATTTACATTTGAACATGGCGAGTCCCAAACCCAGCGGATCACCCCAGCAGGGAAAAAAGTTTCCTTTCGCGTTTAAATAGCGAGTCGCTTACGTCCAAAGCAGATGCCCATTTGCAGCCGAGCCTTCTCGTGAACATTTAAACCGATTACTACGGATTGGTCTCATCAAGGCTACCTCCCTCTTAGACGTGACCGTGACGGGTTGCTTACCACATCTCAAGTAGTTCACCTAGTCCAGGGTGTTCGACGCGGACGCGGGAGTAGAGATTGAGTATAGTAGCACAACTGTGACTGGAGAAGTAACTACTAACTAAAACATCCCATTTACGTCTTTTGCAGATTTCATATTTCTTGATGACTCATTTGAACTTTCCTATTTCTTCTTCTTTACTGGCATAGAAACCACTTACGCGGTCATAGCCGAGTTAACAACAATGCACCAGTCATTTCTTCTTTTCGCAATGTGGCGCCAATTGGAGATTCCAAGCGAAGCCAGGTTCTTCTCCACCTTGTTTTTCCAACGGAGTGGAGGTCTTCCTCTTCATCTGGTTCCCCCGGCGGGTACTGCATTGAATACTTTCAGAGCTGGAGGGTTTCGTCCATTCGGACGACATGAAATCCATTATATAAAAAATGGAAAGACGTACAAATCTAAGCAAGAGATTTATTCTTAATACAATTTTCCAATTTGTTTTTATAGATACAGCTTCTGGGCGTCATAATTTGATTCGACCTCATTCAAATTATAATGAATTATCCTGTTATTTGAAGAGTTCCGATCCTATAAAGGCCTTATTTTAAAATCATGGAATAATACGAGAAAAACATAAAAAAAAACTTTTTACGGATAAATTACATTCTTTTAAGTATATATATTTGTCGGTAAAAGCAATAGGATCACTTTAAACTGAAGGAGGAGCAGCTCGACTTCACTCAACTCGCACAACATTGAGAAACTTACGGTATACCTGTATGGGGAAGATATTTCATTTTCGTAAAAAAAATTGCAAAAATTTAATGTGAAATTTGCGAATTCATCAAATTTCAATTTTGTATGCGAACTTTAATGTAATTTGCTGTTTTACAAAAATATTGAAACTCCCACCATACTCCAGCGCCTATCAGTTACAAGTAATTGGCAGCCCAATAACACACAACAATCAGGTCAAAGCTGGCAGCGCACCATTAAAATGCCGCAGGTCAACAGGCTTGTCCGCCCACCAAAATGTGTAACACACAATAAAATCAAAATAAAACTTTAATTAGCTTGTAAACATTTGATCAGCAAGTTCCAAATCAATTTTCGGCAGACACATGCGCATACATATGTATGTGTGTTCATGACGCCCACCGCTTATCCTTTTGTGTTGCACCAACATTTACCGCCATTAGTGCGCTTAAATCCAGCAGATCTGCCGAACAATAAGCATACATAGTTTAGTTATGTTCATGTGTATGTACTTACCAGCTATGTTGTTGTTTTTGTTGTTGTTGCTGCATGCTCATTGCCGGCAACGTCTTACACTTTGCACCCAATAAGCCGCGGCGGTCGAGCTGAAAGTAAAACGCGATTTAATTGATTTTCAACTCATTCACCGATTCACCTAAAAATTCATTGATTGATTTGTGTACAACAACAGCAAACAATAGGTAATTAAGTAACAGACCATTCGACCATTATGTGGTTGTCGATAAGTTTTGAGATGAGCGTAAAGCAGAGTGGCAAGTGTATGCAGTGATGTTTTCTTGTTGTTGTGTTCGTATATTGGATGATAATAGATTTTGTGTCATGCTACAAACAATGTTTGTTGCCATTTGTTTAAAAGTGTAACCAATGGTTCTGAAATATTTGAAATTATTTCGGACAACAACAGCAACAATTAATAAAATGCCACTAATTGATTTTAAGAACAATTCAATTTTTAAAGAAATAGCACAGAAACTTCAAATTTAATGGGAAATATTTGTTATCATTAGAAAGAACATTCTTTGGCATTTGTTTTTTGAGGATTATCTCTTTCAAATATTGGCCGCGGCTACGTCTCAGAAGGCCTATCTGTTGAGGCCGATTTCGATGACTCTTTCGAGCATTTCGACTGGTAACTGGCGAAGGACACACATGATGGTTTACTCCATGGCCTGAATCGAAGCGCATAGATTTTAGACTAACACACACAGAAAAAAGTCTAACAGTGTGATATGACACGACCTTGGTGGCCAATCGACTGGCCCAAAAAGTGAAATCATCTGCTCACCGAAGTGTTATCTCCACTGATTGATGCGATGTGTGGGAAGTGGCGCCGTTTGTTGAAACAAAATGTCGCCAGGATCCGATCTACAATTTCAGACATCAAATAGTCGATTATAACGAAGGTCTTTAACGGTTACGTTCTCACCGGCACCATTATTGAAGAAATATGGACCGATGATTCATAAATTGGGTTCCTGGTCACAGGAACACGGCTACGAAAAAGCCGACAAATTGGAAAGTTGGGAGCCTTTCTAGACGAATCCGAGCCAGAGATAATACCGTGTCCGCTAGGAACGAGCAAGAGCAATTTGAACAAACACAATTTGAACAAACAGCTCAGAATAGTTCGAAATCTCCAACAAACAGAATAGAGAAACGATTCTAAACTTCCTCTATGAGTGCCCAACTATACAGGGTTTGTACAAAAAGTAATAGACTGAGTCGATTTAAAAAAATTATTGAACCAATCGTTAAAATTCTTTAGAACCTTTCAAAATAGACTCCTTCTGCGTCGATGAAGTAATGCATGCACGATTTCCAAGCATTGAAGGCATCACGGAAGGCATTCTCTGATTATCCTTAAGAGCCAAGGTGCCTGTTGCTTGGATCCCCTCTGCCGTCTCAAAATGCTTGGCTTTCATAGGCCTTTTCAGGCAAGGACACAAAAAAAGTGCGGGGGACCACATCTGGGCAGTAGGACGGGTACGAAAGCGTGGGAAGCCGGCCTTGGTTAGGTAGCTGTTCACAAGAAATGCGGTATGAGCCAGGGCGTTGAGGACTTGGCGTTGACGGTTTGTCCAGATGGAACAAATTCATAGTGCACGATGCCTTTGATGTCAAAAAAGACAATTAGCATCGTTTTCACTTTGAATTTGCTCATTCTTCCACTGTGTCTGGTGATCATACTAAAAGATCCATGACTCGTAAACTGTGATTACGTTATTCATAACGAACGCTGCGTTTTCGGCTTGCACCACTCACAGAAACACGTCGCGCGAAAATGTTTGTCCTGACTCTCCAGGTGCTCGGAGATAACTGACCAGCCGCCTCTTCCATAGCTAGGAACACCCTTTATCGAATTCAGTCGGTGCGAGTACGCTCCGAAGTACAGTCGTGGCGGAAGAAAATCCGTGGTGGTTTGAAAATAGATCAAATCAGTCCAAAATTACGCCTACTTTAACAAAAAAAATAAAAAACTAATGCTGCTTTGAAAATAAATCGAAGTTCTTGAGAACGGAAGAGTCTCTGCCCTACCATTTATAAATTATTTAAATCGATTCATGTATTCCTATAGCGCTAATATACTTAGTTTAATAATGCCCGAACTAAATTGGCTTGTCTTGTATATATCCGTAGGAATATCTTCATGAAGCTGTGTTACTGATGAGAGTTGGTAACCAGAAATAATAAATTTGGTTCCCTAGACCGCATATAAGTATCATTTTTCAAAGTCGGATAATCTGGATAGTTTTAGGATGCCAAATAGACAGGCCACAAGTCAGCATTAATCAATTTTGTACCTGAACTGAACGCCATTAGTTCATGATTTCCTTAACAACGTACACTGTTGCGAACCTCGCCCGAGTTAAGCTGTTTCTTACACATATTGTACTATAGATATACATATATGAGTATGTAGTTTGCAACTAGTATCAGTGCTAGTAAACTTGCTTAATTAATTTAGTTCATACTCGCACATACATACACACATATGCATAAGCCACAGATCAACGAGGAAATTGATTTGTGTTTATTGCTTTTTCTGCATGTTTTACTCAAGAAATGCGGAAACTGGTTCGAACTTACTTTGCCGCGAGAATTAACGTCAGCATTTTCTTATTGTAATATTTCTGCAGTTAACGGTAACATAAACATAATTTTTTAAATGATATCTATACATAAATTTCCCATTATCCCACATTCAATGCAAATATTTAGCAATTAAGTTATCAGCTCAGCACACATACACATACATGAAAATATTTTAAAATGAATTATTGCTAATTTATGATGTGATTATATATTGATTTTGCTTTTAAGCAGATAAAAGACTGCAACAGCCAATTGAGTGCCAGAAATGGTTTCAAATCGATACATTTTCTGTTTTTCTCTCTCACTTACCCACACACATACACAGCGCATGGAACTCGCTTGATTAATGCAAATTATTAATTATACGCAAATATTTGTCTGCGTGGGAAAAACTCCATAGAAATCGAAAGTGCATTGCAACAGCGCGTTTGATGTGTGTGCGTGCGTGTGTGTGCAATCACTTGCCACAGACGAAAGTGCAGTCAGTTTATATAATTCGAAGGGTTTTTTGCTTTTCAATAACAACTAATTTACGAATTTACGCTGCATGTGCGAGCTCTGCAATTACACACTCTAAAAGGTGTTGCCGAAATCGTCTAACAGGTGGTCGAACAGTAAAAATATGAAATTGCGCGAATAAGGGAAAGTTGCTTTGGGGAAGAGTGCTATTACGAAATGTGAATGTAACTGAGTTGAGGCGGCGATCTGCTTTTTAATCATTGTGTAACAAGTGCGGCTCTGTTTACGTAAGAATCTCGGCGGTGCGCATTGCTTGGGAGCTCTATAGTCCGTTTGTGGTTCCATAGCTGATAAATTTGAGAGAAAAGTGAAGTGAATAAGTATTGGGTTTATTTCATAATTACAATTTTTAGACGTTAAAAATTGTGTTATTCAGTATTTCAATTTTACAAATATTTTAATTAACCTTTTTTAAAGGTGGAAATTCATATAAAATTTTTCTGAAACCGCATTTCCAACCCAATGTATAAAACTTTTGAAATTTAGCATCTATTTGAGAATTAACAGATGGCAACACGCTTCAAAATATGTTTACCGTTTCCGTTTTCAGCTTATAGAATTTCTCTTCGAAAGCCTACAACCATGAATACATGACTTTTATCTAACAGTATGCTTGGAACTAATGAGAGTTTGAACTAATAACCCTCAGTATATAGGTTAGCTTGAGTTGTACTGGCCGGATGTCAAGCCAAAATAGACCTACTGGCCCTTAGTAAAGCCAGATGGAAATTCTGTTTAATTTGAGATGAAGTAGGACGTTTTTTGCGAACTTTAAGAGCGACTTGATATCTAATTTTGATACTTTATCTAACGCATTGAACTGCGAAGCTCCTAGATATTTGAGACGAGTTCTATATAATGCTAGACAGAGGCATAGCAGATGTTCTAGCGTCTCTATCATGCCGACTTCTCTGCACTTTCTGCATATCTTGTCTTTACTTATCTGTCTTTCATGTAATGCCAGTAGGTTGGGCATCTGTCAAGAGACCAACAAAAAGCATGCATGTTTTTCTTGAGAGCACATGTTCTCAGAGATCCTGTATGTACTTAAGGCATTCCATCCCGCCCTGATCCGTATGTCAGACCTTTCGGAAATTTCTTTGTAAATCCTTTTTACTGACTTCCGTATTTCCTGTACTAGTTCAGTAGTGAGATGGATATTCCTTTGGCAATCTCATAAGCTTTTTCGTTTCCCGGAATTTCTTTGTGGCCTGAAACGCAGTACATATGCATCGGCTTTCCGGAAGCCGCTACATCTACTACCTCCTTGTTTCTAAAGACATTCTCTGACGTAATGCGAAGTGAGTTTATTGCCGCCTGGCGATTGACGTAAATATTTATCTCTTAGAAGTTGTTTCCTGCGTTTTTAGTCGCTTTCCTGACTGCAATGGCCTCACGCCTTGAAAATATTGCAATACTCCGGAACCTTGAAGGGCTCTTACTCCATTAGCCATTTTGAATCTGTCTGCATAAATTGTGTAAGTTCCGCTGGCAAGTCTCTTACTCCTGCACCTTCCGTTCTATTTTAGTGTGACGTGTAACCTTCTCTACCAAATAAATCGTAAGGGTATATGGTCTAATTTATCCATCCCGATGGTATTCGTTCAGAATTGACCTAAAGCCAGCAATCTAACATTTTTTTTGCAAAGCTTTCCACTGCAATGTCGTTTGCTGGTAGGTTGAGTAACCTTTCAAAAGTCGTCGTTGGAGTGGTTCTTATCGCTCCTGTTATGCAGAAAATAGCCAGTCGTTGTATCCATTCTAATCATTTTCTATATGAGATTTCGTTGCCAGCGGTTCATCAAGCCAAAGCACCGATAAACAAAATTGGCTTTACTAGCTACCGCTGTGTAACATCAATGCGTGAGGCAAGGAGATAGGCTTCATGCAGACTCTACCATCTTCTTACATGCTTAGCGCTGAACACATAATATTTTCGAAAATACAGACCGATGGAAACATATAAAATGGATAACACATGTAAATTTCATACATCACATATCAAAATGTTCTGAACAGAATAATTAACACTTTCTTTAGGTGAGAGGAGGCACAAACTGACTACGAAGACATGTCTGAAGCTATTAAATGGACACTAATTCTAAATTAGACTATCAAATCTTACTACTTTTACGAAAGATTATTGTATGTACAGCTTTCTCAGAAATACAAATGTACAACTTTAAATCGAATAATGAAATATCTCGATATTTTCTTGCTCTCAATATTTGTTTACTTTCTTAGAGTGTTCAACGTTTCATTTATAATTTCGATAGATTGTAAAATATTTACATTTGAAGTGTGGTTATTGTAAGATATGTAAGTTAATTAATTAACTGTAAGTCCCCAAGATATGTATTAACGCGGTAGAGTAACCGCAAATCGTTAGACTAAATGAATCATTGGCTTAAGTTTTTGCACGAAAGACAACTTTTATAATTCTAAAATAGAGTCTTTACCATCAGCTAAGAGCTAATAAAAACAAATATTACATGTAATAAAGAACCACATCAGGAAATTGCTGCGCTAATTCTAACAACAACTCAACCGGAATACAACAACTTGTCGAAATGACCTTCAGGTGCGAAGAATTTGAGCAGTCAATGATGCGAACTTCATTTATTTGATAAAAACATGCTTAATATTCTGTCATATTTGCAAATAGATTCTATATTTTTGCGAGAAAAAAAACCTGGCTGAAGAAGGTGCGTTCGTGGAATATACATATACAAGTATGTATAATAAATATACCTATATAAAGCAATTCGCCACAAATAATCAAATTGGTCAAAACATTAAATTGTATTTAGGCACAATTCGGTTGAAGGAGATCTGCAATAAGCTTTGAAGAATGACAAATCAATTTATTTTGAAAAATTTGCGAAAACCTTATAGCGAATAAACAGCAGCTGGTGAGAAAATCAATTATAACGGCTGACGTCAACGAATCGTAAATTGTGTGCTGTGTGCTTTGAGCTCTGTGCTGCTCTCTACTTGCTCCCCTGCGTCGCGTTGCTTTCGGCACGCGCAAAAGTGTGTCTCGATTTCAGCGCCGAAGCGGATTTCGTGTTTGCGGACATGCTCGAAGACGCAAATGAGACCATAGAGTGCAGCGCTGCTAACCTTTTTGCAACTGTTTCGAAATACTCTTTGCGAATTAGTGCATTGTAATCAGATATTTGCACTTAGCTCGATGTTGTCAAGCGGATATTGCTCCAATTTAGTGTTTGATTCGGGGATAACACAATTTTTGCGACATTTCCAATTTGCACGTTACGGTATTCAAAAGAAAACGGCTAACTGTAGTAGGTACGATGTGAAACTTAGAGATTTGAAGTAGTAAATAACGCAATTTCGAAAACAGTATTTAAGTATGAAATAGTTTCGTAACCAAATATGTTTGAAGGCTTCTGAAAATCTTTTTTTATAAGAATTAATACAAATTTCGAGATAAAAAGCTCAAATTTAACCTTAGAGAATTCGGCTTAAGTCTACTTATCATTTTTCTGCTTCCACGCACACTCCGCTAGATGAGAACCCAGACAAAGCTATAACTATGTGCTGATTTCGAAGAAAAACCTAAGCTTTGTTCGACATAATTCATGGATAGAGAAGGCCGTCTAACGAATACTGTTTATTTACGTCTTTGGACCTTACAGAGCATTATTTTTTTTCTTCTTCTTTACTGACGTAGACCGTATGCGCGGTCTTTCCAACGGAGTCTTCTTCTTCCTCTGCGTTCCCTGGCAGGTACTACGTCGAAAACTTCCAGAGCTGGATTGTTTTCATCCCAGCTTATCGTTCTATCGAATGCGATAATCGCCGTGGCCAATACGCAAAGGACCATAAATCTTCCGCAACTTTTTCTCGAAAGGTCGTAGAACCGAGTCATCATATGTTGTCAACGTCCATGCCTTTGCACCATATAGCGGGACGGGAATAATGAGTGACTTATAGAGCTTGGCCTTTGTCCGTCGAGAGAGAACTTCTCTTCTCAATTGCCTACACTGTCCGAAGTAGCACCTGTTGGCCAGAGTTATTCTATGTTGGATTTCGAGGCTGATATCGTTGTTGGTGTTAATATTGGATCCAAGATAGATGAAATTATCTACGACTTCGAAGTTATGACTGTCAACAGTAACGTGGGAGCGTAGTCGCGAGTGTGACGACTGTTTGTTTGATGGCAGGAGATATTTCGTCATGCCCTCGTTCACTATCAGACCCATTTGCTTCGCTTCTTTATTCATTATGGAGAATTATGATGGTGTTGTTGAGATGATCTTTGTGGCTATTGCAGTTTAAAATTTTGATCTCCTCAAAGTCCTCAATGTTTATAATTCAATCGGTTGGAGCTTTTTTATATCATCTCGTATCAAAAGTTCTGAAATTTCAGCACACAAGTCTTGAAGGCGAGAACCGGAAAACAATTCAACAAAACACAACTAAAAGTAGATCAAAAATTCGTTACAGTAAACAATAAAAAAATAACTTATATGGACTAAGAAGTAACCTTCGTAGTAAAGCAGGCTTGGCACTGAGCAAGTAAATAAAAGAGTGAGTCAATTTTAACAACATTTTTGACTGAATTACTGCAGAATCATCACCACAAAGGCCACCGAAGAGAACGACAGCCTCCCGACAAAGAGCTGAGACAGTTTCCGCTTGAAGCGCTGAGCTCTGCGGCAAATGCGATTAGTGACATGCAAAAATAGAATTAGCCTCGAAACAGTAGCAACCAAAAGCTGTTCAACGCGTTGAATATCAATCAAAGCATACACTTTAAATAATCGAATCAAAAATGTCTAGGAAGTTCACTTAAGCCCCACGAAGACAGCTCTATTAGACTGCTTTGCTTACATTTCGCTCTTAAGAAGTTGTTTAATTGAAGCAACGCGCAATAAAAATTAGTAACAATTATATGTAGTCAAGCAGCGGTGCAATGCCAAAAGGCTAAGTGTTTCGCACACTTCACCTGCATGCGCTGACTGACCCAGCAACGCGGCAATAAACACCAATCAGTGCAACAACAACGTCAACAGTGTCTGCTCGCAAGCAATCAACGCTGGCCGCTGGCCGCTGGTAATAAGCAAATCGGTAACTAACGAGCTCAACGGTGTCTAAGCACACACTTGTCGCTGAATGCGCACGGACGGACGAACGAGCGGACAGACAGTAGCAGCAACAGCGACAGCAACAAAAGCCCCAAACAATGACAACAAAGTGCGTTGAGCCATTCAACCTTGTCAGAAGCATTCGGATTTCAACGCCAACCGCCATCGATGGCAATTGAGCGCTCAGCCCACAGCACACACCACACACATACGAAGACGCAAGCGCGAGTACAAGTTCGAGTGCAGATGACTTTGGTGATTGCGCTGCACTTCCAGCGCACTGTGCTGTTGTTGTTGTCGCGTTTGCTGCTGGCAGGTGCCTAGCCTGCTAAACCCACTGCCGAGCACATGAAAATCAAATGGCATAAATTAAATTGTTCATTTAATGCATTGATTTGAGTGTTAAGTTGCTGATTCGCTATGCTCGCACCATTTTCGATTGCCACCGGTGTTGAGTGCGTCTACCTTGCCGAAGGTTGCGGCTGCTGGTATTAGGTGACTTTGGCATTTTTTCCATTCTTCGCTGAGCTAATGAAAATCTTTGCTTGCCTGCGCACTTAATGGCCGGGCTGGTAAATGAGTTGTCAAATCAGAGCGTGCAGGCACGTACTCGGCGGTGGCCAATAACACCGTTAGCGTGTAATTTCCGAAATTTTTCACAGCAAAGGATTTTCAATTTGCTACATTTCGGCTAATTACCTGACACTGCCAAGGTTTATCGATTATGTTTTGTTATTGTTAGCTATTAAAATAAAATTATTTGAAGCTGAAGTTCATTTCTGAATGCACAATACTTGAATATATGAATTAAAAAATATATAGGTAATTTACATTTGAGGTCTCTTGCTGACATAAGGACCGTCTAATCACTTTGCACATACTTGTATACTTCTTGCTTTTGCTAGAAAATTTTTTGTTATTGCTGTAGCCGCAGAAATCATTTTGAAGTAATTTCGAAGAATGATGCCGAGTTGACAGTCCCGGATAAGAGAGATGTAGGCAAATCTTTTTTTGATAACTTAGAATACAAAGAGCTCTTCTTCTTTCAAAGTTTGTGGCTAAAAACCTTGCGCAAAGTATAATCGAGTTATTATTTTGAAAAACGCATTACACAGCGTCTACGAATAGGGATGACGTGATTTTGACAGCTCTTGGTGGTCATGTTTGTTTACCGACTTGTGTCAAGTTTTGCCAGTGTGTTCAGTAAGGTTTGCCATTTTACCATGTCATCTTTCATTTTGGCAAAAATGCTTGGAAGTTGTCCAAGAATACTACGCGACTCCATTTTCTCCGAACTGCGAACTTTACGGTTGGACTTGATATCCGGATAAGGCTTTCGGCACAAGAACTAAAGTCGACAGACTATTTGAAACGCCCTAGCCTTGCCGATTGGTCGCTGGAAATAAAGGAAGCCATCATCAAAAAATCACCTTCATATATCAGGCCCATTTCTGGCTTAATGACTACAAGTATATTAACAAATAAAATTGTCGTTATTTAAGTAAGTCAAAACCTAGTGTGGTTGAGGAAACGCTATTGCATACCTAAAAGTTTACCCACTGGTGCAGATTGTTGTATGGCCGCCTCATCGGGCCCTGCTACCTACGTTATGAAGCAGGAAATGACGCTACAACACGACTCGAACGATCTCTATCGATTTGGCATCAAGCTTCTACGGAAAAGGAACTGTGCCAGCCAGCAAACCACAGAAAATATATAATATAATAATAAACTAAATGATTTTAAGAACTTTCAGTGCAAATATTTTTTAAGTATACTTCACTATGTAGGAGAATGTGTTCAAACCTCGAATTAAAAGCTTTCTGAACAAAAAATTAGAATACTTTGAGTTGTAGTGGCTAAGTGAAGCACGAACTGTTTTGCAACTTTATCATTCTTGCAAAATCACAGCATTTAACACGCCTTCACTTCGGCGCATTAACAGCTGCCGCCATGCAAAATTGCGAACTCAGCGCCAAAAATTGCACGGAGAAATCTGCAGACAGAGCTTGAGCCACAAACAGTTTTTTAGCCAGCTGCCAACCGCCTTAAATAACTAAATTAAGAACAACAGCAGCGTTTGGCGCGAAGCAAAAAATAAAAACACATTTTTTAACTAAAACAAATAAAAGAATATATAAAATTAGCATAAATTAAATTGCTACAACGCCAACTTTCAGTTCCTGTAGAACAAAGCGTGGCAAAGCGGCGATTAGGTGCGGCCATCAGCACACACACACACACACCCACAAGTGCGCTGGAAGCAAAGCTAAGGCGCAAACTAACTGCCAGCCAAGCACTGGAAGGCTCCACAAAACACTTTCCGCGAATTGCGGATTGTTGTTGCTGCCGCTGTTGGCGATTGTGTTGGCAGCGGCGGAAGAGCGAGACACCCCACCCTGGCCGAACGACAGCAATGAATTGCGAGTAGCGGAACAAAAGCAGAAACAAAGCGCGCAGTGCTCGCGTGTTCTCGCCTGCTGACTGTGCAATAACACAAAACAACAACAGCAACAGCAGCGGTAACAGCTGTTATTAGATCAAGTAACTAAAACCGAGGCAAATTGGCGTTATGCGCGCCAGTAGCTGCAGTTGTAGTCGCTTATACCAAAAGTCCACACAATCAACTCAGCCAGTGAGGCGAATAACAAGTCACCGCTCGCTGTTCGTTCGTTCGTTTATTCGGCCGCCAATCACCATCCGCCGTCAGTCAATTCATCAGCATTGCGGCTGCGCAGACCAGTTGACCTTCCCGCATGGCTACAACAAATCACACCACCAGCACCAGCACCACCACCCTCCTTAAACAGCCTTGCGCTCCGCAAATGAATAACTGTTGCGTCAACAACAAACAAACAGCGCACCGACCCCACTTCCCGCTCTTTACCGCCGCGGCGCAAGTTTTCTTTTACAGTTCGCAGGCGTTCACTACGCAGGCCGCTGCAGTGTGCCACACCTCGTCAGCGCGTGTTGAGTAGTCGTCGCGGCCTTCCCCGCCGACAACTGTGCGTCCGCTGACCGCATTCGATGCCGACGACTTTTACTTCAGCACTTGCGCAATTACTTCGACGCTACCGCACTTCCACCGTCGTCACCGCCGCCAGCTGCAAAGAACCTTTAAGTGTAGCAGTTCTGGACGGTTCTTTTGTTTTTGCGCGCTGGCGCTGTGGCTGGCAATATTTCCATACATTTTAATGAACTTTGGTTTCCCAAGTAAATATTGTTGGAGTTGGTATACACAAGGGGCTCTTGATAATTGTAGCTGCTGCGCCTCACCTAAAAGTTGTCATGCGTTTTTGTAGTACATTTTTCAACAGTCAGAAAGTGTCCACCTCTGAGGAAAGACTGTTTGTGACGCAGAATTGTTGGAACTTGAACAAAACCGAGTTAAATTTTAATAACTCTCCCGTATGTGCTACAGAAATCGAAAATACCACTTTTTAATGTAAGCTGGGCGTTGATGGGGAACATAAAATCTGAATAATGCCAGTAAGGATGCGCAGATGTAAGTGCCGCGGTTAGCCAGAGCTGCAGTAGATCAGCACACTACTGTAGAGAGCGAGAACTTGGTCAGCGCTGGACCACCGTCGGTTCATATGCTAAGTGCAAAATTCTTTTGGGTCAAGATTGATCGTAAGAGATTCTAAGGGCTTGACCTACATGATTCTAAAGGCTTGATCTCTTACGATCAATATTAGCCCTACTTGTGGGAGTTCTAACATTTCCCTACCGGCGTCCATCTTCTCAAGTTTAAAATTTTACCGCATAACAGCTGCAGAGGCTTAATGTATAGTAAGAAGACGAGATGAAAACATCTCAACACTTCTTTTTTATTACACCACGTTTTCGAGATCAAGGCTTAAACACTTCTAGCAAACACCTTCTGATATCCCACCGAGCTGGTGAAAATAGAAACTGAAAGCTTGAGCAAACTTGTATTATTCACAGGGCGCTTTGCTTTTCGGTTTTTATGACTTCACAAAGCACTGCATCGAACCAAGTGCAATCTCTGGATCAGTCATTGAACCTAACCTAACCTGATTATAGAGGTGGAATTTGGTAAACCCTGGACAAATTCAAGGCAATGAATCAAATAGCAAATAGTCGTGGAGCTTCGCCAGTTGGAAGCCCGTTATTGTTATTCTAATACCATCGAATTAACCCATTTTGGCTTTGAGGACCCTTGTGATGATAAATCTGGTTGGTTGCTAGAATAGGGTGCCCACCCGCGCCGTTAGTTCTGCTTTCTCCAGGATGGATAAGGAGCGAAGCAAATGGGTCTGGTAGTGAACGAGGGCAAGACGAAATATTTCCTGTCAAACAGTCGTCGCACTCGCAACTTGGCTCTCACGTGACTGTTGATAGTCATAACTTTGAATTCGTAGATAATTTCGTCTATCTTGGAACCAGTATCAACACCACCAAAATGTCAGCCTGGAAATCAAATGTAGAATAACTTTTGTTAACAATCGCTACTTCGGACTGAGTAGGCAATTGAGAATTAAAGCCTTATCTCGACGATGAAAAACCAAACTCTATAAGTCACTCATTATTCACATCCTGCTATATGGTGCAGAGGCATGGACGATAACAACATCTGATGAGTCGACGTTACGAGTTTTCGAGAGAAAGGTTCTACGGAAGATTTATGTTCCTTTGCGCATTGGCCACGGCGCATACCGCAGTCGATGGAACGATGAGCTCTATGAGATATACGACGACATTCCATTCGAAAACAATCCGGCCCTGAAAGTATTCGGATTGTACACGCCGGGGGTAACAGAGAAACCTCCACTCCGTTGGAAAGAAATTTCCAATTGGCGCCACATGGCAAAATGGAGAAACAACCGGCGCACTGTTGTTAACTCGGCTATAACCGCATAAGCGGTGTCTTGGTGTCTGAAGAAGAAGAAGATAGGGAGCTCATGAACGCCCGACCGTTCGTGCTAATGACAGATACTGGTCACTTATAAAGTCCAGGAATACAAAAAGAGCTCTACTTAGTCTGTAGTATAGTTTGATAGATATAAATTGGAAGCTGGATATGAAGTTTATGTTATTTTTCTAGCTCACAGAGTTGTCGTAATTAACGCACTTTGAATGGAATTTTTGCTAAATAAATTATTGAAACACCTATTACCAAATATAAATAAACCATTAACAGCGAAAAATGTTAAAAGTTCAATCGCTAGTATTTCTGCATCGATGGCTTTCAAAACCAAATTTTCAAAGCATAATTTTCTCATGTATCAGTCACACTATGGCGCCTAGGCAAGCGCTGGCGAGGTGTGTGTGTGCCTTTGAACTAACCGCAATACTAAGTGTGTTACGTAAATATGGCCTTAAATGGTTTCTGTTTTCTATTCTATGCTCTTGTTTCTATTCCGCATGAATTATGGCTTTATTTTATTATTTTATTTTTTGCTTCGATGCTTAGAACCTTTTCAATTGTAATTGCCGAACAATTGGTGTTGCTTGTTGATTGATATTGGTGCGCTAATGGTGTGCGGTGTGGCAATCATAAGCGCTGTTGTTGAGACTTAAAACAATTAAATTCTTATAGATTAAAGCAATATCCGCTCTAAATTCGCAATTGCCGCTAGAATGAGGTGTTGGGAAATTACTGGCGTCGAAAATAATTAATCACTTCTAAAGAAACTAATCCTTTCAGCTTGAATAATTGCGTTATTTAAAAGGAAACAATATTCAGTGCATTAATTGTTGGCTTAAATAAATATTTTTGACCTCTCTATTAATTTTGCGTTGTTGTTTTTCGGCGTGAGCAATCACAAAGCGCACTGCCGCCAATCAAAAGACTTAAGCGACAAACTGGCAATGCCTACAATGCCCATAAACGGACACTGCTGCACAATAACCGTTACTTACTGCCGCTAATTACATAGTTATACTTTCGAATTCACACACAGCTCGTCAATATTCGACGCTGACTAATATGGCTCGAAGCGGAGTTCCCAAAATAACATTGAAAGCGC